>NC_049909.1:12210685-12557797 GCF_001411555.2 Juglans regia | reverse complement strand
GATAAATATATTAATAATTTGATTGTATCTTGAATCATTTTTATAATATATATATTATATAGTCTGAGTCCAAATACATTATGAAAAATATATAGAGAAATTTATTTATTTCACTACTAATTTGCTCAAAGTAAATTTCTGGATTTGCCACTATGTACTAGGCTTGCTACGCGCCCTACAGGGGCGAGCATCGGTTTGTTTATCCTTGTTAACCAGGTGGATGGATCTTAAAATCTCCTTTGTCGTTGAATTCAGTGAAGATCAATACAAAAACAAAGATCTAACCAAAATCTACATTAAAAAAAGAAACATTAACCACGAAACATATATCTAGCTTAAAAATGTAGATCTAGGTCAAGAACACAAAAAACCAAAGAAAATATAGATCTAGCTCGAGAGACTGGCGACCATGGTTGTCGGTCTCTAGCTCGAGTGACCTGCAGCCATGACCACAGGTTTTGCCCAGACAAGGAAAAAAAGATAAAGGAGGAGGAGGAGAAGAAGAAGAAGAAGAAGAGGAACATGGTAAGAAGATGACTGAGAGAAGAGAAAGTGAGGGACTAGGAGCTGGAGGCGTTGGGAGAAGAGAAGAGAGGGAGAAAGTTGTAGACTTAGGCTTTGTTTGGATGATTAACTTATCTCAACTCATTTCAACTCATCATTACAACTTTTTTAAATTTCAACATAAAATATAATAAACAATTCAACTTTTTCAAATCTCAAAATAATAATAATATTAAAAAATAATATTCTAACAATATTTTATCATCTTAACTCAACTCAATTCAACATCCAAACTCAACGGGTTTTTGTTGCTTAAATACTAGGCATACAAGTGGGCGGGTGGATACCTTACCTAGAACTCGACTGCACTCGTGCCCCTGGTGGGGTAGGTGCAAGTGACTTGCCTTCCCACCCCTGCTGTGTATAATGGTTTTGTGTAATATGTGACTTGGAAAGATAAGGGAACAACTTATAGAAGCTTAACTATAACACTTTTTTGCAAAGCAACCCACAGACTATGAAATTCGGCAATTGACACCCTAATTGAAATATTCACTTGCAATGTCTATCGATAATTTAGATTCAATTGTTAAAATTATGTAATGCAACTCATTTTTGTTTATAATTAAAATTTTAATTGGGGATCTCAACCGTTAGAATTTATAATTTGAATGCTACATTACAAGAGAGATGGTAGTTGGATGGATAAATGTAATGTTCCAACAAAGCAAGTATAGAAACGTCAAAGGGTTTTTCAATGAATAGCTATGGGTTTCTGAACTTTTACAGTCCAAGAGGCTCAAAAGTTCCTACTCTATTTAGCCTAATAGACCGGTTGTTAAAATTATTCTGCCCATTTTTTTTTTTTTAATTTTGGGCCTTTGATTTCCCTCATGTTTCCTTTGCCGTACAAAATCAATAGGACTCGGGAGTGGTCCCTTCATGCTTTCCCTCTTACCTTGTTCTTGCTTCCAAGCCAAGTCATTATAATGCTTTAGGTACAACAGAACACTGATCTGCAAGTTTCAGCGTCCATATTTTGCAGAACTTGCAGTATGCACTGCAACAGAACAACATTTTTTCTTTTTATTTTTTGCCATTGAGCATTTGTACATTACAAAAGGAAGTGAGATAGCTTGGAGTTTTTAGTCAAAATCTGATATAGTCTGCACAAGATTGTTCTAGCAACTGCCAGATTAACATATGAATTTTTTTTTTTTTTTTTTATCAAACTTGGGACCAGAGAGCAGCTTGAAGAATTTGAGCTAAAAGTAAAGTTACCACCCACATGAACTCGAGTGCCAGGATATAATTTCTGTAGACAGTTTCAAATGCTGGACGTGCCAACTAGTCTACCAGACCCACACAATAACATTGGTTTTTTATAATCAAAACCTTTTCTAACATGCATGATGTATTAAGCCTAAAAGAATAAATGAGCTGTGATTGTATGCAGACAATACAAAAATGAACACAACAAATAGATCCAGTTATACTTTCGACCATTTGCGGCAAGAATCAGTTACGGTTTTGGATGAACATGCGATGGCAAAGATACCCCCGCTGCAGCACCCTTCCTGATTGGCATTGGCAACTTGATTTGGCTCCAATAAATGATAAACAGAAAGCATAGAAGCAAGGCAAAAAGAACAACAGGAGAGGAGATGATCCCCATATTTTTTAAGGCAGAAATGCTAGTATGAGCTTCGGTACTTCTTAACAATAACCATTCGCTTTCAACCAAGGCAGCCCCTAATGTCCAAGAAATATCCCCTGGACCAAATATTATCTCTTTATCACCAAGACACAGAGCATCCTCTATGAGTGATGCCATATAAGGCACTCGGAAACAAAATTGTTCAGAATAATTTTGCGTTTCGGAAATACTGCTCAAGTTTGCCCATGATTTGGAGCATAACTCCTGTCCTTCCTCCCAAATATTTTTCAAGCTAGATCTTGGGCTCAAATTTAATATGTTGTGAACAGCAAAAAATCCAGATAAAGCATGAAACTGTGAGGGGTGAGTGACAGCTGTCAAATTAATGATATCACTGCCTGCATATTACAAGTGGAGATTAAAATGTGAGGTCCTGCACATAAATCTTACAAGTCCCTTCAATTAAAAGAAATAAGCACATTTTATCAATGACAACACATAATGCATACAAAGTTATGACAATAAAAATGGGAAATGGACACTGCTTTCTAGTCATTGATATTAGAAACCCAACTAACTGCTATCTACTATCGCGAGAAAAAAAAAAAGAAGTGGACAACGCCGCCTCAGTGTTGCATATAGTAATACTTAAAGAATGGTAGCTTTATGTTTCAAGTTCACCAAACATGTGGTGCTTTGGCAGTTTTCATAGCGTGAGTAACAATTAAGTTTCCATGACCATGAATATGGCAATCATTGAGAGCACATGGCTTTTACCATCCTTTCCTGAGATGCTTAATTATTATAAACCAAAGTGCATAATCCTTGATTTGGTAAACAACCTAAATCTAATATTTACAAAGACTTGCAACACCTCAAGTAGTATGATGTCAAGCCATGTAATTTGAAGTCAGTATGAAAGGCTACTAAATTCCTGAGGCTAATAAAAAAAATGTGAGCAACATAACAAGAACAAAATAGTAAACACATACGTATTAGGCTATGCCAAGAATCTATACAATTTGAGCCACCGAGTTAGGAACATGTAGTACTCACCACCAAAAGAAGATGAGCTTGCTTTACAGTTTGTACCAACTGCAGGTCGTGACCAATCTAAACTGCTTGAGTTGATGGCAGCAGCCCTTGCAAGTTCTTTGCATCGCTCCCAGTTGGGGTCACCAACCAGGTATAAAGAAGGAAATTCAGCTTTTCCTCTTTGACTAAAAATTAGTGGTAATAAGCCCTAGGCAACCAGAGCAGGAATAGTTTTGTACAAAATCAGAACCAAGACAAGGATGTCTCACTTCAAATGTATTGCCAGTATTGTCACCAAACCATTGTGCTTGACTGAGCATGACAATACTCCTATCAAATGCCTCATTCAAGCCAAATGCTGGCAAAGAGTATGATAAAATCTGATGTTCCATTGAACCAATCTTTGATGTCACCAAGTGTGTATCTTCTCCTGCATCACCAATTTCCACCACAACCTGCAATGAGGAACCTCCCAGATCTATGAGTCCCAAAGTCGGTGACCTTGAATAATTTCCTAAGCTTCCCAATTTGAAGTTCAGGGCAACCCATCCGTAGTAGGCTTCTTCTTTCCCACTCAATACCCTTATCCAACTCTTCTTACACAGAAATGTGTGCTCTTTTACCACCACCTCTACATCTTCCAGAACCTGCAGAACATTCCCAATTGCCAACCTCCTTAACCCAGCAGTACCTAAAACAAAAATAGGAGTGTCCCTGTGTCTTGAATGAGGTACCACCTGTTCTGCCCATTTAATCAATGGTTCCAAAGCTGCTCTCACTCCCGTGGAGTTAGCGACAAATTTATCTAATCCAGGCTCGGTTTGCATACAGTGATATTGACAAGAACTCTTCCAAAGTGAACTCTTGGTTGTATTGTCAGGATAAGAATGCAACAAAGTAGGAAAGTTCATGTCAATTGCACCTCCTAGCATCCACTCATACACATTCACTCGTGTACCCGTGCTTCCACAGTCAACAACCACAGTAAAGTACGACCCTTTCATTACACTACCACCTTCTGTTAGGTTAAATGCAAAATAAATACCGACCAAAAGTAACGCCATAAACATGGCAGTGACAGCAGTTTTTACCACCCATTTGTACCGTGTAAATCCTGCAGCTAACGTCCTAAGTTTTCGACGGCGATTTGGGTTCCATAACTCTACAATCAACATGAATGCGTGCCGAGTCCTAATAACTCTTTGCCTTAAAATTACCTTCAAAGCTTACTTAAAGAATTATCTGATAGTGAGATTAACTCAATTAGTACATTAATTTGCAAAGAACTCAACCAAAACACAAACCAGATCCGGTGAATTCAGATATCACTCATTTGAACCAGGAAGCGCACACACACACAAATGCGAAATTAATCAAATTGCATCATTGACAGTAAACTGCTGTAGAATCAACGATCTAGCAACTTGTACAAATAAACAAGGCTGTGATCAAGTTGGCAAAATCTGACGAATTTAGAGTACCTGAGCACTTGGATTCCATTGGAAATCTGAATTCACTCCAAGTGGGTCCATACCCAATATGTTAATTTGCATTGATCTGGAATCGGAATAGAAGAAGACAGTCCCTTTGTTCATCTCTGAAGCCATAGAAATTGGCGCGGCTGCTGCTGCCAATCTCTTGAGCCGATTGCCGAGAAATCGTAGACAACGCGTGCCTAATTGTGCTGCTTTGCACGTGCCAACTTATAGAGCAAATAACTGATACTACGACCTTCCATATACCTTAATTAGGACCTTCCAAGTAACTGATATTAGGACCTTCCAATCTTTTTTCTTCTTATTTTCTTCTCTCTCTCTACAATTTTTGTCATATTACTTATACTTTCATAAAAAAAAATTCCCAAGTTGCTCCATTGTGAAAATCAGGTGTATAATTTCTTAGACTTGTCTCAATTTTTGGGTCTAGAGTTCGAGGGGAATTGATATATAGATTAGATTGACCATTCCATGATTTATATTGTTGTGTATGAATCTTTGGGATAATATTAAATTTTAATAATTGTTGTAAAATCTATTTTATAAGTTTATTCCTTTGTCATTTATTTCATATAATTCAGATATGACTTTTATGGAATCTTGATCTGATAAACTTAAGGTACATCCTCAAAATAAAAAATTATAGTTCTTTATTTATATGTAAATTTACAAACGAAAAGATGTAAGAATGGATGACAAAAATGAGATCTTAGGTGCATTATAGGGGTGCTCCCGCCCCTAGTAGGCGGACAACCCTTGCATGGGTAGGGGCAAGTTGGGCCCCAGCCTTGTCTTGTTAGGATCGGTGCCTCTGCCCGGATGCTAGGGGATAGATTGGCTCCCATGGCTATCCACCATATATGGGCCTCAAATACCACAACATCAAAAAATCAAACCCCTAAATAACAAACACTAGAGCATCCACAAATCAAACCCTAAATACAAAAAATTAGGGTTTCGAGCTCGAGATACTTATAACTACAAGGTGAGATGGAATGACAAATGATTTTGACGTCGATGAGTGAGAGAGTTGAGATAGAAGCTGAGGGTCTGAGAGAGAGTGCCGAAAACCTTGTAATGAAACGATGCCTTTTTGGATATCTCCAAAATAATGTCATTCCATTACAAATCTTATTTTTTTTTAATATATATATGAGCCATGCTACCCATAAGCCTCACACCCTGTACACCCACTTAAAAACATGTCATTTTATCTTTGTATCCTATTTTACTTACAAATATGTCAGGAATCATTTTCATTACGTGGGTAAAAGAGTAAAATAATATGTTTTTAAGTGGGTGTGCAGGGTGTGAGGCTTATGCCTAGAATTTTTCTATATATATAGCATGGTGGGCTAAGGCCCAGCCTAGCACTCTTTAAGGCGGGCATACATCCGCCATCCCCAATTGAGGTCGGTTGAATGGGCTGGATGCAGGGGCTCGCCCAATAAGCTTGAGGTGCAATTTTATAATTACTATTTACAAACACAATTATGACATGTCAAACGCATTATTAATTATAAAATCTTTCGTATATGTTAGTATAAAAAAGTTAGTATTTTTAATTTTTTAACTTTCGCAATATCATAATAAACCTACTATTTTTTGCAAAGGAGCTTCTATTCTAAATTTCATTGATACACTCTCATTTATGACGAATAAATATCAGTTACAAAATCTCGAAATCAAAGTCTCATAAAATCTATTAAACAAAAACAACGAAGACCTAAAAAATGCAAGCTGTAAAGTTGTCTAAATAAGAAATTATTGTCCAATGAAATATCAAAAGACTGACGTGTATATACACTAATTCGTAAGTAGCGTATTATCTTATATTATTATCTATTAAGTAAAAATAACGAAGAATTAATATCATAAGACTGACGTGTATATACACTAAGTTGTAAGTAGGGTATTATTTTATATTATTATCTATTAAGTAAAAACAACGAAGAATTAATATCATAAGACTGACATGTATATACACTAATTTGTAAGTAACGTATTATTTTATATTATTATCTATTAAGTAAAAACAACAAAGAAATAAAAAATGTAAGTTGTAAAGTTGTCCAAGTAAGAAATTAATGTCAAGGTAAATATCATAAGACAAATGTGTTTAAACACTAAATTGTAAGTAACAAATTCTTTTATTAATAATATAAAATTGTGAATAATGTTGGAATAAAATAGATTAAAACTATCAAAGAGAGGTTCAGATAAATTAATGTTATCTGCATAGTCTGAATTTTGGAGTAGTCTGTTTAAACTTTAAACACCATCATATTCCTTTTATTTATTTAATTCATAAATTAAATAAAAATAAAAAAACTGTTTTTAATCAAAATAAAAATAAAAAAACTGTTTTTAATCAAAATAAAAATAAAAAAACTGTTTTTAATCAAAATAAAAATAAAAAACTGAACTTTAATCCTCTATTTATAACACTCCAAAGGTACAAAGTTACAAACCGTAACAAATCCTCGAACTCTTCATTTTAGCTCGCTCTCTCTCTCTCTCTCTCTCTCTCTCCTCCCCCCCTTCTTTTCTTTGTTCTGCTTCTTCGATCTGAAACTCCCGTCGCTTTCAACTCTCTCAGATCTCTCTCTGAGCCTTCGTCGCGATCTTCACAAACTAGAGAGGTTCGATCGCGTATGCATTCCGTTCTCCTCAAAGAACTTTAAATAATTTCTCGGATTTCCTCTCTCTCTCTAGGGTTTCTTCGAATCCCCAGGAGCCTTCTTCGTCTCAGGCAAGTCGAATTACCGCCGAGTATTTTGTTCTAGTTTCTCATTCTTGATGCTCTTTTTATGGCCTCCCTTTTGTTCTGACTCCCGGGAAATCTAAGGAGTGGAAAAGTACAAAACGAGAGCCAAAAGCAAAGGACTGGAATTGAGAACTCGATGGCTTACTAATTCTTACTTTGTGCCAAATTTTTTATGAGATACTCTAATGGTCTTTGCCCTTTTTTTTTTTTTTTGGGGTCTCTGCCTTTCCCTCTGCTTTCTCGGAAACTGAACAGAGCATTTCGGGTTTCGCTATATGCGACTGGGATTTTTTTGCATGCTGAATTCAGGATTTTTTATTTTATTTTGTAGTTTAACGTCGTTTATTGTGTTTAACATGATTTATGTCTGTGTGGGAATTGAAGGTTTTGTATGTATGGTTGTTAGGTTTTTCTTTGGAAGGATTGATTTTTTCAGCTGGATATGAATCATGGTTTTAAAGGTGTTTTGTTATGTGAGTGGCGGTGTATGAGTCAGTTTCTCACATATTGTCACAGTTCTTTAGTAATTGGAAGGATGGAAATGGTGATCAATGCTGTAAATGCGTTCGAGTAAATGTCTTTTGAATATCTTATTGAGCTCGGGAGCATTTGCCTTTTTCTCCCTGGTTTATTGATGCTTTCAAGTTTTAGGCAGTATGGAACGTGACTTTCAAACTAGTAATTGCGAAATAGGGTGGCGAGAGTTTGTACTAAAATACGCGCTCGCTTGTGTGTGTGCGCGTTTGGAGAGGGAGAGATCTGTTCCCAATTGGAGGAGATTTTTAGGCAAT
This sequence comes from Juglans regia, assembly GCF_001411555.2. NCBI lineage: Eukaryota > Viridiplantae > Streptophyta > Magnoliopsida > Fagales > Juglandaceae > Juglans > Juglans regia. The sequence continues at coordinate 12,549,547 of NC_049909.1, read as the reverse complement.
ATGCAACACAGACTGGTAATCACACTACTAAATAGTATCACTTGGCCATAAGAAGATTGAAAATTTACAGTATGATAGCTAGAAGAACTGTTATTATATAGGTTCAATTGTTCTGAAGATGTGGATGACGACCAGAAGAAACCTTTGTTGGGGGCAGTGAGCAAACATCTACGCAATGTTAGTTGGTCATGGTTTGTTACAACTTGATTGTTTTGAAAGTCAATTCTAATCGATCAGGATTGAGTTTGGTTGAGTTGAGCATATGGTATCGACCATAACAAAATCCTATTACAGCTGGCACTTTTAAACATTAGATTTTTTATTTTTGATAATTACTTTTAAATATTAGAATTCAATATGCTGTTTAGAACCATGTATGTACTATAGCATGCCAAAGTATCTGAATGGCATGAAAATCTTAAAGAAAGTCGGTCAGCTTCTGGACAAGCTGAATGACAGAAGAATTTAATGAATTTTTACATGTTGGCTTATTTGGAGGTTGTCAACTTTAACATGTTGGTAAGAACATGGATTGAAACGGTTCTTGATACAATAGTTTTCAATGTAGTTTCTTTCTTACTTGTTAAAAAAAAAAGTTTCCACTGTAGTTTGAAATCTACTCGTATGATATAAACAGGCTGGGTGTATGGATAATGTACATTCCTGTAATTGCTCTTTGTGTTTAAAAACTTCACCTCTTAATGTGGATTTTGAGGTTTATACATATCCTAGTAATTGCTTTGTCTTATCCAAAAGTCATATTCATTACTGCACCATCCTATAATGATCAATCTGTTTTTCTCCTTTCCCAGGCTGAATCAAATTGCTTGAATGATTTTGCGACGGCAGGTGGACTATGACATCGAGTATGTTGAGCGGAGAGAGAAGGTATAATATATATGTCTTTGCATCCTTATTACACCCCATTCCTGATAAGGTTAGGCTTATCACTTGGTTACTTTTCGTAAAGTTACAAAACCTAAATGCCCTGGTGGTAAGCACTTGTTCAATCCTTCACTAGTCAATGTCTCCTCTACTTACCCTGGCTAGCAGTATCTTCCTTATCATTACTTGGAACTTTGTAAACATAAAAGCAAAAGTGAATCCAATATTTGGTAAGTAGCACATCATACAATAAAAATGTGATTGGATAGTTTTTTGTTCAGAACATCTTTGAAAGCACCTTTACCATCACATGCAGAATGTTAAGAAAAAACAGTTATAACTATAACCTTTTTATATCACCAGTTTTAGTTTATATTCATTTATTCATTACTTTAGAATGTTTATTGGTGATCATTTTTGTTCATCTCATTATTTTTTTTCTTAATTGGTGATACGAAGCATGTATAACATCTAGTTAGAAACAAAGAATTGAATACTTAAATTAAATTATTGGACCATGATGGTTTTGAATAGATACATATGTTCTTTGAAAGGCTATGAATTGATTGACCATTCCACCACAATACCTTGATTTTGACGACAATGCAATGTGTGCCCACACCTTATTTTTTGTATTCTTGCTGCCTGTATTCTTACATGGTCTTATTTTCTCCTTCAATATAATTGATTAGTTGAACTATCAATTACATTGTATGTGCTGGAGAATACTTTTGAGAAATTGTCCTCAAATTCTTTGACGCTGTAATGGACATACATCCTCTGGTTGTTATGTAATAATCCCAATGCTCTTGCAGGTGGGCTTCTTCTTCTACCAGAAGAGGTGGCATGACAGTTTTAGGGAAAGTTGCTGTTCCAAAACCCATAAACTTACCAAGTCAAAGGTATTTGGTTCCTGCTGAATTCTTTATGATTATCTTTACAGAGGTGCATGGCTTTCCCCCTAAAATTGATTGTTTTCTCTTTGTTGTTTTAAGGTTAGAAAATCATGGCCTGGACCCAAGTGTGGAAATTGTTCCCAAGTAAGTTATACATCCATCAGTCTTGGTTATCCTCCCTTCATCTCTCTGTCTGTGTCTCTGTTTTTATGTCTGTCTGTCTCTCCTGTGTGCGTCTGTCTGTCCTTCTGACTACCTGGCTGTGTTTTATGATTTTTATGTGTATCCACACAATATAATGATGCTGTTATTTCTAAGTCTAGATTGTAAATGCCTATGTGGTGCTTCACAACATTTTACACTTGACAGGGGTACCCATAGCTGGGGCAGTAGATCATCTTCTTCCACATCAAATGCATGGGGTTCTTCAACACTATCTCCGCGAACTGATGGTGGTAGTGGTTCACCAAGTCTTCTCAGTGGCCGTCCTTCATCTGGTGGTAGTGGCACAAGGCCATCAACTGCCAGTAGTGATAGAGCTCATGAACCTAGTGTTAACAACGCATGGGGACAAAACTCTAGACCATCATCAGCTTCTGGCACATTGACATCTAATCAGACATCACTGACATCGTTGCGTCCTCGCAGTGCAGACAATAGACCAGGTAGCTCACAGTTATCCCGGTTTGCTGAACCATTGCCTGAAAATCCAGGTGCATGGGGTGCTGTTGGGACTTCAGAGAGACTGGTATATCTCGTATCACAAACTCTTTATTTGAATCTTTGGGTATTACCAATAATTACAAGTAAAGAAGTCTTACCGTAGCATATGCTGAAGTAACAATCTCTTGGTTTGTCAAAATTTGTGCTACAAATAGTTGTGGGTGTTGTGGTAATTGATTAACATGTTTTGTTAGCAGGATGTATATATATCCTTGTCAACACCCATCACTGATATTGTAGATCAACAAAATAGTTTCCAAACCCACCGATATTCAGGAACGCAATGTGACAACTTGTTATCGTGTTGGGTAGGTTTGTGAAACAGGATATTGCTGAGAATTATGTGATAGGGGGCTAGTGCATTTCTCTCAACTTCTCTCTTTTTTTCCCAATTTTTTGCTTTAATCCCTAGGCTTACCTCAAAAAGATATGTGAAGAGAAGCACTTATAAAAAAAAGATATGTGAAGAGAAGGAAAAACACAGTATGTAGTCAACTCATCATAATTTGAGGCATTGGGTAGTACATTCCAAAATTGGAGAAATAATGAAGGCGTCAAAAGATGGAGGAAATAGGATCAAATAGTGAATGGTCTTTTGGGAAAGTTGCATAAAGTCATGGTTTTACTTTCATAGGTGCAAGAGTTGTATTTTCCAAGGAAAAAAAAAAGATATCTAGAATGTTATTTGGGTGGTGACTATTTTGTGTTGCCCTAATAATAATAATAATATGAGGAATATTATTCTAAGAATTTTGTGTTGCCCTAATAATAATAATAATATGAGGAATATTATTCTAAGAATTTTCATTCCCCATTTGATAGTGCCAAAGTTGTCAGTATAAATGTATTCTTTTTTTATTCCTTTATTTTTTAGTTATATCGAGAAGACAATAACCATATCATTGTTAGACATCGGCTTATCTGAAGAGCATTGAGGTTCACTTGAGATAACTACAATTTATATGGTGATCTTAAGCTTTCGTTGGTTATGTATTTTTCCTTTGTTGGTCTTGGTTTATTGGAAGACCATGATGATGATATCTCAAGTCAACTACAATTTATATAGTGATCTTGATTATTCATTGGTTATGTGTTTTCCTCTCTCTGGGCTTAGCTTTCACGATTTTCTTGTATCTTTTTCTCTTTTTAGATAGGTGTCTCTCTTGTTTACATCCTGTGTACCAGGATTAATCTTTTTGCATTTTTTGCAATATATAAGAAAATTGTTACTTTAGTGTCTATGGTTGATGATACTTGTAGTCTCACTAGTTTGAGAGTACACAATAGTGAGATAGTCTGGGGATTGGGTATTGAGTCAAGTTTTTGATACCATAGGCTCTATCAATTCCCAGCCTGCAACTATTCTAGTTTATTTTTTTCTCTGTATACTCTCTTTATCTCTCTTAGAGAGCCTGATGATAGTATTTATCCACTGTAATACATGCAGGGGGTATCGGCACCCAAGAATGATGGTTTTTCTCTAACTTCTGGAGATTTTCCAACACTGGGTTCGGAGAAAGATAATTCTGGCAAGAGTACTGAGTCACAAGGTTATATTTAACTTCGATTGGATTTCTAATTTTTATTTAATTTCATATTTTTGATTTTTAGTTGGTCAGGGCTGGCTGGTAGTTATGTACTTTTCTTCTCGAGTGTGATATGTTAACTTCAAAAATAGTTCCTTGCCCGAAAGACTGAAGTGATATCATGCCTATATCTTATGTTTTAAAGCTTTAAGAAGATAATTGCATGGTATTTTATCAAACTAAATTTCACAGAGCGTTTTAGTCATTATATATTTGAGGTTTGCTTCAATGTTGAATTGTTAATGAGATGCATGAAAGCCATTAATTATCACAATTATCTGTTTTAGGTGCTTGAGTAGAATATTCAATGTAAAATTTGATTTCTTGATCAATTACTGAGTGCAGACCGCGGTTCTCATAGTCGACCTAGCTCATCTTCTGGTGGAGTTGCACCGCTGAAAGAGAGGAGTGGGACTTCTATAGCTGGTTTGTGTACATGCATTTAACTCCCATGCTTTTAGTGAATATGTTGAGACCCTGCTCCTTATGCCAATTTCTGTCTTTATATCAGGTGATGTTTCTATGAATGCAGATGCGAAAAGTGGTATTGTGAATTCTTGGAGACAAGATAACCCTCCATACAGTAAAGATGTAGGCACGTCTAGTGTGGAGAAGTGGCAGGCTGATCCACAACCATACCCCAATGCTAATAATATTCCTCATCATTTTGAAGCTTGGCACGGTCCTCCAGTAACTAACCCTCCCAGTGGTGTTTGGTTCAGAGGACCTCCGGGCGGTCCTCCATATGGACCTCCTGTTGGTCCTGGTGGTTTTCCCATCGAACCATTTCCTTATTATCATCCTCAAATGCCGCCTACTGCTCTTGCCAGTCCACAGCCAGGTCCCCCAACAGGAGGCGGACCAAGGGGACACCATCCAAAAAATGGAGATTTGTACAGACCACATATACCGGATTCCTACATTCGGCCAGGTATGCCAATTAGGCCTGGATTTTACCCTGGTCCTGTGGCATACGAGGGCTATTATGGTGGTCCAATGGGATACTGCAATTCAAATGAACGGGATGTTCCGTTTATGGGAATGGTTGCTGGCCCCTCTCTATATAACAGGTTCTCGACCCAAAATTCCCCTGAGCCTAACAATTCACTTGGAAGATCTGGTGGATATGGTTCTACTGGCAAAACGATGGTTCCGGAACACGTGGAGTCTGGTCATCCTCATAATACTCGAGGACCATACAAAGTTCTTCTGAAGCAGCAGAATGATTGGGATGGAAAGATTGAAGAGAAAAAGTGGGAGGGAACAATAGCGACCAATGCTGCATATGTTGAGAAGGGGAACCAACCAGGAATGTCTTCATGGGAGAATGACTGGAGGTCAGATTACGGAAATGATGAGGGAATGGGTTTAAGGGGGACAGCGCCAAGTCAAGAAATCTCTAGTCAGACTTATGACAACCAACGGTCTTCTTCTGTACCTGTTAAAGCTAAGTCTCCTGAAAGTGTGGGAAATACAAAAGCAATTGATGATATTTCAGCAAGGAATTTGGAATCTGCCTCCACTGTTTTACCAGAAGTTACAGGTTCTGTTTCATCTGTTCCAAATGAATCCACTCTTATTAAGAAAATTGAGGGATTAAATGCAAAAGCCCGGGCTTCTGATAAACAACATAATATTACATCCGTTCCCAGTTGGGAGGAGCAAAATAATATATCGCAGGTTCATAATGCCAAGGCTAACCATTCTGCAGATGAAGGTGGTAGGGGTTTTGTGTATACTGAAATAATCCATGCCTCTGAAATTACAAATCCTGCTTCCCGTGAAATGGGTGTTTCTGTTGGAGATAAGAGCCTTGAATCTACTGCTGCCAGTCGAACAACAATCTCCAGGTTTCTTTTGTTTTTTTAATATTTTTTCCTGTACCTTGCAGCCTTCCACCAACAATGTATTAGTTGTTTCCAATGCTGGTAAAATACTGATCTTCAGATTTGCAGGAAATCTATACATGACATGCAAGGCAGAGGTGGTAATCGTGGTCAGAGAGGGCACAATAGCCAAGAGGTTGATGGTTGGCAGAAAAAATCTCGAGTAATAGACTCTCCAAGTCTTGTATCAGCTTCACGGTTCGAGACTAATTCTAATGTCGTCCATGTTCATGAACACCATACATCTGTTGAGGCTTCTGAAAAGTCTGCATCACATCCTCGAGCAAAAGACGATAGAGAATCCACTCCTGTGTCTGATCCGAGTGATTACCAGTCACAGGTAATATATTTTGTTTTATTTTCTTGCTAGTTTTTATGCATATGAGATTTATGTTTTTGGTGTATTTTGTCAGCGTCCTAAGTTGAGAGAGCTTGAGCAACGGGCCAAACAACTAAGGGAGGAGGAGGAAGAACGGACAAGAAAGCAAATGGCCAAGGCTCATGCAAAACTGGAAGAGTTGGATAGGCGTAAACATTCAATGGAAGGTCCAACTCAGAATGCAGAAAATGCTTCAAGTGATGCCATTGATAACAAGCAAGAATTGAATGCCGTTCCTCCAACTGGTGAGGGCAGTGCCAGTAGAGTTGAACAATTCCCTGTTTTGTCCTGTGAGCTACCTCAAGAGAAACCTAAGAGTGTCAACAAGGGATCCATAGTACACAATCAATCTGTGTCATTGCATCCGAATGCTGATAGTGCTGATGTTGCTTACGGTAATAATGATTCCCATGTTCACGATGGTAATGCCTCAAAGCAGAAGCGTATGGGCTACAAACAAAAGCAGAATCTTGAAAAGAACTCTAATGTGAAGTTAATTTCCCCTGGCACTAATGAGGCATTGAAACACCATACTGATGCAGTGGGTAAGGTCACAGTCTCAGTTGGTAGGGTTGCCAATGAAACCACCTTGACCTGCAAATCAAGCTTGCCTGTGAACTCAAATTCAGTGGCTGAGTCCTCGAGCTTGACTTTGAATGCAACTGCAGTGGTTGAGTCCTCCTTACCTCACATAAAAAAGAATAACAGGAGTGGCAAGAACAAACACAAAGTCAAGGCAGCATCATCTATGCCTACTTTACCATCATCAGAATCAAAAGAAACAAATCTTGTGAATGCTTCTCCTGAATGTGGTAAGCCAAATGCTTCTGATACTAAATTGGATCCTAACTTGGTTCAGTCAGTAACCATGTCCAAAGATGAAAATCTATTATTGGAGCAATGTTCATCTTTACCAACGGACGATTCTCATGGTAGAGTGAATAATAGCCAGTTGAAATCTCAGCATTCTCGGTGGACGTCAAGAAACCCACAAGTTAATAGATCAGCAGAGAAATTTCATGGTGATGTTATTTGGGCACCAGTGGCGTCACATAATAAAGCTGATGCTGATGAAGCCAGTCAGAAAAATGTAGTTGAAGTGATTTCTCCATCCATGAAGCGTGATCATCAAGTACAGAGTAACCCCAAATATAAGAGGGCTGAAATTGAGCGATATGTACCAAAGCCTGCAGCAAAAGAAATGGCTCAGCAAGGAAGCATTCAACAACTGGTGGCATCCTCAATAAATCAGACTACATCAGATGAGAGAGTTGGGAGAGCAGATTATAGCTCTCCAGGCACTGAAAGTAGTCAACCCGCTGGCTCAGCTAGTGTAAAAGTGGGGCTTGGCTTGGACTCCCGAAATGGGGATGGTAGGCAGAACAAGCAGCAGGGAAAATCTCATGGGTCGTGGAGGCAACGTGGTTCAGCAGAGTTCAGTGTGCAGAGTACACAAGATGGGCCTTCTTCATACCCTAGTCGGAATGTTCAAAAATCTGTTGAACATTACCAAAGTCAGCTGCCGGATGTAGATTCAGTGGAAGAACAACAAAAGTATTCCGATGAAAAGAGTGCTCCTGATGGATGGAACATTCCTGACAATTCTGAGTCAGTTGCACCAGTTGCAGTTACTGTCATAAAAGATCAGAGAGTGGGAGGCAGAGGAAAACGACATCCATTCAAGGGACAGAAAGGCATGGGGAATAATAATGATCTCGATCAGAAGAAAATTAGCAGTGGAGAAACCAGCAAAATTGATACCCAATCTTCCTCCATAGAAATGAGTCAAACACACTTGCCTACTACAACAGAAAATCGAGGTATTGGGGAACGTACAACAGCTCATTGGCAACTCAAATCTCAGGCATTTGCTGCTAATTATCAACAGGGAAGCAGAACCAGTAGCGGCCGAAGCGTAGGTGCTGGAGTTGTCTGGACGAACAAAAAGGAGTCTACTCGTCAGGGTGCAGTACCACAAACACACCTTCATGACAACAGAACCGGTGGTTTGTCACAGCCTCACCGTGATCATGATCAATCTCCCTCTGAAAAAGTCGATGTGGAAGAACCATTGGATGTAGGGCATCAAGAGGCTAAAAGAGGGAGAAGGGTAGATTCCTTGAGGGGACGACCCCACTCCCCGAATGAAATTCTTGTTAGCCCAGCCGAACAAGCCCCTGAAACTCTGGATGTTAGTAGACACGAGCAACGGTCATCATTGGGGTACCGCAAGAGTGGACACCATAATAATAACCATCTTGGCAGGGGGCATGAAACTCGTGGAGATTGGAACTCATCCGGGCAAGATAGCAGACATCATAACCCACCAGTAAACTGGGAGAGGCAGAGGCAGAGGCAGACTTCACATTACGAGTACCAGCCAGTCGCCCCCTACGACAATAACAAATCAAACAGTGCTGAGGGACCTAAAGATGTAGCACATAATATAGGTCCAAGGTTTAAGGAAAGGAGTCAGAATCACTCGAGGCGTGGTGGTGGGGGAAACTCTTATGGACGGCAAGGTGGCAACGATCGAGGAGTAGATGCGGAATATCAGTAGTTGGATTAGAAATTCTTCAGAGACGTTGATTGAGCAACTATGGGTGATGCTAAGCCAAAATATTCTTTAGTTTGATGGGGGAGAACTTCTATGTGGTTAATTTCTTTTATTTTTTTTAAAAAAATGTATCTGATCTACCCATTGTAACCTGGTCACAGCTGGTTTGCTGTGGAACCCTTTGATATGTTTCTTTTAAGCCTTGTATTATCCCTTTATTTTTAATGGAACAGAACAGCAGAGAGAAAATGAAGTGAAGTTTTCTGCTTCCTCGTTGTATCTCTATTTCTGGTTTGTGCGTGGACTGTTTTGAAGTGCCAGCCATTTTCTTTTTGTTTTGGTATGGTTTTTGGCGCTGTCCTTTAAAAGCCAACACTAATGTTGAAGCTTGGGTCTTGGATATCAAACTTCTGTTTAGGCCTCGAGTACTAAATAAATATTATCGTTAAAATAATTTTAATATTATCGTTAAAATACCTAATGGATGAAAGTTCCTTAAAGAGACGTTTGGATTCGAAGATGACTCGAGATGAGTTGAGATGGATTGTGAATAGTAATGAGATTTGTGAGTTAAAGTTGTTGAATAGTAATGAATAGTAGTGAGATGAGTTGAGATGAGCTGAGATGAGCTGTAAATAGTAATGAATTTAGAGTACTAAATTCATTAGTGTTGGATGCACGTACGAAGTACCAAAAGCATCAAAATATAAAACTAGGTTGCGTTTGGATGTTGAAGTGAGTTGAGTTGAGTTGAGTTGAGATAATAAAATATTGTTAGAATATTATTTATTATTATTATTATTATTTTGGGATTTGAAAAAATTGAATTGTTTATTATATTTTGTATTGGAATTTGAAAAAGTTGTAATTATGAGTTGAGATGAGTTGAGATGATTTTTGGTTCCAAATAAATTCTAATCTAGTTAAGAAAGATGAGTTCTAAAATAAAATAAAAAATTGAGAACTAAAGCATCAATTAATCAAAATAAAAAATAATTAATTTAATGTAATAATCACAATAAAAATAACTAAAATAAATTCTAAATATTAAAATTAATCTAAACAATGAATAACTACTAATGGAGAATGAACTATGGTTTTGAAATCCATCTCATTAATTTATAGTAAAATATTTATGATAATTGATTCTTTCCGAATATCTACATCATAATCTAGAAATCAATCTTGTTTGCATTAAGAATATTATTGTTGAAAACATTTTTTTTTTAAGAAAATATGTAAAGGATGTTCTTCTTCTCTCAAAGATATAGAATCAAATAATCACTTGTATTTGTTAAAACAAATCATAAAAAATATTAGATTTTATTTTATGAATCGGGCTCTCAATTAATTAAAAGTATTTTAGATCATGAGAAAAATATTATTGAAATCATATCAAGAATTCTATCTATCTCAATTGGTATGAAGCAAGAACAATATAAATCGTCGGACACATAATTAATTGGAGAAAATCAATTTCATAAACAATATTACTAATTTTCAATGAGATTTCATCCTCAACCTTAGTTGAAAATTTAGCTAGACATATTCATAAAAATACACTTCAAAATTTGAACGTAAATAAACATCAAAACAACATTTAAAAAAAACTAAAGAAAAATAAAATTACAGTGATTTCAAAATATAAATAGAGTTGTAAAACTGGAGGTAGAATTCTGGTTTATTTTTTGAGATTTGCTATTGATCGTCCCCACACACCACACCTATATTTATTTTTTAATTTTTTTTAGTTTGATTCTTTCTAAACTAATTGAATTCTTCCACTCACCATCCATACACTACACATTTTGTAAGAAAAAAAAAATTATGTATGGTGTGTGGTGTGAGGATAATGTGTAGAATTTTTCTTATTTTTTTTTTCTTCTACCTACTGCGACACTGAGTTCTTTTTCTTTTCACCTTTGATTCTGCCCCTCGTGTCCAACATGCTAGAGTGGCTATGCACAAATCTATTCTATTTATATAGGTTGGTGTTGTAAAACTAAAGAAAAATAATAAGAGAATTGAAGGATTACAATATATGAAACTAGTTATTCAGGAATTCAATATTATTTCTTTCAACTTTCTTGTTGTGTGTTTACCACAAATACTCTTCAAGACTCCCTTTTATAGGCATGAGATGATACATGATATTAAATAGATACATGAACTTAGGGAATGTCAACACATGAATCAAGATGATACATGTATATGAGAAATAGGAATATATGAATGGGTAATAATTCTAATGGTTATCCATCAAATACATGGAATGTATTTTATTACATTCATGTATTTACAATACTTCCCCTTAGATGACCATACACAAAGAACATACCTCGTTAAAATCTTGCCAAGGAAAAACCTGATTGAAAAAATCCAACGGCAAAGGAAAAATAGTACAATATTCTTGTGTGCCTTTGAATGCTTTAAGATTATTTCGTTAAAACCTTACAAAGGCAAAACTAGTGGGAAAAAACCTTAGCAAAGGAAAAAGAGTACAATCTATATGATCATTTTCTCCCCCTCCAAAATATGTAGAGCTTCAATAGTATACAATAAAAGATTTTTGAGTTGATGTATTCCCATGTCGTGTACCAACTTTTTAAATGTTCCAGTTGGTAATGCTTTAGTGAATAGATCTGCCAAATTATCACATGATCTTATTTGCTTGACATCAATATTAACACTCTTCTGGAGCTCATGTGTATAAAAGAAATTTGGTGAAATATGCTTGGTTCTATCACCTTTGATATAACCTAATTTTATCTTCATATATTGTTATTGGACTATTTTTTATTGTGGATAATCCATACTTATTTTAAATGTGTTGAATTATTAATTTTAACCAAATACACTCTAGGTTTGTTTCATGAATTGCAATAATCTCTAAATAGTTGGAAGAAGTAGTAATTGATATTTTCTTGATAAATCTCCATGAAATAGTTGTACCTTTACAAGTGAACAAGTATTATGTTTGTGATATTCTTTTATGCAGATTGGAAATGTAACCCGAGTCTGCATAATCAGCTAATTGAAGATTTGATCATTTTGGATAAAACAATCTCATGTCAACTGTTCAACGAAGGTAGCGTATAATATGTTCGACTCCATTCCATGCTTTCGAGTTGGTGTAGAACTGTATCTTACTAGTAAGTTAACTGAAAATACAATATATGGACGTGCGTAATTTGCAAGATACATCAAAACACCGATTGCAATTAGATATGGTATTTCAGGGTTAAAAATTTATTTCTCATCTTTTCGAGGGAGAAATGAGTCTTTTTTCACATCAAATGATTAGACAATCATTGAAAAACTCAAAGGATGACTTTTGTCCATGTAAAAGTGCTTTAGGATTTTTTCTATATATGTTGACTGATGGACAAGAACTCCAATTAGAAAGTGCTCAATTTGCATATCAAGAACAAATTTTATTTTTTCAAGGTCTTTTATTTCAAACTTATTTTTTAAATAATTGCGGCTTTTACGAGCTCTTTTGGAGTTTCAACAAGGTTTAAATTATCTACATATACCACAATAATAGAAAATCCAAAATTTGACATTTTTATGAAAACACATGGGCAAATTGGATTATTCTCAAATCTTTCTTTTATTAAACATTCACTTAGACGATTATAGCACATGCGTCCGAATTGCTTTAATTCATATAAAAATCTTTATAGCTTGATAGAATAAATATTTCGATATTTTGAATTACATGCTTCAGGCATTTTATATCTTTCAGGAATTTTCATATAAATATCTGTCACAGTCCATGGACGGAATACATGGGCCAGTTTGGGCCTATTACTTTGCTTGTTGTTTTCCTTTATGTTATGTAAGGAAGTGGGCCATAGAGTAGCTGGGCCGTTAGCTTGTTATTGCTTTTTATCCAGTCTGTTAGTTATTAGTCTTGGGTCATGTTTTATCAAGGCTAAAGCCTTTTTTCAGATGTTCGGCAAGACTCTAGCATATATGCTCACTGTAGCTACCGAAATGATCTATCCAAAAAGTTAATAAAAATTTCTCTTTCTTTTCTCTTATCATCTTCTTCATTTCTTCAATGGAGGTCCCTTGAAGTTAGTAGTTTCTATGTGTTTCTCTTTAAACAACTTGAGGTGTGTTACAAGTGGTATCTAAAGCCAGTCTTTCTTTGGCATCGGCTTCATCAATCCGTGAAAATGGAAAAAATCATCTCATCCTTACTCAATATCAAAGAGTTAATGGAACAAAATCTACAACGCTACGACGTTCTCCAACAACATTTGAATGATTTTCGGGACAACCACAATAAAATGCACCAAGTATTCCGATAGTCTATTAACGAAATTGCTAGCAGCTTTCAAGAAAATTTCGTCCAATTGGAGGATCAAATTTGTGAAATACAAGAGGAAGATGCAGTTGCTGTAGAAGAAAAAGAAATAATCAAGCTCGATCAGATTGTTCTTTCTCACGTTTCCATAAATCCTGTTAGAAACTAAAAATCATTTCCACCATTCTCAGATCTCCCTTGCGAACAAAATAGCCTCTCTCAGATCTAGAAAACCCAGATTCATGAGAGGGAAACTATGAAAGATGACCTCGACATTTCCAAGCACGATTTCCAAGCTGGCATTTATGAATTCGGGGATGAGCCAGAGAATGTCGAGAGAAAAAAATGAGATGTGGTGCAGTTTTGGGAATTTCTCAGAGCTAGATTAGAGCATTACTACTGCTCCAATCTCAAGTTTCACGCTCAGATTTTTAGATTCGGGAGTTTGACCCTGGTGGTATCGATTTTCAGTATCTCCATTCCTCACCCTCTTTTTTTCTTTCCCATGAGTGCTAAATTTTTTACCATTTTCTGTCCTCACCCTGAAGATCCAACTATACTATACTCTAACCCATAGATCTCTCAACCCAAACTATGCTTCCACATCCATGCCAGTCCCATTCATTCATGGTGGACAAGGCCATCATGTTGGCCTTTCAATCACCTTCATCGACGTCGTTGACCGTGTTGTTGGGCTAGTCAGGGAGTTACAGAGCCCTGCCTATGGGGAGAGGAGTAGTAGCAGCGGCTTCGACTTATGTACAAAAGACCCAAGTCTTCAACGGCTGTAACAGAAGACCCAAAATCTGCTGCGTAGAAGACCCAAAAATCTGTGGCAACAACTTCGGTCTTGGGTTCTCGAAATAATTTTTTATTATGTTTATAATAAAGAAGACCAAGAACTGGAAGAAGCTCCGTCACCGCGCACTTTCCCTCGACTCCTCCATTCGCCGCCTCCAATCTTTGCTCTGCAGCACAGATCTCCTATCACCTTCTCGATCCTAAATTAGTTAACAAGGATTCGGTTGCGTCTTCCATCTCCAAGGCCTCCTCCGATGAGCTTTCTCTCTATCACCGAGCACTTTCCCTCGACTCCTCCATCCGCCGCCTCCAGTCTTTGCTCCATGCTCTACTCTCTTATCACCTTCTCGATCCTAAATTAGTTAGCAAGCCTCCAAGAGAAACTTTGAGAGGTAAGAAGTTTTTTTGCTTCCTTTAAGCTTGATGTATTATCCCTGAGGGATATTGCAATCTATGGTGGAGGAGATGGTGGGGTCCTGCGGGTAGTTTTTCTCCATTCATCAGTTGAGTATATTGATAATTGTGAAATCGATAAGATGGGAGTTGAGGTTTCTAAACAGTATTTTCCTGGGGGTAGTAGATTGCTTTGAGGCTAATATGTTTGATGAAATGCTTGATAGAGGGTTAAAACATGATAATATCCCATCCTCAATTTTACTTGGGTTTGAGAATGTGTTTCAGTTAATTGGTAGAAATGATCTGAGTAACAGCCAAATCCCAGGAAATTTAAAAAAAAAACGTGGCTATTAGATTCACTGAGTACATGGTAAAGGACTTGGGAATGGGGGTGGATGTCTTGGTGGGTGGTAGGCCTCACTTGGGAACAAATAGATTGATTTTTTTGCTTTGCAACTTTCGGCAACATCTACAAGTATTGGGGGTCACTATCAAGTTTGGGACAAGGGTTGAAGATTTACTTGTAGAGGGTGAACACATTGTGGTTGTCAAACTCTCTAATTCAGGTGACAAACTACAGTCTAAGAGCCAAAAGTTGATATATGAAAACGTTGTTATTGAAGAGCCTTGGTATGGCATAGAGAAGGAGTACAAATTGTTTCAAAAAAATGTAAAATGGTCAATAGGGTGGCCTCAAAGTGGTTATGTTGGCTTTTACATCAATGGAGTCAATGAAGAACGAAGGGAGCTAGAATTTTTCAAACGAGAAGGGGGTTTTAACGGAAAAAATTTCCATGAGGGTACCCTATCTTCTACCCTTACGGTTGGATTTCTTGTAGCTTCTCCAATATTTGTATCTTTGCTACAACTCCTAAATCATACTCTTACTATATATGGGCCTCTGGGGCACTAGGGTGCACACCATTTATGTGATATAAACATAATTTCTGCCTATTGCAATGCTGTTTCTGAGATTGTAAACTCAATGAGATTTTATTATCCCAAAGACGACAGTGTAATTACTGCTGGTAAGGTATTCGATGAAATGCTTGAGAGTGTTAAAACCTGTCAATACAAAGAGGTATGATGCCTACTCAGCTAGAGAATGTGAAATTCGAAGGACTATGCTGGAATTGTTGAACCGGTTGGATGGTTTTGCTTTAAGAGGAGCTATCAAAGCGATTCTTGCTACAAACATGATTGAAATTCTTGACCCAGCTTTGCTTCAGCTTGGCCTAATAGATATAAAGATTGAGTTTCCTCTTCATGATATCAAGACAAGGAGGCGCGTTTTCCAAATACACGCATCAAGAATGACATCGACTGATGATGTCAACTTAGAGGAATTTGTTATGAATAGGGATGAATTTTCTAGAGTTGGTATAAAGGCAATTTACACTGAAGCTGGCTTGCTTGCTTTAAGGAAAATCTTCATTTTTTATCCTGGTGGTAGGACGATTGTGGGCAAGGATATCGCACCTTGTGCACAAGGTGCTTCTATGGGGGATGGTTTGTCACAGTCCATGGATGGAATACATGGGCCATGGGCCAGTTTGAGCCTATTACTTGTTATTTCCTTCATATTATTTAAGGAAGTGAGCCATAGAGTAGCTGGGCCGTTAGCTTGTTATTTCTTTTTATTCAGTTCGTTAGTTATTAGTCTTGGGTCATGTTTTATTAAGGCTAAGGCCTTTTTTCAAATGTTTGGCAAGTTAATGAAAATACAAAAATAATCTATCCAAAAAGTTAATGAAAATTCCTATTTCTTTTCTCTTATTATCTTCTTCCTTTCTTCAACTGAGGTGCTTCCCTCGAAGTGAGCAATTTCTATGAATTTCTCTTTAAACAACTTGATGTGTGTTACAATATCATTATCTAGTGATCCATATAAATATGTTGTAACATCTGTTAAACACATATCTAAACTTTATATGACTGCCAAGCTAATAAAAAAACCTTGTGCAAAAAGCCGTGCTTTGTATCTCATAATTTCATTTTTCTCATTATGTTTATGTATAAATACCCACTTATATCTAACAGACATCACAAATTTAGGTGTTTTGGACTACTGGTCCAAATACTTCACGTTTTGCAAGCAACATCAATTCTGCATGAATTGCTTCTTTCCATTTTGGCCAATCATTTCTATGTCGACATTCTTCAACGATTTTTGGTTCATTTTCATCATCATTTCTACTGATATCAACAACAACTTTAAATGAAAATATATTATCGACAACAATTTTATTTTATCAAATAATTCTCCCAAACTTACATAATGTATCGAGATGTCGTTATTTTCAAATATATTTTCCTCTTCAGGAGATTCTATTCTAGGAGAATTTTATACAGAAAGTTTAGATGGACCTATAGCTCTTGTTGCCTATTTTATGGGTATCGATCTCTTCAGGAGCACCGATTTATTTTATTTGTGATTTTCTCTTCTGGGAGTCTTATCATTTGCACCAGGCATTTCATGCTTTCAGCATGTTTTAGACTCATTAACTGTTACATTATTTGATTTTCCTATGAGGATATCGATCTTTGCTGGAGTATTAACAACTGGAATGTGAGATTTCACTACTTTTTTTTACTGTCAGTAAAGGCATCTGGTAATTGATTTGAAATATTTTACAAATGAATGATCTTTTGAACTTTTAGTTCACATTAACTTGTACAAGGATCAAGATGAGATAGCGTCAAAGCGTTCCATGTTATTTGTTTTTGTACTTCTGTCAACTTTTCTCCCCTAATAGTGGAAAGACTATTGCATCAAAATGAAAATTTTCAAAACGAACCTTAAAAACATCTCCAGTTAAAGGCACAATGTATCTAATGATGGAGGGAGAATAAAAACCAACATAAATTTCAAGTCTACGTTGACCCTTCTTAATGCGTTGGAGATGTGTAATTGGAACATACACAACACAACCAAAAGTACAAAAATGAAAAATACTTGGTGGTTGACCAAATGCAAATTTCAATAGATAATATTTATTATAGACAGTTAGTCTTATTTGATTAAATAATGTAGCATATAAAATTGTATGTCCCCAAATAGAGAAAAGTAGTTTTGTTTTTAGAAGTAATAGCTGAGCAATTAATAGCAGATGTTTAATAAATGACTCAGCTAAACCATTTTGAGTATGTGTATGGGCAACATGATGTTCAACATTAATCCCAATTGACATGCAATAATCATAAAAAAAAAAATTTATATATAAATTCTCCTGCATTATCCAATCGAATAGACTGAATTGGATAATCAAGAAATTGAGCCCGTAATATGATAATTTGGTCAAGAAGTCTAGAAAATGTAACATTTAGGGTAGAAAGTAGACAAACATGTGACCATCTAGTTGATGTATCTATTAATACCATAAAATATCTAAATGACCCACATGGTAGATGTATAGGTCTATATATATATCTCCATGGATTATTTGTCAAAATGATGGAGATTCAATAATTATCTTGAAGGGGATGGTCTGACAATTAGTTTTCCTTTAGAATATGCTACACATAGATAATTACTTGGTAAAAGATTCTTTTGGTTATTTAAAGGATGTCTATCTGAATTCTCAATTATTCGATGTATCATGATTGATCTCGGATGATCAAGATGAAAGATGATCATGCCAAAGTATAAAGATATTTAGATGAGAGCACTTATGGTGCATTAAAACATGTGATTCAATTGTTTTTAATGTTGTGTAATATAACCCAAAAGAGAAAACTTGCAGTTTTTCTAATATGAACTTCTCCACTGGCCACTGGCTGCACTTTTTGATTAGTTCTGCATTGTGTGTATAATATTTGCAAGTATTATACCTAAACTGTAGTTGTACTGCATTCCTGGTCCACGTTCAATCGATTACACGAAAACATGCCATTTTCTTCAGCCTCCATGTGCATTCCTCGAAGCTCATTGACTCCGCATCCAAAAACTAACTTGGACAGTGCTAGTCAGCTGCTGGGCAAAATATATACAAATTCACTTGTAATCACTTTTTTAATTATTAAATAAATTAAAAGTAAAATAAAATACATGAACAGTCAAAACGGAAGGACAAAACCAAAGGCAAGTTAGCATTTTCCTAGAAATAAAAATTGTTTGTTTTCTTCCATCTCGGCAAGAAAGCGTCCAATAAAATTACGAAGAGTTAGTCTACATACAGTCCCCATTTGGGGACTGCTTACGCAAGCCCGTATAGTTATATTTAAAAAAATTTAAAATTACAATAACATTCTTCTTAAAATGATGTTTTTTTCCTTTTCACCCCAATTCATCAATGAGACTGCACACGCAATCTCTCACTCAGGACTGCAAATAGAATTTCTCTTTTTTAAAATGGTAAAGAAGAATTAGAAAAAGTAAAATAAGTATTGTTTAAATTAAGAAATCATCTTCAAATTAGCCTTTATTTTCTTAGCATAATAGCATTTGTATCAATAAATTATGAATCATTGAATCAAATTTCAAAACTTTGTTCCCTTCCCTTCCTTTTATATCTCTAACTTTATTTAGAAAAGTGTTGCAATCACAAAAACATTTTATAAAAGTAAATTTACAAGCTAACGTGATTTCATATAATACGTTAGATTTACTTTACAATATCTACAACATCAAATCACGCCAGTTAACATTATATTTTTTTTATTCAAAAGAACATCCTTGCTTTATCATTTCCAAGATGCATACAACATGACTGTTTTGAAAGGCAAAATTTGATAAACATATTTGTAATCGAGCGGTGCTATATACAGTCCTCTCGTTAGAGGTTAGAGGATTGTATTGCAGTCCCAAGCTGTAAAATGACTATATTGTCCCCATTTTATAGTAGAAAATGACTACATTACCCTTCTTTTCAACCTAACGCAAAACAAACGAAAACATTTGAATGGAGTTCTGCAATACGCCTCTGTCGCACCCTCGACCAAATCTCCACCATCATCGACCACCACAACCCAATCTCCTCCACCATTGACGGAACAACCCAATCTACTCAAAGTTTGTTTTCTTTCCGATTTTTGGTCGTTTATTGCAGAACCCAAAAGTACATGTTGTTTTGGTGGTTGTTTGCATCAAATCTTTTCTTCCGTTGGTGGTTGGTAGAATCATGTTCTGCTTAAAAGTCTATTAACACTTGAATTTCAGTATATTAACACATGAATTTCAGTATATTAAATATTAGAGTTTGTCTTTTCTATAAATAATATTTATTTCAGTAGACAAAACTAGTGGGTAGGAGTAAAATCGTGTTCCGCTTAAAAGTATTTTCAAATGCTGTGCTCTGTGCTCAAATATTTTGGTTAGTGAGATTATCTCCTGTTTGGTTAGTGAGAAAACATAACTGTGTCATAAGGAAAAAAAGGCACTTGGGACAATTTTTTATCTTTTAATTTGTAAACTGGACAGGAATAAAAAGGTTGCCTTGGATTTGTTGGGGTGTTCGAGAATTTTAGACGTGCCATCTCTCCGCATAAACATTTTGGAGCATGATTTGAAGAACGATCAACCAAACAAGATGAAGCATATCAAAACCAGAAACAGTTTTCAGCACTGTGTTATGCCTACAGCAGATAATATTGAAGTAATGCATGCAATGATCTCCGACATTACAACAAGCAAACATAAGTCAGCAGTGACTTGTACATAAAGAACTCTAAAATAGCCATTTCAAACAAGTATATTTGTAAGTACATTCTATTAAGGTAACAGAATGCACCAATCTTGAGAGAACAGAAGCTAAGAAGCAAAGAAACCAATACTACAAGGCAGATTATGACTGTTGGAAGCTAAGGGTCAATGTGGATTTGGGAACAGCACCTATAACTGCATCTTTTTTCTCACCATTCTTGAAGATTATGACTGTTGGGATGCTTCTAATGCCATATATAAAGCAGAGTGTTTGTTTGTTCATGGATTTTTCAGATTATGGACACCACTTGCAATACAAGCAATAATCACATTATGGACACCACTTGCAATTCGTAGAGTGAGCCTTGCAATCAAATGGAACCATATGGAACAATTCGTAGAGTGCACCATATGGAACCCATTCACATGTTTTTACAAACAAGTAGATTGCACACAAGCATCAATAATAACATGATGTTTATAACTAATTCACAAATGAGTTCCATATGGATAGGACAGATCTTGGTGCAATTTGTACCAAGCAACCCAAAACTAGTGATGTTGATAAATGGTGCAATTCACAAATGTATTCAAATACATACACTGGAATTACCATATGGAACCCAGATTTATCAAACCAGACAAATGTATTCAAACCAGATAACTCAAACCGTAAGTATTGAAAACATCCTCACAAATTTACAAAGTGACTATTCGTACATTTCATCTGCATAATTTACGATTTTCCAGAACCAAACATGAATTACCATATATTGACACTTACCAAACACAAATTTTCCGGAACCAACCCCGAAGGAAACCACGAAAAATATGAAAAAATGTTTAAGGCTATACCTTTCAGTCCCACCTTGCAGCTATACCTTGCAGTTATACGAATAAAACCGAAAAAATGTCTAGGGCAAATTGGTTCCTCGAGGAAGGGGACGACAACGGAGATGGGGCGAGGGCGAGGGGGAGGAAGGGATTTACTCTTTTCTGAGGAAGGGGACGACGGCGTAGCATGCGATGTGGTGAGCGGAGGGCGATGGGGACGTAATCCTCTGGGTATGCTTTCTGAGAGAAGGATGGGGTGAGGGGATGCGATGGGTTGGTTCTGACTTCTGAGATGGGGGGAGGGGAGAGCGATTGGGTGATGGTTGAAACGCAGTGTTTCATTTAGTAATAAATGAAACACTGTCGTTTCATTTAGGCTTGAATTGCAATCCTGAATGGGGACCAAGAATTTCCTTTGTCCAAAACCTTCACCTGCTTGAACCTACAACAAGAGAGACAGAAACAAGCCGCTCTCGCCCTCTCCCTTTTCCTTGCTTGAAACTCCAAAATCCACAACTCAGAATCTCCGAATTCCTTAACTTTCACAGCATTTCCTTCCTTTCTCGGAAAATTCCCAAATGGGTTAGTCATAAACATCCTTTAAATCAAATGGGTCTGCGTTAAAGCCTCACCAGCATGGAGTGGCTTAGCCTGTGATAGACTCTGCTGGTTTTTATTGCTTTCGGATATGGCTGTCAAAACTGGCTCTTCGTTTTCTTGTTTGGTCGCTTCTGTTTCTTCTCCTTTACAATCGAGGAGAAGTTCCTGGGTATGATTGTATTCATGTTTGGTTACTGTGGAACATGTACTTCTTACTTCTTCTATTTTTTAAGCAAATTTTTGGGCCTTGTTATGTTTATCTGTTTTTAGGGTTTTCAATTGCTAAAAGTTTTGTTTTTGCTGGTGAATTCGTTTCTCAATGCTACTTTATTACCTATCGATTGGAGAAATGTTAGGGTCGAAAGTAGTGAAGGGTTAGATAGTATTGGTTAAGTAAAATTTGCCATTTGACCTACTGGGCAGCCATTGCTTAACTTAGATGCCTCTACTCTATTTTATGGTACATGTTGTCTGTCGTAGAAAATGCATGGTTAATACGACTAATGTGATGTGTAATCTGCTTTCTCGTGATGTCTGTTACATTCAAACCTTATAAGTTATACTGATTACTGGGGGGAAAGGTTTGATATTGAGGACTTCAGCATTCAAACTTACATTTAAGGCATAGCTTCTGATAAGCTAAAGGATTGTGTTGCTGACCTAGTATTGGAGTAAGATTCATTGTGTGCCATCTCTCTTTTATTCATTATAAGTCATTGCTTTGTTTGCATCCCTTGAAACATGAGCGAGATAATTTGTTTCATCTATTTTTTCCTCTGTGTGTCGCTTGCTAATATCGTAATTAGTGACCGTACGATATTAAAAATTGTGTTACTTCCTGCTTTGTGGATATTATTATCAGTCAGAATCTGTTTCTTCTTTGTTGAAGAATCTTTGCTATTTTTCTTTCCAGTTCAATCTAATCTAATGTGTGTATATCATAGAGCACTTTCTTTACACATTTATCTCCATATAACTTATTCACTTTGATGTTCAGTTGAGCTTATCAGAAGGATTTTATGAGATTCGGAAACATGATTTTCAGCTAAAATATGCTAAAGGTAACTTCCATGTTTGTTTGATAATTCTCGAAGTTCTACAATTTGCTTTAAGCTGCAAACTGATCAGCCCATATTTTTCCCTTACACGCCTAGCAACTTTTGAGTTAAATTACAGTAACACGGTTCATTTGACTGTAATGCCATTTTCATGTGTCTAATATAAATCAAGTCACTTGGTCAAGTCTTCTTGCCTCAAGGGTTTTATATGGATTAATTCTGTAAAAAGTACCACATTAGTAATACTGCTCTGAAAGTTTTTTGTAGGCAAGTCATGTCAGTGCATAGGTGGAAAGCTGAAGTCAAATGGAAAGTTCCCGAAGGGGCAACATCTTCTCTGTGCTACTGCTATTTCTGAAGAACAGACACAACATAGTGAGATCGAACCAGATCCATCAAGGGTAGGAAATCATCTTCCTCTTGCTGAAGATGTTTCTCCTGCAAGCAGCTCATATATCCATTTCAAGGGAACTGGTGGAAAACCCGGTTTACTCTCATTTTATAACCGTCCATATAAAGGAGAGGACAAAGTCCTTATTTCCAGCCCACAGAAGAGTCAGAACAACCTACTCTGGTTTATTGGTCCATCTGTCCTTGTAGCCTCTTTCATTTTCCCCTCACTTTATATGCGCAGAATGCTCTCCACTGTATTTGAGGACTCTTTGTTGACAGGTAAGCCCACATTCTTTGTTGGTCTGGAGGTTTCCTTTTCCCCCCCTTCCGGGGCAGGGTTATAGATCTTGGTAGGTACACCTTAGGAGTTAGGATGACCTGTACAGTCAATTCTATGACACCGTACGGTAGAAGGTGAATGTTGATGCTGCAAACTTAGAAACGATGGGACACATGATACTAGGCGATTACTGGTGAAAGACTGTTATAATAGCTAAAGATCTTTCAAGTTATTTTAGGTTTAGGTGTATATGATGATCCTAGGGTTTCAAAAGTTTATGTGGTGTCTGAGGAACTGAATCCAGATGATATTCATCTGAGATGGATACCTCAAATATATCTGGAGTATGACTGAGGGGTGGTGTTAGAGTAGAACTTTCCACAAGGAAAGAGTGATAATGAATGGGAACTGATTGAAATAATGTAAACTGGCTATAGAAGTTTCAAATGCAATATAGGATGTGCTTGAAATGGACTGGAGTGGCAAAACAGCATCTGTATTTTATGTAATTCCTATGAGTTTAAAGGTTGGATAATTACTATTTTCTGAAATTCAAACTTGACTTGTCCTTATGGAGTCCAGATAGAATTTTTTGGCTCATATGATATGTGGCTTTTTCTTTTTTAACTTTAATCTTTGAATCCTATTGTGGTGATCTAGCTCAAGAATCTAAGGAGCTGCTTGGTTCCTAATTTGAAAAATGGTTTCCTGTGTTTTGAATTCCTAGAACTTCAAAATGATGTTTTCTGATTCTTGTTTTCGGTTAGGAAAATCAAAACCATTGAAATATCATATTTAATTTTTTGATCTCGGTTTAGGCATATTCGATGTATACTTCCTGTGTACTTGGGCTATGCCTTTTCCTATCAATAAAATTTCCCTTGTAAAAAAAGAAAAAAATTTGCTTTTGGTGACAATTATAAAACTTGTCTTCTGAAAACACAGCCATATAGACAGGATTAAATTGTTTTGTTCTCTTAACAATCTCTTGGTTCTCCATCTGCAGATTTCCTCATACTGTTCTTTACTGAAGCTCTTTTCTACTGTGGAGTTGCTGTATTTCTTTTACTAATTGACCGCTTAAGGAGACCTATCATGCCAGATTCTGCTACAGGCATGGACAGAACCCTGGCTTCTCATCTAGGTCAGCGAATCTCTTCTGTAGCTGCCCTAGTGCTTAGTCTAATCATTCCTATGGTGACAATGGGCTTGGTCTGGCCGTGGACTGGTCCAGCAGCGTCTGCTACTCTTGCTCCATACCTCGTCGGTATTGTTGTCCAGTTTGCATTTGAGCAGTATGCGAGATATAAGAAGTCACCTTCATCTGCTGTCATTCCAATTATCTTTCAGGTGGGGCAATCATGACTCATTACTGAGAGAATATTTTTTTTTCGCATTATGCGTTTTCCCCCTGATAAGTATTATTACAGCTTTCCTTCAGGTAGGGTAATTATGTCTCTTTTTATATTGACCAAGAGGCTTTGATTTTTATTTTGGTGGTTCAATATAATCGTATGAAAATTATGATAGTGAGTTTAGGGAATGACCTCATGAAATCTTTAATTAAACATTTGGAAGCCTATAAAGTAATGAGGTTCTTTACGCTTGGCAGGTTTATAGATTGCACCAACTGAACAGAGCAGCACAACTGGTGACAGCTTTGTCATTTACAGTTAGAGGAGCTGAGATGACCTCACACAACTTGGCAATAAACAGCTCTCTGAGTACTCTTCTCAATGTCCTCCAAGTTCTTGGGGTCATTTGCATTTGGTCTCTCTCAAGCTTCCTCATGCGGTTCTTCCCTTCTACTGCCATGACTGTGCAGTGAGACACGTGTTTCAGGAAAAATTATCATCTCACATAACAGGGAACAATCGCTGCAGGTGTTCTTTTTTCAGGTAATTTAATAAATCTGGTGGAGCATGACTCCTTTTCGGTTAAGTTATGATCTGGTGGGAGCTCAAAACCAAAAGGATATTTTTCTTATGGGTATCGAAGCATTTTACTTGTCTAAAGGAAATTAAAAGGTGGTTGCAGAATATTTTGTATGAAAATTTCAAGTGTAGGAGAGAGGCAAAAATTGATGTGCACTTTTTCTCAATGTTCATCAAATACAAATGTTCCTTGTATATATATATATATATATATATTGGTCATTTTCCTTACAAATATGCATTTCCGAAGTCATCCAGAATGGTTAGAACATAGGCAACTTGTAAGAGCATTAATGTTCTCTCTTTCATCCCTTTCTCACACTACCATAATTATTTGTTTTGACCTTTCACACACAAAATCTATTTTTTATGTTAGTTGAGTCTGGTATCTTGATCATATGAATCTGGTTCTGGGGTTAAAAGCAGGACGTCTCCATTTATGGAAACTTTTTCAAGTGTTTGTGATTTGCAAGTGGTGGGAAATGAAAGAAGAATTAACATTAATTCTTTTTTGTGTTCTAATTCTATCGTCCAAAAGTAAGCATGCGTCTCTTCCTCTCCCCCTCCTTCCTTCCCCTTCTCCTTGCCCCTGCGTGTGCAAGCAATATACATATCTGTGTGAGTATTCTTTGAAAATATTTTCCTAAATCTCTCTCTCAATGAGTTTTGTTTCTTCGTCTATTCCTGATGTCTTTCGCTGGAGTTTTTAATGATTATCTGGTTAAAGTTCAGTAGTTTAGTGGTCCTGCAGAGTGGTTTTCAAATGGGGTCATGCCAGAAGTTACTTGTTGATGAAAAATTATTTGAATTTAAGCGTGAAAATGATCTGTGGTGGAGAATTACGGAGAGTAGTCATTGGGTTGTCAAATTTATTTCCATTGATGCTGCAATGATGGATTGGTTGGCTTCAGTGGTGGGGGCATGTGGAGCTTCAGGGGTTTCTTTTGAGTTTTTCAGAACTCGCAGGAAAGGGAATCAAGTCTTGGTAGTGCAAAGGAATCATAACAATTTTGGTCGATTTCTGACGGTGTCTGAGTTTGGTCATGATAAGAGGCGGGGGTCGATTGTTGTGCCAAAAGGTTCGAAGGGAGAGGGCTGGAGGAAGTTTGGAATAACATTGAAGGAAGTAATTTCGTCTTCCTCTGCTTCGGCCGACAGAAACAGAGCTCATGAAAAACCTGGTTCCTCTACCATGGTGTCTGTTGGGCGAAAGGAATCTTATGTGAAGGCTTTGAAGAAGCCACCGTAACAAAGATTGGAGAAGATACGGGAGGCAAGTGGAAGGGTTGGAAGATCGCAGTCACTATCTATCTTGGAGAAGGAGACGGTTCATTTCCTCAAAGGAGATGAACAATCATAGCACGATGTCACTTAGGGAAGATGAAGAGTCATCATTGGTGGGCTTGATTATCTGGTGGATATAAAAAACAAGGTGGAGAGTATTTTTGAGTGGGTCGAGCTGGGCTTGAGTAAGGGAGAGCTAGACCCATTTTATTTTAGGTCTGATAAAGAGAAAAAAGTGGTTAATGAGAAGGGGAGTGAGTTGGGCTTCATATGGGTGGTTTGGGAAGTGAAGAGCTGAAGGGAAAGAATAAAGAGATTGGGCCAGGCCCAAGTAGAAGCCCAGTAATGGTTTGGAAGGAAAAATGAAGGATTTTCAATATTTTGGAAATTTCGGATAAGGTTATCGCATCTATCTGTATCGGTGTCGATACTCGAGTTGACGGTCCTAGTTCTGGCAAAGAAAAGTTTGACGGGTACATTCGAAGTTTTTGGTGGCGTAGTGGTGGTGCCTCAAGCGCTGGAAAATGAGGAGGGGGAAATCGTAAAGAAATCTAAAGGTTGTGCAGAGGTTTTGGATTCTATAGGTAACGAGATAAATCTGGTAGACACTGGTACTAGTATGTTGAAGTAGTTCTTGGCTATTGAGGGGAGTGGACATTGGGAGTTGGATGCAGATTTTGAGGAAGAACTGAGACTGGTTTGAATGATATGGATGAGACTTTACAGTGGGGCAATTTATTTGAGAATAAGAGGTTGGATTCTAATATACAAATGGATGAAGTTGAAGTAGCTAGTGTTGAGGAGGAGTTGGGTAGTCCGATGCCTTTACGGATGCTTCCCCCTCAGATTGCTTCCAAGGAAATCTTAGATTGGGTGTTAAAAAAAGTGGAGGAGATACAAGTTTGTATGGGATTATCATGTGAAGGGTATGAAGAACAATTTAAGGCTCTCCTAGAAGCCATAGAAGCTGGTCGATCCACGACCATGAAGGGTATCATTCTTAGCTTGTGGAGATGTTCATATGTTGGTTGGACCTACTTAGCTTCTTCGGGGGCCTCAGGTGGTGTATTGGTGACGTGGGATAAGAGAGTTGTTGAGATGGTGGAGGATTGTGTTGGTGTTTTCTCAGTGGCTTGTGTTTTAAAAAATATAGAAGATGGATGGAAATGGGCATTGGCAAGTGTTTATGGGCCAAATAGGGATCATGATAGATATTTGTTATGGGATGAATTGTCGGGATTGTACTATTTGTGGGATTTGCCTTGTGCATATGTGGAGATTTTAATATAATTCGTTATCCAAGTGAGAGGATGGGTAATTCTTCTGTCTTCAGTCATGGAGGATTTTTTTCAGTTGATATTTGATTTGGAATTGCTGGATCTGTCTTTGGCGGGGGGAGAATATACATGGTCTAATTATAGAGGAGGTTCAAGGTTGGACAGATTCTTAGGCTCCGTTTGGATTGAGAGTTAATCTTAACCCATCTCATCTCATCTCATATCATCTTATCATTACAACTTTCACAAATTCCTACATAAAATATAATAAACAATTCAACTTTTTCAAATCTCAAAATAATAATATTATTAAAAAATGATATTCTAACAATATTTTATTCAATTTTCAACTTTCATCTCAACTCACTATCCAAACCTAACCTCTTCTTCTTGGGGGACTCATTATCCGAAGTTATGTCATAAAAGATTGTCAAGGGTATGTTCTGATCACTTTTCCATTTTACTTTATTATAGGGGTATTCATGAGGGTAAACGTTATTTTAAATTTGAGAATACGTGACTTGAAGTTGAGGATTTGTAGACAAGGTGAGAAGCTGGTGGCACTCTTATCAATTTGTGGGGACTCCTAGCTTTGTTTTGGCAAGTAAAGTCAGAGCTTTGAAGGCTGATTTGAAGAAGTGGAACAAGGAAGTTTTTGGGAATGTAGAGCAGCAAAAAAATCTCTTTGGGAGGAGCTACATGCCTTGGAGGTTGAAGGGGAAAGTGAGGAGTCTTTGTTAAGAAGGAAAGAAGTGGTGTTAGAACTTGAGAGGGTACTTTTGATGGAAGAAATATCTTGGAGGCAAATATTGAGAGTTCTATGGCTTAAAGAGTGGATAAGTGCACTAGTTTCTTTCATAAAATGGTTAGCTCTCATAGGCGCAACAATGTTATTGAGATGATTAAAGCTGATAATAATGTGCTCTCTACACTTGTTGAGATTCAAGATCATGTTGTGCAGTTTTATAGTACTCTCCTAACTGAGATAGCAGATTGGAGAGCTAAAATTGATGGCTGGAGTTTTGAGGCTGTAGATTCTTTTACAGCAAGATGGCTAGAGAGGTCGTTTGATGAGCTTGAGGTGTTTCGGGGGGTATATGGGATGAGAAGAGACAAAGCTCTTGGCCCAGGTGGGTTTTCTATGACTTTTTTTCAAGATTGTTGGGAGATTGTGCGAGAGAAGGTGATGCGGGTTTTACAAGAATTTTATGATTTTCAAAAGTTTGAAAAATCGATGAATGCCACATTTATCGCTCTAATCCCTAAGAGAGTGAGTGATTCGGAGTTGAAGGATTTCCGTCCTATTAGTTTGGTAGATGAAATTTATAAGATAATTTCGAAGGTTTTGGCAAATTGAATAAGCAAGATGATGGATAAGATTATTTCTAAACCCCAAAATGCATTTGTTAGAGGCCGATAAATCATTGATTATGTGCTGATTGCGAATGAGTGTTGTAGATAGTCAAATGTGGGAAGGTGTTTCGGGGGTTCTTTGTAAGCTAGACATGGAAAAGGCGTACGATCACGTAAACTGGGATTTTCTCTTCTACATGCTTAGAAGATGTGGTTTTGGTGACAGGTGGTGTGGTTGGGTTAGACATTGTATTTCGACTGCTCGGTTTTCAGTTTTAGTTAATGGGCAGCCTTGTGGTTATTTTTAGAGTTCTATAGGATTGAGTTAGGGGATCCGTTATCTCCAATTTTATTTTTTTTTTTTGTTTCTTGTTATGGAGGATTTGAGCCATATGGTGGAGGCTGTGGTAGGAGGAGGTTTTACATCTGGTTTCTCGGTGGGAACTACTAATAATGGCTTCATTTCTATATCACATTTGCTTTTTTCTTATGATACTCTTATTTTTTGTGATGTTGTTGGGGAACAAATTCAAGCTTTGAGGGCTGTCTTTTTATGTTTTCAAGCCATACCAGGCTAAAGTTGAACTTGGGTAAATCATAGATGGTCCCATTGGGAGATGTACAAAATATTAACAATTTGGCAGAATTATTGGGGTGTAGAGTTGCCTATTTGCCCATGAAATATTTGGGTCTCCCACTGGGGGCGTTGTTCAAGGCAAAGTATATTTGGGATGAGGTGGTTGAGAAGATTGAGAAAATGTTAGTAGTGTGAAAAATGTTGTATTTATCAAAAGGGGGTAGAATCACCCTTATAAAGAGTACTCTTTCTAATATCCCGACTTACTTTCTTTCATTATTTCCTTTACTAGTTGAAGTGGCTAATCATATTGAAAATTTGTATAAAGCATTTTTGTGGGGTGATTTAGGAGGTGAGAATAAGATTCCTTTAGTAACATGGAAAAAAGTTTGTTGTCCAGTTGCTAATGGAGGCTTGGGGGTTTGTAATTTGTGTAGTTTTAATAAGGCGGTGTTGGGGAAGTGGTTGTGGAGATATCATCGTGAAGAGAAAACGTTGTGGAAGGGGGTGATTGTTTAGAAGTATGGGAGTGATTGGGAGGGATGGTGCACTAAGGAGAGTAGGGGGACTTATGGTGTGAGTTTATGGAAATTTATTAGAAAATGATGGGATAATTTTGTGAAGCAAGTCAAATTTGTGGTAGGTGATGGTTCAAGAGTTCGCTTTTGATTTGATGTTTGGTGTAGTGGGAATGCACTGTTAAGAGCTTTTCTGGTTGTCTTCAAGTTGGCTATTAATCAGGAGGCCTCAATCTCAGAGTTGATGAGTTACTCTAATGGAGAGGTGCATTGGGATGTTAGATTTTTCATACCTGTCCAGGATTGGAAAATTGAGGAGGTTACTGATTTTTTCAGATTGTTGTATTCGGTGGATATCAGACAGCATGAGGGATCAAATGTACTGGAGATATACAGCGTCTAAAAAGTTTTTTGTTAGATCATATTATAAGATGTCCTATCAGCATTACATTTCTTTTCCTTGGAAGAGTATTTGGAAGGCTCAAGTTTCGTCAAAGGTTGGTTTTTTTGTATGGACAACAACAATTGGGAATATTCAGAACAATTGAAAATTTGAGAAAGCATGGAATAATTGTTATGGAGTGGTGCTTCATGTGCAAGAAAGCTGCGGAATCAGTGGATCATGTACTTCTACATTGTGATGTGGCTAAAGTGTCATGGGATGGTGTGTTTAGAAGATCCGAACTGACTTGGGTTATGCCAAAATCAGGGGTAGATTTAGGCTCCGTTTGGGTAGTCATAACACTTTATTACTATTCACTTTTTATCATTACTTTTCACCTATTTTTCTCTACTATTCACTACGATTCAATATTTTATCATTAATTTTTCACTATTATTCATAGAATATCTGATATCACCTCACTACCTGACGCAACCTTACTCGCATGTTGGATTAGACTTCATACTTGCTCTCAAGTGGCAGCTGCATGGAAGATTATTCATTTGTGCATTATGTGGTGCATTTGGTTGGAAATGAATGAGAGGTGTTTTCATAATAGGGAATGCAATGTAGAAGAACTTTGGAAATTTTTTGTGTTCCTTGTTTAGTTGGTCTTCAACTATTGTACTTAATGGAGGGGCTGTCCATGAGTTGTTGTCCTCGTTTTTCTAGTATTAGAATGTATTTAGGCGTTTCTTTTGTATACATCCTCTGTAAATGGATTTCACCTATTGCATTTGATGAATAAAATTTGTACACATCAAAAAAAGAAAAAATCTTGATTCTAAACAAATAAGAAACCAGGTGGTGACTCTGCCAACCAAAGGGTTATTAACTTTGAATTCTTATTTTAGGGGATGTAAGTTGTAAGTGTTTGGTAATTGATGAGAATTTATACCTGTGAAATACGCCGAATACAAGTGGTAATTGAGGATTGATGCAGGGTAAAACAGTACTATGAAAATGACATTGAGACACCAAAGCTGACTGGTATTTGTAATAGAAAGTATTATGATATTTTAAGCATCATGAGAATTTTCAAAGCGTTTGCAAATTGATTGGAAGTATGGAGTTTGCTTTTGATTGCTAACTAAATGCAATCTCTAACATGAATTGGTTTTTTTTTTTTTTTAAAGGCAAGATTATATAGATAGATGCAGTTGCATTGTCTTTAGTTATTACAAAACTGAAACTAGTGCTCATGCTATGGATCCATTGGAGGATCTTTCCCACTATGAAATCACAGCAAACTTGGCGGTATAAAGATGAGAGGGAGGCAGCCATACATTTTGGTTGAGGCTACCCATTGCGCAATTGAATGCTTAAAATCTCTAACATTAAGTACTGTTTTGCATCATATATTAGCTAAATTGGTGAGTTATCAATACTTCGTGGGTGAACTAACATGGTCGGTGCATTCAGACTATCAAAATTACGCTGTGCCTTTCAGTATGTGCAGGCACCGTAAGGACTTCAATGACAAGGAATGAACTAATATTGGCGGACACTGGAGGCTTTTTTTCTTAGAAAACTACAGACCAATATAGTAACAACGGAAGCATTGGAGAGTGTTATTGTTTCCTGCACTTCTTGGTGGGTTTAAAGTATAAGAAAGACACGAATTAATCCCACAACATTTATTGATTATTTAATTTTGTCTGCTCTGAGTAGTTATAAGTGTTGTGAAACTCACTCTATGTATCTATCTTCCTCTCATTTTAAATTAAAAGTTCATCAGTAATACTAGATACAATCATGGATTATGCAAGCACCACGTACTCCTTTTGAAAGTGTGTAGTTCACTATTAAAAACTTAATTTTTTCACGTGGATCTCATATTTATTTAATTTTTTTTAAAAAAAATTGTGCAGTATTTACACAATCTATGACTGTATATTACTCATATATATATAAATTCTAGAAGATCCAAATCATGTTTGAACAACTACCTAAAACTGAACTAAACAGATCATTCAGCATGTTTTTACAAATTCAAACCAAACAAATTCAGGAAAACCTATAATAATAGAGGATATTCTTAATTTCCCACTAGGTATCGGGGAACACATACAAGACCTCTCTTCTTAAAACACGAGATAGAGATAGGCTGAGCAGAGAAAGGATAGTGAATATGGGGTAGAGCTTCAAAGACCCTTTTGTGTAACATCTATCTTTGCAGCATTTGTCAGTATATGAAAAAGATAATAGATTTTCATTTTCAATCACTCTGTCTCTTCCCTTTCTTCCATGCTTAGGTGGGGCCTAAAGGGTAAAACCATCAGAGACAACCAACACTTTCTCTGTTCATAGAAGCTCTACATTTACTGCTGAAACTTTGCTGGTCCCCTCCCTGTTTAAAGTTTAAACCCATCACACCATTCCTCTGCGGTGGCAATGGCATTACATAGCAGTAAAGAACGGGAACGAATTTGCAGGTACAGCTTCTTTATCTTTTTGAACCAAAACAACAGAATAATGAGATTTTACGTATTGTCGGGTTCTCTTTGTTTTTGTCCAGATTGGAATGGACATTGGTTTACTGTCTTCACATGAATGAAACATTGCCTCGTGTATTTCAAACTACGTACAATACGTCCCTACAGCCCAACTTTTTTATGATAAGCCTTTCCCTGCTCTTTTTTTAGACTTTTCATTCTACAACACTGAAAACAGCCCAATTTCTCTCTTGAAATAACCGGCAAGATCTTATTATAACGTGTTGAGATTACACTTGAAAACATAAAATTCTTAAACCTTCAGTGTTTGTCCCATAAAATCACTCTATTTGTGGTTACAATCCCATGTAGGACTCGACATGTCTTTCAAGAAAGGATACCTTAATTGGGTAACACATGAATATTAGCTGGACAACTGAGGTCGTTGGATCGAATTAGAGGACACTGACCTACACAAGGGATTTATTATGCATTAGTCACTATTCACCCTTATATTCTATATTTATAGCTTTTTTCTAAGGTATGAGGATATTTTCATAAGATGTGGGGTGTAAGGTGGTAAATAGTGACTGATGAAAAGAACTGTTCTTACACCATTGAAAAAAAAAAAACCATAATAACATTAAACAAAACATATATGAAAAGGGCAACATGGTTCTGCTGTCATTGGAAGTTGACCATGCACGTGGAAAGGTTTCTTGGAGATGTGGTAATTGTTAAATACCGATCGAGGGCCCAATCTGAGGGATTTATCATTCATTTTCAAGACCAGAAAGAGTTCCTATTTATGATGGGAAAAAAAAAGGGAAAAGAAAATTCAAAGTTTTGCTCTATATATTGTTGTCCTTTTCTTGCCTATATATACTGCTTGTGTTGTCATCCAAAGTCATGTAACTTGTGGGAAGAAACATATGGACTAGAAAAAACAAGGAGTAACGCAAACATGTACCATAAACATGTCTTTCCCATGGATAAGCTGTGTCAAAGAGAATGAAGATGTGACATTTGCCATTCTTAATTCAAACCCTCTCTAATAATATCTTTGACTAAATTGAATGATCTAATATTGAGAAATGGATACAATATTAAAATCTCGTTTGGATTCAGAAAGTGTTTTATTTTATTATTATAATTTTTTTAAATTTTTATATAAAATATAATAAACATTTTAACTTTTTAAAATTTTAAAATAATAAAAATATTAAAAAATAATATTATAACAATATTTTTTTAACTTTTATCTAAAAATATCTCATCTCATCTTTAAATCTAAACCAATCCTAAGTGATACGTGGGATTTATGTTGTTCAAAAATATTATATGAACAATATTAAATGTTGTAGGACTTACAAGATATGTTTGTCTCTCTTCATAATTAGACAATCTAATTCGGACATGCAATTAAAGAGAATATCAATTGTTTTCTTTCTATCAACTATCATCTTTAATTTGGTAAATTTGGTGATGGGGTAATTGTATGTTTAACGCTTCAATTGAGTTCGTTGTTTGAGATCACATTTGTTAATAATTTGCTATTTGAAATTATTTATTTTGAAAATTATTTAAAACAACCGTTCCTCAACATAATATATGATTTAATGAGTCAAAAAATTAAATTAAATTAAATTAAACCTCAAGTAAGTTAAAAAAAAAAATGTAACTATTTTAATGAAATTACCGCAGATGCCATCCCGGCATCGATCACATGATTAGATGTCAACGTGATGGTCAATCTTGCCCACACCCCGTGGAGATGCATTTAAGCTTTAGCAAAATTTATATTCCCAAAGAACTTAATACTTATGATTGGTTTCATATCTTATTCATGTTATGTCAGAGACTCTGAGGTTCATCTCCTCTCTCTCTCTCTCTCTCTCTCTTTCTCTTTCTGGACATGTCTTGCATTATCTCATGTACACTATCCTTAACATAAGCTTCATCTGCCACTGAACAGTCCCAAAGGCCATCCTCTTAAATCACTCTTTACTTTACAGCCTCACCACCATTTCCAGTCAGCTAGGCCAACTGTTCCACTCTTTACACAAACCTTACAAATGTGCCTCTTGTGCCTATAGATTTTGGCCTCTAGAATGTCTCCGAAATCTATTGGGGTTTACTCTCAAATGGGCTTGCTCAAGCTTTCATGGGCACTGTGCTGGGTTCTTTCTCTTTTGAGTTTCAGAGCACTCTGTGATTACTCAGGGGTCACTGTGAAGTTCTTGAAGGCTCCTCATGCATTCTCGCATCTCAACTCAGCAACATTTGTCTTTGAAGTTTTCATGGGTGGGGATGGCACTTGCGCAAATTGTATCGTCAGTTGTAAGGTATATTAAACTCCTATTATTGCTTTTAGCTACTTCTTCTTGGCTTTGTTTGTGGGTGCGCTCTCTCGAGTGATTATGGTTCTATGATTTGTGACTTTCTCTTTCCCACTGTTTTTAGTTACATGTTTCATGGTTCTTAAGGCACGAAGGATTTCACAGAGGTTATGATCGTTAGCATGAACTTGCTCTGAGACTATTATAATTCCTTCCTTCACTTCAACTAAATAGGACCTCTTTTTCACGCTCTATGGTTGTAATGAGCTTACTACCAAGGAGAACTATTTGCAATTACAACACTTGCTATGTGGTCATATTCTTTCGTATGCACATAGCTAGAATAAGATGTTGCTTTGTGCGTGTCTGCAAATGTGTGTGCATGCTTGCGTGAGTTTTCTTCCACCCCCCGCCCCCACACACACACACAAAATCAGGGTCTTATTTATTAATCATGGGTCAATAAACTTGTTGATGCAGCTGGATGATGGCAATGCTTCAGATTGTGAAGCTAGGAGGATTTTTTATGCAGGCTTGCAGGACGGAAATCATACATTTGAGGTTTGCACCAATCGGTCTGGAGGAGTTGGCTGTGCTAACTATAGCTGGACTGTTGGTTGAGAACCTTCCTTTTATCCTTTTCTAGTTGTTTTTACTTCTCTTCAAATTATTTATTCAAAATTGAGTTACGGCTTTTACTTTGGAAGTAATTAACATCAACTCAATAATGCCTTTGTGGAAACGTGTAGCTATGAAATGCTTTGCCTCCCTGTGTTTCAGCATGATAATTTAACTCCCATGAGCTTTACTATAAATAGAATAGGCTTCTTTTGATACTTAGATTATGTTTTATGGACTCAATTTTGTATCACATCATAAATCCCAACTTACAAAGATATTGTAAATTGAAGTTCTTGGCTTTATTCTTATGTTCAAATACACCCTATTTGAAGTGAAGTTTGGTTTGAGATTTTCAGCCCCAAATTGAATTTATGTTTCAAACAAAGAAATTAAGATTTTGTAGCAATTATGCAGCTTATATTTTCACTGTCGCTTGGCTGATTTATACTATACCTCAATTTTGCAGATACAGTTCCACCTACAGCAAATATCACAGCCTTAACACCTTTCACAAATGCTCTAAATGTTTCTGTAAATATATCTTTCAGTGAACCCTGTACTGGTGGAGGAGGTTTCAAATGTTCTTCTGTGAAAGCCTGCAATGTGAGTTGGTGGCCAA
Organism: Juglans regia; assembly: GCF_001411555.2. Classification (NCBI taxonomy): domain Eukaryota; kingdom Viridiplantae; phylum Streptophyta; class Magnoliopsida; order Fagales; family Juglandaceae; genus Juglans; species Juglans regia. The sequence goes on along the minus strand of NC_049909.1, from coordinate 12,512,918 downwards.
CAAAGTATTTAAATAAATCTTACTTTTCTTTCTGGTTTTTGGATTATTACAATATTTTGGAATGGTCGTTCTGTGGTTGACGACTTCTAAACCTTTCTGTTATTGAAGTATGACTCTGTTATTTTGAGAAGATAAAATTGAGTTATCTCTAATGTAATTGGTTCCATTTGACACAAACAGTAATTTTGGGTTATCTGCCTCATCAATGATTTATTTTCAGATTTTTTTCTAAAATGAATCTTTTATAATAATATTGCTTGGAATGTGTTTTACACACCTGTCAATGTATGATATAATATCATATAGTCATATTTCTTTTAAGTTTTTGAATCACTGACAAATATCGTGTTTTTTCTTGTATCAATCAGAGTACATATGTAAAGTGAATACCATAATTTAGGTTATATTACTAGTTCACTGAATAATAAACCAAATTCTTATAAGTTCTTCTTTCTTGTAAATCTCCTTACAGCTTCTGGTTTATGGTGCTGGCCAAGTTATACCATCCTCGCTCATCATCTTGCAGCCAAACCTCAAGTATTCTGTCCTTGTCGGTTTATCATCTGCCAGTCAGTATGGGCGAGTGATATTGGTAATGGATAAGAATTTTTGTACTGACAGTGCTGGGAATAAGTTTACAAGAACAACAAATTCAAGTTTCTATGTGCATTTTGGTGAGTCTAATGTTCATTCCACGGGTTGTTGTTTCGATTTTCACAATATAACTCATTTTTTTTATGCATATAGTCATAGTCATTCCTATTTCCATCTAATCGATACCTTGCTCGTCAATTCCTGACAACTATTCTCATAGTGAAATGAATGATCTAGACTGCCAAAGTAGCTAATCCCTATCTGCATAAAATATTTCTATTTTACATTTAGAATCATCTGCAGATTTTTATGCTTTCCAAAAAATCTCGGCTATTTTAAATAACTTTTGCCAAGTGTTGGGTTGAAAGTGTTTATTGTAGACTCAAATCTTTTTCTGAACTTAGATTTTCGTCTGTATGGGTTTTCTCTCATCCATTCTATTAATAGGATTTTCTTTGTCTTGCCAATCTGTTCTTTGCTTTCACTGTTCATGATGGTTTTATTCTACAGATAGAAGAAGCGTCTTTGTCAACCTGAGGACTAGCATTCTTGAAAGGCTACTTCAACTTAATGGCAAAACTAGACTGGTACAGGCAACTAACAAATATAATAAACTGAGAGTGTATCTGTATTTTTCAGTGCCTGTTCTCAACTCATCCGCAGAAATTGTCAATTCTCTCCAAACAAGTCAGGGCACACTTCTTCCCATTAGTGGGAAAAACCTTGGGAATCGCAGATTTGGCTTTCTGGTCAGCTGGCTCATTCAATATTCTTTCTTCTTTTTATGTTTTTTACATCCAGATAACCGATGTTGGTCCATACTTTTAAAGCCTGTTTGATTGTTATATGAATTTAGAGTGTTTCATTTATATTTTGTGCGATAAATATGTACTGCACTACTGCTTCATCTTGAATGCTGACACTTACAAAGGTTGCAGCCATTAATTAATTATAAGGAAAAGTTGATCAATTCCAAAAAACTGCTGTGTTCAGAATTCTTATCTTGATGGTTGGCATATCTTGAAATCCCCACTCATACTATTGAATTGTTAGTTGGAGACAATCTGAAATACCAATGAAGCTATCAAGTTCCATGGGCTGACCAAACAGGCCCTTAATGTTCTTGAATTGCATGTGTATTTTTAAGTGCCTATTTATTCTCCTACGTTTTTGTGCTTGCCTCATTTTCACTCTATCCTTTCAGGTCGCAAATCTATCTGGCATAGCTATAGTCACTCTAAGCATTGATTCAAACTCCATAATAAGCAGACAAAGTACTCCAGTTTCTCCAATTGCACCAATAACATTCTTGTATGGTATGTTCTATATTAGTTTACAATTTGAAGATTAGATATCATCTGTTTGTGAAGTAAAAATTAAGTTTCTATATTCTTTGCTTAACTCTTCGAACATAAAAAAATTCAAAATTTAAAATGTTTTTATGTTCTACGCAGTCAGTAAAGCTTTGCAGGTGGATTTCAATTTTTAAGATTGGGTTATTACCTCCTGACATAGATATACATGTGACCTCCAGATTCTCTGAGGCCAGCTGTGAGATTGAGTACCTCATTCAATATGAGGACAAAAGAACCCAGCATACCAATGTTGATAAAGTTCATGAAGCCTGTATTTGGCTTTAACACTTCTGAAATATCAATAAATGGAGGGCATTTGCAGAGGCAAGTCATTTCTTTTTACCTGTGTTTCTCTGTCTATATATGTTAACTTATACAAAAGCATACACATCTGCACGTTTATAATGCACTCATGCAAAATTAGGAACTCTATGATAATGAGCTACCTTTCTCCATTTTTTTGAGTTGTTGATGGGAATCAGTATTTCAATTAGTAAGGCCAATGCATTTACTCGTACATATTTGTCATCTTAACTCCTTTACAATAATAATTATTACCCTTTTTCAGCTTTCATGAGATAAGTAGAGCCATATATATCATAGAGATACATGCAGACCATGATATTGTATCTGTCAGTGTTCCTGAAAACATAACCAGGGATGTTGCTGGAAACGGAAATCTAGCTTCCAATGTTCTACAAGTAAGGCACTGTAAGGATTCTTACTCTTTTCTCTTGCATCATCTTAATTCTACTATGAAATCTAAGTCCCGGAGGACACTCCTACATTTGATTTTTCTAGTTATTTACTGATTTAAGGTACTGAAATGTATATTACAGATTCTGTACCTGTAATATCTTCAGTGATTTCTGAGCTTGCAATTGCTTCTTTTTTGGTGACATCTTTTGCTTCCGGGCTGCTCATGGTTTCAATTGCAAGCCTTCACTCCATTGGGGCACTTTCAAGACCATATTCATCTTTTTCTGATCCTGCAAGGAATCTTTTTGTATGATATCCAACCTATAATCTTTTTTGACTTCTCATATGTAGGGATTTGTGGGCTATGGGGTTATTATATTTTTTGCATAGAAAGGGGAAAAACATAATGGACCTGAAAGAACTTCTGCTTAAGGTTGTGGTGGGTAGATTGGTTTAACCTACTATCATTTAGAATAACTGATAATAATTTACCTAAATTTGTGAATTATGCCAACATCATTGTAAATCTAATTGACATTCTCCTTTTCTTGTTCATTCAGAGAATTGCTTGCCATATTCAGGTTTTTGCTTTGTCTAGATGGCTGGCAGTGACATTGCCAGTTGAGTATGATGAATTTGCAAGGGGTTTACAATGGAGCATTCCATACTTGAGTCTTCCATGGCAAACTGGGCACACTCAGCCAGTCATAGTGGGTTCAAGTTCCCCTGACAACCCAATATCCTCCATGTATGAAGTTCATGATTCAGGAACCTTCCAGAATGTGAAATGGAAAGAAGAGATTTTGGGTAGGGATGCTTCAGTATATGGGTTGCCACTAACTCCCATGGAATACAGATCATATTTTGAGGTCCGAAACTGTACTTTTCCCCATTACTCCATTTGATTCCTATGATCGAATGACGAATAAGTTTGATGATAGAATCCATTGTATTGCTGCAGAGCCAAAACAGCGAACCCAAAGCAGAATATATTTTGGATCCACATATTTTAAATGGGTAGGTTATGAGGACCCTTGTTTTCTATCTAGTCCATGAGCTTGCTTATGAATTTATGAGACAAAACAAGTGGTTGAAAGTATTCAATATTGAGTTGGTAAATAAAGGAGAAAAACTAGGGCAGTGATAAAGGAATGTATCAACTGAAGGTTTTGGTTTTTGTTTATTTATTCATGTTGAATTAAAAAGAAGAAAGAAAAGATTTCTGGGCATGTACAATTTGGAACTCAAATCATTGAGTTGTACCATTTTCTATAGGTGCAATGAGACATTAATGCTACTGATGTTTTTCATTATCAATTTATTGATAAATCCAGAAGGATAAATATTTAATGCCATATTATTTATCTTCTTATAACTTTATTGGTTGGGAATCCTTAAGGTTAAACTGCTACAGACACTTACTTTTGTTGTTGTTGACTCTTTTGCGTAGGTGGAGGGATTTTGGTAGAAGCATGTTCTGGTTAGCCACAATTGGTGGCAGTTTGATACTGCTGCATGCTTTACTCCTTGTCATCCTAAAATTCAGGAAAAAGAACTCTGGAAAGCAGAGTTATGGAGCACTCGCACTTGCACTCGCAAGATTTGAAATATTTCTGATAATTCTTGCAGTACCTAGTATTTGTGCGGCCTCTGTTACTCTAATCAGAGGTAAATTTAATGTTTACCTTCTTTGTCACATATGAATCCTTACCTATGCATCTATCAAGCAAAGGCTAAGGTTCCAAAGATAAGCATGCTGCTTTAACTGTTTCATCAGTGCAAAAGAAAGCATGAAAATACCCAAATTAGTATCTTTCAACTCTTTTCTTATACTTGAATTCTTTGATCAAAGAATTTCCAATGCTGTTATGATATGCAAAAGAATTAGCTAAATTTTTTTTCTTGTTAATTAAGTCATCTTTTTTCTACCCTACTTTCCAAAGAGGTGATGGAATTGTGAACTATGTTCCTTTGTTGTGCACGTAAGTTTTATGGAGTATCATATAGGTTAGAACAAGACATATTATGCAGTCCAATTTCCTCCAATATTAAGAATTTCAACACTAACTTAAATCACATCCCTGTGCATGATATGCAGCCATCATAGCATAATTATCTGACGATGTCATTGCAGGGTAACAATAGAATGTAACGGGGTGAAACCCAGATTTGTTGCTTCTTTGCATCCTCTTCACCATCAGTTTTCATGCTTTATGAAACTTTAACTACAAATCTTTGTGTTTGATCTTGTCTCACTTTTGTGGATTAAGGAGGAACGGCATTGGGCATTATGTTTGGCATACTGCTTCTTGGAGCCATGCTTTTTCTGCTGCTGGCGTTGTTCTTGTTCCTCTCTGTAGGCATTACTTTTGGGAAGCTACTTCAATACAAGGAAATACATCAAGAAGGCCGGAGATTTCATTGGTATCAACACATAGTCAGAGTAACTTTGGGTCCTGGTAAAAGAGGCCAGTGGACATGGAAAAACCAACCCAACTCTGATTACCTAATCAAGTTAGGCCCTCTATTTGAAGATCTACGAGGCCCCCCAAAATACATGCTGTCACAGATTTCAGGGAGCAATCCCAGCATGCATGGCGATCGAATCATTGCCTCTGATGATGAAACTGAAGATGCAGAAGCGCCTTTGATTCAGAAGCTGTTTGGAATACTGAGAATATACTACACTCTGCTTGAGTCCATGAGACGAGTTTCACTAGGGATTATTGCTGGTGCCTACAAGGGTAACCGGTCTTCCAAGACTCCGACAATAACCTTATTGTGCATCACTTCTTTTCAGCTCTTCTTCCTTGTTCTTAAGAAGCCATTTATTAAGAAAAAGGTTCAGTTGATTGAGATCATCTCAGTTTCCTGTGAAGTTTGCTTATTTGCTACTTTCTTGGTTCTCATGGAGAAGAAGTTATCAGACAGGGATGAGACCTTAGCTGGGGTCTTCATGCTTGTACTTTTTCTGCTTGGATATATACCACAAATGATGAATGAATGGTATGCTTTGTACAGACAGACAAAACGGCTAGACAATGCTGACAACTTTTTCTCAAGTGGTATGAAAATAGCTTTGATCGGATTTCTCCTGCTGTTCATTCCACAGAAGTTGATAAAAAAACTGGAAAGCAGGCTCCCACAGAATGTGGTCACGGGTTCTTCAGTTGAAAGTTCCTGGAATTCTGGGAGTAGGGGTTTAAGCACAACAGATAAATCACGGTCGAACCAACTTAAAGAACTGGCCAAGGCTAGCTTTAGTAAAGAAGAGAGTAGGGCTCCAAATGATCCCTCAACCAGTCGTACAAGATGGAATCGGTTTTGGGGCAATAAAAGTAGTGGGAGCTCATCTGTAAATTCATCTTCTGATTTCAAGTCAAAACAAAGAGAGCTGGACAAAGATTTAGAAGCCATTTTTGCATCCAAGTGAAAATAAATCATTCCCAGATCACTTAGGAGTGATGGAAAATGGGTGATAGTTTAGATTTGGAGTCATGGGGTTGTAATCCAATTTATTTTCTTAATAGGTAAAAGCTGTAACCCATTGGTTGGGTTGATAAGAACAAAAGTTTTGGTGATCCTTTTGAACAGCCATGCAAGATAAGGATCTCCTTATGGAGGGATGTTAGAATTATCAAATATTAATTTATTCAAAAGGTTAGATTAACTTTTCTTTCCATTTTAAAATAGCATTGTTAGAAGAAATTCTGTAACGGGCTTTCAATGCTGCTGCAACTATTTTGGCTGCAGGAACTGCATGAAAATGAAGTGATCTTTAATCAGATGTAAGAGTTTTAAGGTCCAATTTGATTTGCATTTCTGACCTTAGAGAAAATCATTTTGCAACTTAGATCAGTGGCTCCCCCAATAACCATATTGAGGAGTGGACTAGAGCGTGAACTCAATTTGCTATTTAACTTAGGAGGAATTCTATGCATCAGCCACTATTCATTTTCACAATCCAAATCTATAGCTTTTTTTTTCATAGAATTTGGGGATGTTTTTTATAGGGTGTGGGATAGTGAAAAGAGACTGATTGAGAAAAAAAATTTATTAAATTAGTAGGTGAAAAGAACCCTCAGCGGAGTTGTGCAAACTCTAAGATAGCATTTCATTCCATTACCTCAAACATTTAAGCATCAAGGTTTTATTGTATAATTTTACTGTTATTACACATGTAGTCTGGCCTATGAACCTTTTTTTTTTTTTTTTTTTAAATCTTAGGACCACTGCCTTACTGCATGCAGATAGATCCACTCCTTGATACGATGAATGATCTCTGCCACAAACTTAGCTATCTGGCAGTATTAACAGCCTAACAGGATGGCTGATAATTAGAGCAGTGCTATATAACATTCACTGTAGTGGTACACATAATGCACACACTACAATTTACTAATTTCTGCTCTCCATATGGATGGTTAGGATGATGCCACATAGGATGTGCAAAGTGACTGTTCCCAAACAGTGACTTCTCCCAAGATTATTTCGATGCATAATGCTCTACTAAAGTTTTATTGATTGAAAAGAGGCATAGCTCAAGTACATAGGTAGTACGCCTACCGGCAAATAACTAGAAATGGATATAAGCAAATTATGAAAATTAGCCCTATTACAGTCAATGACAGAAGCCCCAGAAAATAGTGTTGAAGAAGAAACTCTTCAACTCGTCCAAGGGACACTTCCGGTTTTCAGAACACCTACCATTTCTCTCCATCTAGAGGCACCACATCATGCAATGAGGAATCATTTTCCATATAGCAGCAATATGAATGTTACCCCGAAGACCTCTCCAACACTAAAAAATATGCACTACCCTTCCAAGCATAACCCATGGCAAACCAGTTCGATTGAGAATAACATCCCACAAAAAAAGAATAATAATAACTGGCCACCTCGCAATGTAACAATAAATGTTCCCCATTTCCCCATTTTTCTTACATAAATAACATCAATCCATAATGATAAGACCAAGTTTAGTCAGATTGTCAATGGTGAGAATTTTACCAAGGGACACAATCCAACCAAAGAAAGCGATCTTGGGAGGAAACCTTGAATCTCCAAGTTCTCTTCCAAGGAAAATGATTAGTATGAAGCTTTTAACTTTAGAAACAGGTTTTACTTGCATTGGAAATATCTATCCACAAATCAAGCTTCTCAAGAGCTTTTCCAGATTCTTGTGTTTCACGAGCCAAAGCTACTCCTTCACCCAAGGTTTTAACATTGCCACTGACCAATAAAGCTGCTGCCGCATTTAATACCTGATTAATTTTTTTGTTGACAATTAGATTTCTCATTCATAAGTAATAACTTAAGAAATTAGCATCCTTCTGAGTTAAGTGCCTGTTTGGGATTGATATAGGTAATAGAGCTTTGAATTGTAGAGCTTTATTAAAAAGTTCTATTATTAAAAAGTTGTTTACTGCTTGGTAAACCTACGCCTAAAGCACTTTTAAAGTTGTTATGCTGGTTTTCAGTATTTTCTCTAGAAGTACTTTTCAACAAAAACTTCAATTTGGAGCTTTTGCTTTTCTAGGTGTTTAAAACATTTTTTATAAATTTACCAAACATATCATTTTTTTTCTTTAAAAGAGCTTTTAAACTGTTGAAAGTACTTTTTTTTATAAGAGAAACTGTTGAAAGTACTTTTCAAGCTCTCAAACTCAAAACCAAACAGGCACTAAATTGCCAAAGTACTTACAAGGGCATCAGCAATGGGCCCTTTCTCCCCTGAAAATACGCGCTTTAGAACCTCCGCATTGTACTTTGGACCTCCACCTCGCAAGCTTTCTAGAGTGCAGCGAGCAATGCCAAACTCCACTGTCCAGAAAAACATTATATTTTTTCCATTTGAAACTATTGACACATAGCAACTAATCATAACAAATTAAAAGTTAGGGACAAGATTCTTACGGGGATCAAATGAGAACTTCTCAATCTTCTCTGGAGTAACATCAAGGATTAACCCTGGTCCTGCATTCAAATATTTTATTTTTGACTAAGAAGAAATTTAATTATACCTCTCTGAGAGAATTGAGCATATCAACCTCTAACTTTGCAATAAGCATTTTTTAGCATTTGAAAAAAGAAGGATCTTACCAAGGGGGCTCATTTCATCTAAGCCCTCTGAGTGAACAACTAATGCTCTTTTCATGCCAAATTGCTGGAGTGCTTTAGCCATTTTGAGGACCTATCCAACAGAGAGAATATCATACTCTTCTTGGGCATTCATATATGAGGAAAAAAAATGACAAATGGAATGTAATCAACTAGTGATTTGAAAAGTAAACCCCAAGCCCTCCACAGTATATATTTGTGCATCCTCATACATGAGAGATACAAAACATAGTTGTTTTAGTTTGATTCTACATGCTGACAAACAAAAACTATCGACACTACTTTTTTTTTTTTTAATAAATAAACAGATTTTATTAATAAAAGAATGGGCAAAATGCCAATTACAAAACTCGTATGCCCTAGCTAAGTAGGCGCATTAGAAGCAAGGAAATCATGTAGGTCCATGCCATTAAAGTCCACAGTGATAGCCCAAGTACAAAGAGTTCTAAAAAATAAAACTTTTAGCTCCTCCTTGTCCTCGAACGTCCGCTCGTTTCGCTCCTACCACAAGCACCACATGATGCATATAGGGATCATCTTCCAAACTGCTTTGATCTGCTGCATACCTCTGATATTTGTCCAACACGCCATCGCTGCCACCACGGTCTCCGGCATAACCCACGCTAGATTAGTCTACTAAACACCTCGTTCCAGAGTTCCTTTGCTATCTCGCAATGTAGAAGAAGATGATCCACCGACTCACCCCCTCTTCTACACATGCAACACCAATCTGCTATGATTACCCTCTTTTTCCTCAGATTGTCAATGGTGAGAATCTTTCCTAGAGAAGCTGTCCACACAAAAAATGAGGCTTTAGGGGGTGTCTTGTGCCTCTAGAGCCTTCTCCAAGGAAACTGAGTATCAGCCTCTTGTGTGAGAGCCTTATAAAAGGAGCGAACATAAAAGACTCCTTTCCTTGTAGGTATCCACCACATACCATCTTCATGCTGCATGTTTGGTTGCATGGAGTATATTAGGCTATAAAAATCTACAAAACTGCTCATTTCTCAATCATGTGCTGCCCTACTAAAGTTAATATTCCAGTGAATCCGCCCTCTCGAGACCCCCATAACTTCCGCCATTGTGACATCTTTGGCACTTGCAATCTGGAAAAGTGAAGGAAATAGCTCTTGTAGGGCACTATTACCACATCAAACATCTCTCCATAATCTAATCCTGGTTCCTACACCCACCTGAAGTCTAGAGTGTCGATTGAAGATCCCCCACCCTTTTCTTATGTGTTTCCAACAGCCCATAAGCCCCTCTAACTTCTCTAGTACACCATCCCCCCCATAAACCACCATATTTGTGCTCAATCACCATTTTCCATAGGGCCTCTGGTTCCTTGTTATATCTCCACAACCATTTACCAAGTAACGCTTATCGACACTACTATTTTGCTATTTAAAGTCATCTAGGCTCTACTGGCAGCAAAACACTCTATTTGAGTATAGTACCAGATACTCCAGAGCTATGGTGAGCCTATAGCAAGAGAAAATGCTCAGCAGTTTTCAGTCAACTGTAAAACAATTCAGGCAGGACCAGATTAAATTAAAAACTTTGGAAACTAACTGGAAATTACTCTAATGGTTAAGAATCTACGTAGTTTAAAAGCTTAGATACACTGACCCCATCTTGGCAAATTAGTACCTGCTTGGAGATAATCTTATCTCCGGTACCAGTTTTAGTATGTAAACAATTCAAATCTATTAGCCTTTGGCAGTAGTTAAAGAAAAATGACAACCATCTGTCGGATCATACCAATAATGTGTTGTTAAGGGATATTAATCATGCGGTCAAGTCCATGAAGCTTCAATTATTAATCATAAATACAAAAGCCCATACTGCCACCAAGAGTTTATTGCTAATAGAACTCAAAGAAGCAAAGCAGAGATAAATGAAAAGAAATGATCAGGAAATACTATTCTAGGAAAAGATGACAATTATACTATTTCAACTCTTCTTAGTACAAGTACTTACCAAGTCATCCTTGTAAACACCTACAACAGCAAAAGACACTCTTGCTGGATTCAACATTGGGCCCAATATGTTGAACACAGTTTTCACTTTTAGTGTTTTCCTAACAGGGCTGACAATCTTCATTGCTGGGTGATATTTTGGAGCCATCATAAATCCAATTCCACTTTCATTCACGCACCTCGTCACCCCCTGAGTCAAGAAAAACAAGAAATCAAATTAGTATAGACAAATCAATTGTTCTAAATTCTTTCTTTCCATATTCTATAAGTTGAGCACAAACGCAAAATGGCATCTCATTTCTTTTTCTAGCTCTCTGCTACATATGTAGTGCGGTTTCAGTGGGTCTAGATTTGGAATCAATACCATGGAAAGAGAAACTAATTATTATTGCACTAACAACTCAAAAATTCTATGATAAGAAAGGGGTAATATCCTATTATTGCAACTTTTATGGATACTGATGACTTATTGTGATACCCCATATGATAAGAGAATAAGGTAGGTGGTGTATGAGATCCCACATTGTTTGAGAATGAGAAGTTCTTGCTCTTTATAATGTTCCAATGGGGCTCCAATTGTATCATTGACTAATCATTTTAGAGTATAGGCCATGTGGTTTTACTTATCAAAAAAGAATTTTTTACTTATCAAAAAGTATAGACCATGTGGTTTGGACCTTCCATTGGAGCGTTAACTTACGTTCATTCCAAAAGTGTTTATAAAGCCTAAAGCGGCTGATTTATAAGCTTCTAATGACGCATGTACTTCTCACCACACAAGAAGCTACTCTGAAGCTCACACTACCTGAGTACCATTGGACCCTCAATTTAACTTTGAAAAACCAAATTAATTGCACTAACCTCTGGCTCCAAGTCAATAGCTACTCCCAACGCCTCTAATACATCAGCACTTCCACACGCAGAAGAACTTGACCTGTTTCCTTGCTGAAAGCAAAATACTTTAAACAATCACTGTTTCATAGATCTTTATATAAACTTAAGATTCACTTGAATCACTCCACTAAACATCAGAACAGCATAAATTGAAATAATAAAGAATACCAACCTTTGCAACTTTCGCACCACAAGCTGCAGCAAGTATTGAAGCCCCTGTGGATATGTTCACCGTATTTGCTCCATCACCACCTGTTCCAACAATGTCAACCGCATCAACCAACCCTTCTACCTTCACACTATGCTTGAGCATTGCCCTTGCTAATCCCACAACCTGTTTGATCGGTACAACCCCATAGTTATTCACTCATGCCAAGTCTCCATTTGTCTCAACATTAAGTATGCTTTTGTAACTATTAGAGAAAAACAGCATAGACATATGTTCTTAACAAAGAACTTAGGCCATTCAAAATTTGAAAATCGGGGCGGACTCAAAATTTCTCAAATATTATAATTAAAAGACAATTTCAATTTCAATAGAATATGTACTTTCAGAAATTCCATTAAAAGACAAGTAAAAATTAATTATATTTGGACCCCAAGAAAGAGAACTCTTACTTCTTCATATGTCTCTCCTTTGGCTCTTAGCAGCACAAGAAAAGCACTTATCAATGCCTCACTGGGATCATTCAGTAAAAAATCCAGAGTAGCTTCAGCCTCAGACTCTGATAAGTCCACTCGATTTATCAATGATTCAACCAACTGCATAACCACAAACATGTGTTTAAAAACCAAAATTCACAAACAAAAAAACTACCCTCAAATCTGTACCTCATTGAAAGATGTAGTTGGTGGGGTTGAGCTCTTGGAAACAGTAACAGGCAAAGCAGTGACTAGAGTGCTTGGAGCCAAGTTTCTTTGCTGTTTTGCGTGAAGAATCGGCAGGGTGAAAGAGCGATTTCGAGAATCAAGCTTGTGATGGTAAGTTATAGAAGAGAAAGAGATGGGGGATTTGTAGGAGGTGACTGCCATTTTACGGTTCACAAAGCCAAAAGAACCTATGAAATTGAACCTGTTCTCCAGTGTATTATCACTAGTGTGAAGGGACCCTGCAAGGCACGTGCTTGATTCGCCCTATCCTGTGACTAAGTATAGTCATGAATCAAATTGGTGAAAAAAAATGTATCTAACAATTAATACATGTGCATTACAGATTTTGAATATTGGGTCCCCATGACATTCCATCACTCAATGGAAATGACCAGCAGGCACAATTTTGAATACATTGGAGGTTTGTTGACAAGAGTTGCTGCTATATTCAACTCTTCCACAAGAGTTGCTGCCATATTCAACTCTTTCCAACTCTCTCCACCCTCACCATATATTTTTTTCCCAATACAAGCTTCTCATATGATGACAGACTTACCTACATTCTATGTTTGTTATTGGGAATTGATGTTTCCGTTAAAAAAACAGTACAGGACAAGATATTTGAATTGGAAAACCGTGTATACTTGGATCCATTGCTGTCAGACTATGCTGCAGAAACGTAAAATACAAGGGTCCAAGCTTGTAGTCAAAGATTGCCAACTTGCAGAAGCAGTTTGGTAATTTTTAATTAACTTGACCTTCTTTAGCTTACTTTTATATGACAATGAATCTAGAAGACCGAGCAAATGCAATTTGTCTTTTACCCGATTAAACCCCAGATCAGTGTAACACAGCCACATAACATGGACCTGATAAAACATCGGCTTCTCTTCAATGAGATATTGCCCCCTAGAAATATTTTGAACCCAAAGATTTGGACCTTAGACCTGGGGGAGCATACCGCCATACCCCCAACCCCCAGAAGTTTTCTCTGGCTTATATATATATATATATATATATATATATATATATATATATACACACACACACATATGAAGATTATAGTTTTTACCAGCCAACAGGGATTGCCCCTTCGACAATAACATGGCCACCTAAATAATATTGCATAAATCATTGTTGTATAGAGTAGCTTAAGTTGCGCTTGTTCACTATTTGTAAATTCCCCACTGAAAAAAGGGAAAAAAAACATTTTGACAAAATATGGTGTCATATATTATTGTGCAGGTTCCTACTTGATATGAGTGAATCCCAACATCTAATAATGGTTGGCAATTCAATCACGATAAAGTATTTATGGTAGTACTTGTACATGGAGTTTTACCTAAAGACATTTACATGAGATTTGTTGCAACTACTGCAATTTAGTCGTATTCTTGCAACTGGAGGGTGTTCAAGGTGGGGTTTAGGTTAGAGTGACATTTTTTTTCCCACAACAGTTTTTTTTCCAATAAAACAGAAATAATGTAGGAAAATCAAATGGCCATATCTCACGAAATTACCAACAACGATGTACTGTAAATCAAACACAAAGTGAAATTAATCTATTGACTCAAGATGCAAGACAAATAATTTGATTTTTTTTACACTACAGCTTTTCCAAGAAAACAACAATGCGGGAAAATCAAATGGCCATATCTCACGAGATTATCAACAATAACGCAATGGAATAATGTATCTTCAATACACTTATTGCCTATATCTAACGAATTATCAGCAATAATGCAACCTTTTGAAGAAAATAAAAACATACTTCTGTCGATGAGATTGCGATGCGACAGTGAAAGTGGGAATTAAGATCGCTTTATATCCTACAGGAAAAATCAAAATGTTCGAATGAGACATACGTGGAAACAAGAATCAAGAACAAGGAGCAAACAACAAAAACAGGGAAGCCCAGAATCGAGGGGCTGCTAGCCTGCTACGCGGCCGAATGATAAGTTGACGAGCTGCTATAATGATTCAAAAGAAGCCAAAACACATTTTGCTTCTTGTGCAATTTGTTTCAATAAATAAAACAAAAGAAGAGAGAGAAGGTTCTCGATGAGCAGCGATTCATTTCTTCATTTCAATAAGAACAACAACAGCAACAACAAAGAGAAAAAAGCAGGAGGAGAATCAGCATTTTTGAGTTTCTCTGCTTGTAAACGAAACCGAAGAATGCATACTGCATATCCTATCTGGAAGAAAAGAGAGTCGCTTACATAGAAATGGAGATGCCGGGTTTTGGGGCAAAAATCTAGCGCAAAGTTTCAACTCCTTGTCTTCACATCCGACAAACCGATCGCATGCGCTTCACCAAAACTTTTGTTTGTAGTTAAAGGTATGAAACAACGCGAGGACGCTCAACCGCAAGCTATATATATATATTATCTCACCCTTTAGCACATTGGGTTGGAACCCATTCAGGAAGAGATGATTAAAGAAGCAGAATCATGGAATTCAAGAGGGGGGCGGCATTCCTCCTTGGGCTTTTCGCACGAGTTTTTACTTCCACCGACGATGGTTTTCTCGATCGTTGTCACAGACTTGTAGAGGTCTACGGGCCATCCAAAGTCCAATTGCCTCTATTCTCTTTTGCAATGGTAGTGAATAATGATGGTTAAAAATTAAAATTATGACTAAAAAAAGGGTTCAATTCCAAATAATTCAGCCAATTGAACTTGAAATGGTTGAAAACTTGATAGATTTCGATGCATATTTTGCGGCGCTCATAAAACCAATTCATTCAACTAATTGTAGATCAATTTTGAACTTATTCCAGATTATTCAAACTATATTTTTTATTGTATTTAGGAAATGATTTTTTTTTTTTCTTGTATAAAAATATGATAGAATTTGAGAGGATAAAATATCTCAATTTTAGATTAAAAGTACAGCTCATCAACGAGCCCCCACTAGAAGACAATAGAAAGAGAGGAAGAAAATAGTGTCAAAAGGAAAAGTAGAGATGTGACGTAAATGAGAGAAGATGTGACATAAAACAAGAGAGGAGCAGAGGATAAAAGAGGCTTTCAAATAACTTTTTGGGAAGCTTTCGACTTCTCCTTCAACTTCTTCAACCTTACATCAGGGACTCTAGCGACGAGATCTTCTCAGAAGATAGAGCTCCGATCTCCATTGTACAGCGAGGATGAGAGACTAGAAGAGATTGTAAAACAATCGTATTATAGTAGACTCTCATCTCCAAAACTCTCGTGGACGTAAGCATTACGCCGAATCACGTAAATTTGGGTGGCAATCCTCTTTATTTTCTCTGCATTTATTTACTGTTCACTACCAGGGAAACAAGCATAGACACTGCACAATCGTACCGAACCACCATCAGGGGCTCTATACAACATCAATTGATACCCGAAAAGTTTCAGAAGATTAAGAATGACTCTTTCTCTCATTCCGACATGTGCTATTGTTAGGCATTAACAAAATACATAGTAGGACATGTAGTTATTTACTTTATTTTAAATTCTTTTATACATAATTTAAATGTTTGCATTGCATTATAGGTATTTTTAATATTTCTTTTATCAAAACCGAAATATCCGATTCAGATTCAAACATGTTATAAATCACCCGATTCAGCAAATTGAATTGTCCGAATCGAATAAATCTCTCCCAAATCCAAATCAATCTGGAAATTTCAAGATTCGGTGAAAACAGCCATATAACCCAATCGGGGCCTTAAATCTCAATTGTGATGTTAGATGTAACAACCTATGCAATTCTATACGTAGAGACTTCCAAAAATTCTTAGGATTCTCCTGAACTCTAAGGCCCCTAATACTTATTGGGTAGTGAAATGATTGAATTAAGATTTTTATTAGATTTTAAAAAATGAGAGAAAAAATTGAATAAAAATATTATAAACAAAAAAAATTGTTTGAATATAATTTTTAATATTATTTTTATTTTGAGATTTTAAGTTATATTATTTTTTATATTTAGATGAAAAAGTTGAAGATTTGAAATTGAAAAGTATTTAATATTTGAGTGATATTTGGAAAAAGAAAATAATAACCTTACAACTATTTTACAACTCTACGTAAAACGGAAAGTAGTTTTGTAATATTAAAATTTAATTTTAATAGAGTGGCATGATTTCATTGGTTGTTTGAAAATGAGTTGTAACATAATTGTAGGTATACCATTACTCATATGAGAATATTTGAGAATAATTGTATTGCCAAACGACACCTTATACCATTGACATGAATCTTTTCTACAATAATGAATGAGATAAACCAACTCTTATTGTGAAGAAAAAGTTTGCAAGTAACATATTATTATCTAATCCATGTCACCAATAATCGCCACAAGAGCAAATTCCATTCTTGAAATGATGGAAACGATTTGAATCCCTTACAATGATCTCTCTTTCAGTAATCCTAGAAATGAATTTAGTCGCCTCATGGCAGTCACCACAAACCCGCAGATTCTTGAAAATACGAATGGTACTTTTAGGAGGAGTGGTAATAATTCCAAATGCAATTGCCAATCTTTCACTATGACTTGTGAGGATATGCTCCTTCTCATCATCCTCAACATCCTGCAGCACAAAGCTATAGTCTGGAACATAACCAAGGCTCTTCATTTTCGCAGTCAGAACCTCGAGCTCCTCGTATATTTCTTCAGATTTAGGATGAGTTTGGTTTCCAGTGTAGAATACATCAACTTTGTTGTTCACTTCAATTGAGCTCCATCCAGGTGTCTTCTTTAATCCCCTATCTCTTGCCAATGATCTCACTCTATTCACTCCCTCCCATTTCCCAACATTGGCATAAATATTTGACAGCAAAACATAGTAGCCAACATTCTCTGAATCAACTTCAAACAAGTGATCTGAAGCAATCGAACCCAACTCGAAATTTCCATGTATTCTACAAGCACCAAGAAGAGCACCCCAGACAGAAGCATCAGGCTGTATAGGCATGTTTTGTATCAAATTATATGCCAGGTCTAAACGTCCAGCTCGCCCGAGCAAATCTACCATGCTACCATAGTGCTTCAAACTAGGCTTGATGCCATATTTTTCTTGCATCACATTGAAGCACCATTGACCCTCATCAACCAAACCTGAATGGCTACAAGCCGCTAATAAAGATACAAAGGTTACATGATCTGGCTTTACCCCGTCGTCTATCATTTCGTTAAATAGCTTCAGAGCTTTCTCACCATGCCCATGAATTCCATGACAGGATATTATGGCGTTCCAAGGAACTGAACTCTTCCTGGGCACTTGATAAAATAAGGACATTGCATCATCTAATTTTCCACATTTTCCGTACATGTCAATCAGGCAGGTACCCACAAAGACATCCAAGTAGAGACAGTTCTTAATCACACGGCCATGAATTTTCATACCTTGTTGCAAGGCCCCTACATGGGAATATGCTGGTAGAATACTCACCCAAGTACCTTGGTTAGGAATTATCTCTATGTGCTCTACCATCATATGGTAAAATTCAATCGCCTCACTTGCAAGACCATTTTGAGCATAACAGGTGATTAAGGTATTCCATGAAATCACATCTTTGACAGGAAGTCCTTCAAAGACTCTGCGAGCAGAATCTACAGAACCAGCTTTTGCATACATATCTGCAACAGCATTTCCAATGATAACATCTTTCATAAGCCAACCTCTCCTTACAACAAATCCATGAACAGACTGACTATTTCGATGATCACTTAATTGAGCAACAATAGATGCCAAACTCACTGCTGTCAACAAATCAGGCTGAATCCTTACCAGTTGCATCTCTTTGAATAGTCCAAGCGCAGTGATTGGATCTTCATTCTGCTCATATGCAGCAATTATTGAGTTCCATGAAACCAAATCTCTTACCTCCATCTGATCAAAAACCCTTTGTGCATGCCCTAAGTTCCCAAATTTCGCATACATGTTAATCAAGGCGTTGGACACAAATACATCTGATTCCAGTCCATGCTTTATGGAATACAAATGAACTAAAATTCCAACTAAGATATCATCTGATAGCGCACAAACAGGAAGTATACTTGCAACAGTAACGGGATCCATCTTAACGCCGTCCAATCTCATCTCGTCCAAAAGGTCCAATGCCTCTGCAGCATTTCCATTCTGACAAAACCCAGAAATCATTGCATTCCAAGAACCCATATCCCGAACTGGCATGTTATTGAACAATTTACGCGCAACACCTAAGAAACCAAAGCGGGAATACATATGGACCAAAGAAGCAGCCACAAAGACATCCCATTCGAAACCCAACTTTAGAACCCAGCAATGCATCTTCTTCCCATCAACCATATTTCCACAAGCTTTTAACACAGGTGGAAAAGTGTAGGAATCAGGTTGAAGGCAAGAGGTTAACAAGAGCTGATAAAAACAGTTTACAGCTTCATGATAACGATGAACACGAGCATAAGCAGATATCATTGAGTTCCAAGTAAAAATATTCTTTTTCTGAATCTGATCAAACGTGTGCCGAGCAAATGAGACATCACCAAGGTTGGCATAAAGATTGACAAGTCCGGTGGAGAGAAAGATGTCTTGAGCATTCCCTGATAGAACAAGAAGGGCATGAAGGCGCTTGGCAAGGTGCACGTTTGTGCAGGATGAGAATAAAAGTTTGAAATCAAGGTCTTTGTTCTCGTTTTCATAGCCATCCGATATGAATTGCAGAGAAGTGGTAGCAGCCGGAGAAAATGTGCAACGGGCTTGAATGAATGGCCAAAATCTAAGAGGATGCACACCTTTGCAGGTTTGCGGCACTCTGAACATAAATGTAGCTTTCAGTCCAATATATCAATGGTCACTGAGTGCTTTAAAAAGAGCTTGCTTGCTATTGTCATAAACCTGAAAATAATTTTTCTAGACATGTTGAGCATACAAGGAAGAAGAAAAAAATTATATACCTTAGTTCAGGTTAGGTCATTATTTCTTTTTTATAAGTAGTTCGGGTTTAGGTTCATAGCTTCTTGCCAAGTAGAAGAGCAAAGCAAAAATTCAAATACGCTACTATTTTACCCAGTTCCACTAGTGTTTTTCACAACTTCAAAAAATGACCAAGACCAAAAGTTGAACGTTCGTTTAAGCATTATATGTGGTACATGAGCATTTTGGAAGCTCTAGATCAGAGTGCTTACCAAATATCAAGTTCAAGATAACTGTCCAAAACCGCCCATTCCAAAATCCAAATACAGAAAAGACTGCAACAAATGGAGGCTCCATGATTAGTAAGCAAACATACGAGGAAAGAACTGTTAAAAAGTAGAGCAACATATCATGCAAAAGTAAATTGCAAACTTGTAAGTCCAGAAATGCACAACCACAACATGATAAACTAATAATGCAAGACTATTCAACAAGCAAGTCTCACCAAGTTTTCTTTTTGTTCCTTTATCCTGAATTCAACTTCAACCTAGTATCCATCCTTTGGCATGATCTTTTGCACAAGTTAAATTGGTCAGTTCACAAATGAATACTAGAACATAACATCCACCCCCACCCCCCAAGTTTTTTTTTTTTTTTATCTAAGTTATTTGCCATTAAAAAAAAAAACACCAAAACTAAAACTAAAAAATTCACCACACCTAAAATTCGGCTATCCTATTCTTTCTTTGTAACAATTAAACCACATAAATTCATTGTGCTAAACCATATGGATTTCATACTTTAGCCACTAAAAATGCAATTTATTGAGAAGGGAGGGAGCTGAGGGGGGAGGTAACTAGAACTAAAGCACCAGGTTGGAAAAGGGTTGTACACCAACAGATATGCCTTCCAACAAGATGCTCAACTCAGCCACTTGATCCCTTCATGTGACACTGATATGAAAGCACTACATTGTTGTCTCTCGATTTTACCTCTGCAGAAATCTGGTAGCACAACATGTACTGTTATCCCGTCTGATGAACTGACCTAGCGGCTGAGAAAGATTTACAGAGCAACGATTCATGGTAGTAGTTAGGAGGCAAACCAGAGAAAACAACCCAGACCGGAACTCTAGAGGGTTCATTCTCCTCATTAAACTCAGTCATCCACTGAAAAACACGGAAAGGAACACCCTCCATTTCACAGGTCTCACGAGAGAAGGCCTTCAAAAAATCTTCCTCATTCGGGAAACGAAGAAACACATTACGTGGCTTTCACAAGCTAGAGACCACGGGTTGAGCATGGAGACCCCATCGGCGGCTCCGAATGAAAGACCAAATCACATCCAACGAGGGCCCAAAGTTATGAAGGCATTGAAAATCACTGTAGGACAGGGACCCATAGTAAACCAAGTGGAATATAGAAATGCATAAAGACAGGCAAATTCATCAACATTTGTAAACCATCTGTATAAAGAAACACCTTTCTCGAGCACCATTAACATTTGCAAACCATCTGAATCAAGAAACACTTTCTCAAGCAACAAGATCAACCTCATCACGCCCAGGCAGAACCACATCTAATCTCATCATACTCCTATACCGATCTGGAACAGGTGCACCTGCTTGCACACACATCTCCACCACAGCTGGAGCTTTACCATAATACCTCTTCAAGTTGTTATCCAAGTCAGGCCCATCTGGATCTCTAACATGCCAAACATAATTGGGAGCCACAAGATCATCTATCGTTGCCTCTTGCCACGCATGCAAACCATTACGAGATTGGTGCTTTGATGCCTTGCAAATCCTCACTTTGTGCCCTTTTGGACCTACCTGAACCTCAGGACAGTATCCACAAGTCATTACATTGTACCTCTCCATCATCATCTTCACTCCCGATATCATCTCAAACCATGAATCCATTGTTCTGATGCTCAACTCCTTTAAATTTTTCCCATCATCGTACAATTGATCCAGAAGATTACTAGCATTCTCTGACATTGAGTTTTTTGTCATTTCCCCTATGTTGGTCCTCAAATTGGAATCTACCACAACATCATTTTCCTTAGAATACACGTTTCTTCCCAACCCATCATTTTCTATCATTGACTCAAAATCCACAATTCTTCCTTCGATACTATACACAGGTTTCGTTCTTCTCCTCGTAGGGTATTTTTCAAGGTCAAGACCAGCTTGTATACAAAGCTCTACAATGGCTGGGATTCGTGGTACGCTATACCTCTCATCATGCACAACCCTTGGTTTCCCAACACGGTCATAAAGATGAAAGCTTTTGGGGAAAAAAATCAAGTCATGGACTCCACCCTTTCTCCAAACATGAGTAGCATTTCGAAAACCACTCTTGGGAGCAGTGCAGGTTCGGATTTCATGGCCAACACAACCAACATGTACTTCAAAGCAGTACCTGAAGAAATAAAAACTCAATTAAGTGCAGAGAGAAATATTCAAATGATAAAAATATCAAAGATTCAGTTCGTAACACCAATAGAGGACAACCGTGTACAAGTAGCTCTAACTCTTATCCATGCCCTCAATTAGTTAAAAGTATTTCGTTTAATCTGCTTAGTGTTTAATTGTCTTCCAAAACATAGTTTCAAGGTTATCACCCTATCATTCTCCATTACATCCAATGGAAGGCCTAAGCCACATCTAGGCCATACCCCCAAAGGACTAGTCAATGTTATAATTGGAGCTCCATTGGAATCTAAGAGAAAAAAATTCTCCCTCCCAAGCAATATTAGATCTCATACACCAACTACACTCATCACTAGTATGGGGTATCACAACCTCCACCCCATAAATTCCCGATTCTGTCATCATGCCATTCGATCATCTATTCATAGGTGACACGGCTCAAGTCCCACACTTCTAGTTGGGATAGGCTTTAATACCATTTGTAACACCCCCAAGGGAAGGCCCTAGCCACATCTAGGCCATACTCCAAAAGGACCAATCAATGGTACAATTGGAACTCAATTGGAACCAGTATAAAGAGAATGACAATTGCCTCCTAAACAATGTGGGATCTCACATACCATCTACACTAGTCATTAGTATGGAGCATCACACTTGAGGAACCTTATTTTCATAGGGCACTATAGGCACAGAGTATGGCTAGCTTCAACAACTAGACCATCTTTTTTACCATGCAAAGACAACATGGAAGTACCATGCTTAACTTAACAACAAATAAATACTCTCTTGTCCCAAGCACAGTCGTATCAGATAGTGCCACCAAATTGTGATTACTTTTGGCACTAGTTTCGAATAGAGCCACTGAGCTGCACCATAGAGTTCAATTAATAGCAAGTAAATCTGGGTGAGCAACCAAAAAACCAGTTGGGGTCCATATGCAAACCAGCTCTTATCCATATGAAGCGAATTAGAAAAAATAAAAAATAAGAAAAACAATGATAAATACGAAGGAAACATATGGAGTAATAACTCAAAAGGTGGTTGTTCCATAGTACCTGCAGCGTTGAAGAGGAATGAGTTGGACAAGTTTTGAAAGGCCAAAGAGGAGGGAATGTCGGGCACGGTAGACATGGTGCGCCACCTCTACGAGCTCAGGAATCAATAACCCATTGTCAGGTGGATCTTCGAGCATTCTACAAGGTTGAGCCTTTCGGGCTTCTCTCTCCTTTTTTGCCCTAGCAATCAGAACCTTCATCGACGTTGGATATGGCTTCCTCTCTGCCTTTTTACGTTGGGGCTTTGGTATGTCAGCATACAGTGAATCATCGCCATGTAGGATTGCTTTTGATGCAAAATACAATCTCTGATGCAGTCGGAACTGCAATCTCTTCTTCAAGTTACAAATTTCTGATAATACCATCTGCTTCATATATTGTTCTATTTGGTTCTTGGAAAAATATAAGGAACAACTTCCTTTTTCTACTTCTGCTTATCAGATACCTTTGTAGGAGTAACTTTTTAGAGCCATGGGCCTATTTTGACTGGGTGCCATTCAGGATAGTAAATTGATCAGAATTCTCCAAATTTTTCAATGAAGCGTTTATAGTATCCATATTCAATTTAATAGGTCAATTTTAGAAAACTATAGGGGAAAACTATTGTAATAGTCCTAAGACCAGGTTCCAAAATCTGACTCCTAGAAGGATCCAAGAACAGAACCGAAAATAGCAAAAGAAAATGTATACTTCCAAAAAAAGCAAAGCAAAATTATAATTGTTTCAATCCAAGAAATACTATCTATAGAAAATTTTAAAGCTACAATAACAGAGAATGTGACGGCTCAAAACCCAGAGGAAAAAAAACGTAAATTTTCACCTCAAATCCCCAACTACAACCACAATATAGAATCAATGGGTTCAAAAACAGGACCCAAGACCATGATGACCATCAATACCTAATGAAAAGGTACAGCTTTTATAGACTTGAACGGCTCAACTTCCATAATATTTTTTTATTGTGTCTTTTGTATATATCTGTATACTTGGATTGCGTTTTTTATACTTTTTAAGGAACCTATCAAAAAAAATTAAGGAAAATCTTAATACTTATTAAAAAAAACTATCAATGCCAATAAAAAATGTCCACATGATGACAGAACACTCATCTAGTCCAACTGCAATTCCTCTTGTTTTTCCAGAGAGAAACGTAAAAGCCTACATTTAGCATAGATTAATTAATATCAGGGCCCTTGCTATCAAAGCCAATCAGAGAAAAAAAAAACAGATTCAAGCCCCACCGCCACAAGCACCTGCAACTAGACGCGCCGGCGGGCCTAGGGTCCCCACATCAGTGGAGACCGATCGGTGCCGAACAGTTTAAACACAAGGTTCATCAATTGACAATTTCTAAGCCCGTAAAAAAATTAAAGAGAAGAACTAGAAATAGAGGGCCAATCGAAAATGAGTGTGAGCGAGAAAGAGAGACTGAGAAAGAAGGGTACTTGTGTAGTGATGTGGAGAGAAGATGACAAGATTTTGAGAATCTGTGACTCCCAGAAAGATGCACGGCAGTGAAGGCAGCGCGGCAAGTTGGAGAGAGACAGAGAAACTGCACGGCTATGCAAGGGTTTAATTTTTGTGTTCGCAATGACTGGGCAATTATTTGAGTCTGTTTTATCAAAAAAGAAAGAAATAAACTATTTTGAACCTGTGTTCCCGTCACCTGTGGTACCGGTGGCACTGGAGTAACGGAGTTAGTACCAGTTTGAGAATATTTTATAATTTTGTGAATAATAATAAATAAAATTATTTGATTTAATATGTTTTATTAAATTTTGAAAAGTAAAAAAAATTGAGAAATAGGGGAGTTTAATATTATGTTTGAGGAATGAGAGATAAATAGTTTAACAATAATGTTACATCTAGTCGTTGAGTGCGTAAGTATCGTATAATCGTTTTAAAAAAGAGTAAGTTTATTATTAAAAAATTAATTTTTTTTTTGCAGATCTCATATTTATTCACTTTTTTTAAAATGATTGCGCAGTACTTGAGTACTTACAATTGCAATTAAGGGTGTTATCCGCCTATATTTTTCTCAAGTAGTTAGAGATAATGTCCAAATATATATCCTGAATAAATAAGAATTTAAAATTAACAAAGAATATATCAAACAAAATTATATGAAAGAAGAAAATAATCACAAAATATTAGTATTTTTCTCAACTTTTACAAAAACAGAAAGAAATTATATTCAAGAAAAATATTACGAGAATTTAGAAAAATACATATTAATATATCCTTCTTTACATGGTTTGAGATATATAAATCAAATCAATTGTCTACCATAAACAGGATTACTAACCAATAGATTAAATGAGAGAATAATCAAATTGTTTATGAAGAATATCCCATTTTGAAGTCATCAAGTTCAATCAGAGAAATACTCAAATTTTGGCTTCACTAGTTAAAAAACATAATATTACAAACACTAATAAATATCTTGATAATATAATTCAACAAAACAATTATACCAATTTATATCTAAAAATCATGGGTAAATAATTAGAAAAAATTGAAGCCCAAATATCTCCTATAAAACCCACTATTAAAGAAGTAAAAGAAACCCCTTTATTCGTTCCCCATAAAATTTCATCTCATTTAAAAACTATTTTTTCCAAAAATAAAATTGACTTATTGAAACAAATCTTTAGTAAATTAGAAAAATTAACTATTAATAATATTGCTTCTACCTCAAAACAATCACATATTAATGTATTAAGCAAGACATACTTACTTTAATATCTAACTCTGAAATTAATAATATTGAAAATCAATTTAAAAATCTAGATTTACAAATAAATAAGATTAGAGGAGATCATGTTAATAGTTTTTCAGTTAGAGATTCTAAATATCATGTTTCTATTACTCGTAATTGGTATCCGATACCTACTCCATCGGATATGCAATTTGAAGAGAGAGAACATATAGTACAATATGTTTTCGCATCAAATGTATTATATGAATGGAATATAGATAGATTATCTGAATATTAAATATTAAATCATTTCCAAGAAATGATTATGATTGCTAACGTCTATAAAAAGTAATAGAAAAACTAATCACCAAGTAGCACATATTATTGTTACAGGATTTACTAGCCAATTAAAATGCTGGTGGGATCATTATCTTTCGCATGAACAAAGGTCACAAATATTAACTGTACATAAATATGATGAAAACATGCAAATGATTAAAACAGAAAACGATTTACTTTTAGAAGATGCTGTAAATACATTAATATATGCATTAACTAAACACTTTGTTGGTAATCATGTTCAATTCAAAGAAAGAACTAGTGATTTATTGATTAATTTAAAATGCCCTCAATTATCTGATTTCCGTTGGTATAAAGATGTATTTCTAACTAAAGTTATGATCAGAAATTATTATCAACAGCCATACTGGAATGAAAAGTTCATAGCCAGACTTTCATATTATTTCGCCCAAAAGGTACGAGAATCATTAGCAAAATCATATGGTGCTATTGATTTTCATAATCTCACATATGTTGATATAATCAGTAATATTAATAGAACTGGTTTAACTATGTGCAACTATTTAAGATTAAAAAACCAAATGAAGAAATAAAAAAAAAAATTTACTAGAAAAGAATTAGGTACATTTTGTGAACAATTTGGTTATATCTCATTATTAGCCCCCTCAAGGAGACACAAAAAAGGAAAAATAATTTATAAGAATTATTCTAAAAAAATGAAAATACAGAAAACTCTATAAAAAGATAAAAGATAAACAAACATATAAAAAAAATACTAAAAAGTCCTAAAAAGACTAATAAAAAAATAAATAAATTGTTTGTTATAAATACGAAAAAGTTGGACATTATAAATCAAATTGTAAAGTCAAATAACAGATTAATGAACTAGATATATCTGAAGCATTAAAAGAAAAACTATTAGACATTTTTATAATACATTCAAATGGAGATGAAGATAGTTCTTCATAAGAATAAGAAATCTACCAATTAAAAGAATCAAGTTTTTCATAGCAATCTTCTGATAGTTAATCTGAATAAGATGAAGTACATATTTGTAATTGTATAAATAAAGATAATTGTATTTGTAATAAAATCATTAATGTACTTTCAAAACAAGAAGATATTATATTAGAATTAATAGACAAAATTAGTAACTTTCAAGAAAGAAAATATTACTTAGAAAAGTTAAAAGATATTTTTAATAATCAAAACACTTCGGTAACATCATCATCAACACCTTACAATTTTCAGAAATAATAGGAAGATTTAAAACAGACAAACAAAAAATTACGATACAAGATATACAACAAAAAATCAATGAGCTAAAACAAGAGATTAAAGATTTGAAAACATCCAATCTCAAATTAGAAGTTTCAAATGAACAATTATTACAAGAAATTATATTATTAAAAATAGAGAAAAACGATAAAAAACATAATAAAGAACAAGGAGAGTGCTCAACATTAGATGAAACAGATAATTTCATTAATATCCTTGATAAGATAAATTTTCAAAAATGGTATGTTGAAGTAACAGTTTCAATTAATCAAGAATTTTCTTTCACTACAATTGCCCTATTAGACACAGGAGCAGATTTAAATTATATACAAGAAGGCTTAATACCTTCTAAATATTTTGAAAAAATAAAAGAAATATTATCTCAAGTTAATGGAACAAAATTAAACATAAATTATAAATTATCTAATGCACATATTTGTAATAATGGAATTTGTTTTAAAACAACATTCATCTTAGTCAAAAACATTAATACTAAAATAATATTAGGAAATCATTTCCTTACTTTACTCTACCATTTCTCTATAGTAGAAGAGTGAATCTCTACTAAAATACTTAGACAACAAATTCAATTTAAATTCTTATTTCCCTCAGTATCAAAAGAAATTAACTCTTTAAAGGAAGTCTTATTAACCAAAGAAATTAATTTTCTAACAAAAAATAGAATTAGAAGAAAAAAAAAATCATATAAGTTTATTAAAACAAGAATTAAAATATAAAAGAATTCAATAACAATTAAAAGACCAATTATTAACCCCAAAAATTGATAATTTTAAAACTATAATTGAAAATGAAGTATGCTCTAACCTGTCTAATGCATTCTAGAACAGAAAACAACATATAGTTGAATTACCCTATGAAAAAAAAATTTCTAAGAAAAATATTCCAGCTAAGGCTAGACCTATTCAAATGAATAATGAATTATTAGAATACTGTAAAAAAAATTAATGATTTAAGAACAAATTGATTAATAAGGAAAAGTAAATCACCATGGAGTTATGCTGCCTTTTATGTTAAAAAATAAGTAGAATTAGAAAGAGGAGTTCCTCGTCTAGTCATGAATTATAAACCTTTAAATAAGGTATTACAATGGATTAGATACTCAATTCTTAATAAAAAAGATTTATTATTCCGATTATATAATGCTACGGTATTTTCAAAATTTGACATGAAAAGTGGGTTTTGGCAAATCCAAATTGCTGAAAAATACAGTTATAAGACAACATTCACAGTTCCCTTAGGACATTTTGAATGGAACGTTATGTCTTTTGGATTAAAAAATGCTCCTAGTGAAATTTCAAAATATTATGAATGAGATATTTACCCATTTCACTCATTTTTCGATATTTTATATAGATGATGTATTAATATTTTCTTCATCTATTGAACAACATTAGAAACATTTAAATACTTTTGTTCAAATTATCAAACAAAATGTATTAGTCATTTCATAACCAAAAATAAATTTATTTCAAGAAAAAATTAGATATATTGGTCATGAAATTTATCAAGGAACTATTACACCAATTAGCAGAGCAATAGAATTTGCTGATAAATTTTCAGATGAAATAAAAGATAAGAAACAACTATAGAGATTCTTAGGAAGCCTCAATTATGTTGCAGATTTTTATCAATCTCTCAGACCATCATAAAAGATTAAAAAAGAATTCACCCCCATAGACAGAAAAATATACAAATATTATAAAACAAATTAAGGTTCATGTTAAGAAATTACCATGCTTAGTACTCTCATATCCTCATACTTTAAAAATTGTTGAAACAGATGCCTCTAATCTTTGTTATGGAGGAATTATGAAACAAAAATTATTAACTGATTCAGAACAAATTTCATTCAGGATGTTAGAATCATGCCCAAAAGAATTATAGTATTATTAAAAAAGAAATTTTAGCTATTGTATTATGTATTTCTAAATTCTAAGATGATTTGTTGAACCAAAAGTTTTTACTTAGAATAGATTGTAAATCAGTCAAGGAAGTTTTGATTAAATATGTGAAAAATCTGGCTGCTAAACAAATATTTGCTAGATGACAAACTATATTAAGTATTTTTTATTTTGATATTGAACATATTAAAGGAGAATCTAATTCTCTTCATGATTTTCTATCCTGAGAATCTAATAGGGAAAATCATGTCATTTTCAAAGTCAAAAGTAAAGTCCAAATCTTCATACACACAGCCACCATCTCCACCCTATCTTTCACATTAGACCATCTTACAATTCATTTTCACCATTAGCCTCTCCAAAATTACCAACCTATTCCATAGTTGTTTCCCCTTCTTTCCATTCTCCTTTCCAAATTATTAATCCTCAATTACTATCTCAGTCTTCTTCATCCCCTATTATCATCAAATCTCATTGGCACCCAGTCTTCCCTATCGAATCTAAAATTCAACACATGTCTGACCCCCAAAAATTATTTGATGCTTTTCTTTTACTAGACTGACATTATGTTTCGCAAAATATTAAGAAAACTCAACATTTTTATGAATTCATATTAGTAGACACCGACTTAATTATTCTCTCTAAAATTACTTATTCTCTTCAAACTCAACTTTCTCCACCCGCATTTCCAATTATTGATTTTCATAAAGTTATTATCATACAGGTTCTCATTTTGGAACAATGGAGAAAAAAATCCATATTTAACAAAAAAGTTTTCTCATCCTTATAATCCATCTTATTATGATTATTATGATTAGCAGCAAATATGGACAAAAATATTTCTAAAACAAAATAAAAATTTGTTTCATTCGTGGTTCCTTCATTTTGACAAATTATAAGAGATCAACACACTCCCAAAATGGTTTTCACTATAGTGGGAATATTATAGACTCGAACCTCTTCTCATTCCTCTTCCCCTCTAGGAGAGTCTTCGAATTTTGACTACACAAGATGACAGTCCACCAGCATTAAACCATTGTTCACCACTCATTCTTTTCTTCCTAAAAAAAAAAAAATTAAATTGGATCATATGTTATCAAACATCATCCCTATCTCAAAACCATTATGTTTCTAGCTCGCTAAGTTTCTTTCAAATGGTGGGAAAAATATAATTATGATCTTGTCTTAAAAATGTTTTCAAAAGTTACCAAAACTCCAGAAGTTCTAGAACAGAGCATATTTCAAGCGCAATTAGCATTCATTACTAACAAGAAGGATTTGAAAAAATTAGCCGAAGCAATGTCACATGTTTTAGATAATGACGATGAAGAAGAAGCACAACATCTCACCAAATTATCTCCATTACAGCAACCCACCTTATCACCTGCTCATCAGGCCTCTCCTTCTCAACAGGCTTCTCATTATTAGGGTAACCAAGCTACCTCTATTTCTCAAGATTACTCACCCTACCATCCAGTACATCTAATGGATTCCCAAGACTCGTTTGAACTTGAATTAGCAAATTATGACCCTCAGATTATGTGATTCTAGAAGATTACTACTTTCTCAATTAGTCAGTATGACAGATGGAAATTGTCAGGAATATTATCTCCCTAGAAGATTATTATTCATATCAAATTATTGTCCAGAAAAAAACAAATGACTTTGTACATACGAGTATACGTGTTTTGTACTGTGCTAGTTTGTTTTTAGTGACGGCTGATATTGTTCTTGTTTTTAGTGTCTGCTGATATTGCTAATGTATTATTAGAATCATTGTTTTGTACTATTCTAGTGTCTATATAAAGGAGTTTGCGAAGGAAGAAAGACGTTGAGAATTCCCATCTAAAGCCTCTTCCTCTCTCGCCCAAACTACTTCACTCCAGTCCTCCTCACTTTGTAAATCTTCATTCCTTCATGCTTTTTGCTTCCAACTCTTTTGAGAATTAGTCTCTTTGTAAGTATTATGTTTTTAATGAAGAAGTTTATTATGTATACATTTTCTATATTATTTACTTCCTCATGCATATGATCGGTTATACTACATGTTCTATCTGCTATCATGCATATGACTGGTTATACTACCTATTATTCTTATTAATATTATTACTATTAGTATCTATTAATATTACCTGGGATTTACGCCTTTGGTATTAGAGTCATTGGTGATTATATTGTTATATTTTATATTGCTATTGTTATATTTAATATAATATTATATTAAACAAAATATAATATATTTGTTGTTGTATTATTTTTTTAAGATTTAAAATTAAAAAGTATTTTATAATTTAATGATGCTTGAAAGAAAAAATTATAAGAATTTCTCATTTATCCACAAACATAATGTACCCACAATGGCCGTAAAGATCAGTCAATCCAGCTGAAGGTAAATAAGTTCACAATGTAGATGCAAATACTAAATTTTGGTTTGGATAGTAAGTTGTGATGAAATAAAAATTAAATAAAATATTATTAGAATATTATCTTATAATATTATTTTTATTTTAAAATTTGATAAAATTAAATTATTTATTTTATTTTATTTAATAAAATTTAATAAAATTATAATGATTATATAAAATGAATTGAGATGGTTTCACTATTCAAACCAGACCTAAAGAATCAGTATCAGATCTGAAGCATGCCTTGTGAGTATTGAATTTGTCATGGATCGATCGATCAACTGTTTTATTATTATTGTGAACGATTGACCTACTGATGTCACCTACCGGAACAAAAATTTTGTAATCCCTAGTTTTATAAAATAAAGTTGCAGAAGTATCTTAATATCGTTATTTTATAAAAATATTATTCATTTAACGTAGG
Source organism: Juglans regia (assembly GCF_001411555.2). Lineage (NCBI taxonomy): Eukaryota > Viridiplantae > Streptophyta > Magnoliopsida > Fagales > Juglandaceae > Juglans > Juglans regia. The sequence continues at coordinate 12,481,016 of NC_049909.1, read as the reverse complement.
GGTGCTACCCGCCCCCTACGGGGCGGGGGCACCCCTTCCCCGCACCCCGCCCCGCATGGGGCGGGGGATGGGGTTTTCACCCCCGCCCCAGTGGGCGGGGTGCGGGGCGGATTGGGAATCCGCCCCGCCTCTTTTCACTTTAAAAAAAACTCTATATTTATTTTATTTAAAATTTATTTATAAGTGTAAAAATAATTAAAAATACATTTTTAGATCCAAATTATAAATTTAAATTTTGTAAATATGACTATAATTTAAAAACAATGTAATTTTTAAATTTGTTAGTGCATATTTTGTGTAAATTGTAGTGTATTAATTTTTAAACTATATAATTTTTAAATTTGTCAATACATATTTTGTGAACAAGTCTAACAAATTGCAATATATATTTTTATATATAAAATTTGTAAAATATAAATAGATATTTATGTTTATATATATGTATATAATATATATATATAAAATGGGGACGGGGGCGGGGCGGGGGAAATGCGGGACAGGGTTGGGCCCTTCCCGTCACCCGCCCCTGCTAGGGCCACTAGATGCGGGGCGGAGCAGAAGCGGGGCGGGGTAGCGGGGGTGGACCCACCCCTAATTTAAGTGACTTGTAAGAAATTTTTAAAAAGTTGTGTCCTTATTATTCTTCAGAAACTATTGTGGAATACATACAATCTTGGGTCTAATGAACTAGGAGAATTTTTGCTTAAATTCCTAGTTGAGACTTTATTCTCAAACTCCCGGCGTAAATCAATATATAATGGACTCATTTGTTTTTACAGATAATATAAGATAAGAGTTAAAAGTTGAATAAAATATTGTTAGAATATATTTTTTTAATTTTATTTTTGTTTTGAGATTTGAAAAAGTTGAATTATTTATTTTATTTTGTGTAAAATTTTAAAAAAATTATAATAATTAAATGAAATAATATGAGAATAATTATAAAAACAAACGAGACCTGGTACTTGCCTTCGTTAAGGGGAATATATCATAACTTTCACACCTTGAATGGTGTTTTTTTTTCAAAAGAAAGAACCCACAATTCTCGTCCTTGCACGTATCTAAACTAAAGAGTCAAATGCCTCACCACGAAAAAGAAAATAAACAAGCCATCATTTTTAAATTTAATTCTTCTCAAGATAAGTAGTGCATTTCTAGATGTTTTTGAAGTACACTTTCACCCTTAAATTATTATGAGTTTTAGATTTATTAAAAAAAAAGTGACGTTACACATGTAATATAAATTATTTGATTTATATGAGAATGGTATTTGAATGCCTTTTACACCACACACCATCCATATGGTATAATTTGATTTGTAAGATTTAAATTTTAAAATTTATCTTTAAAATCAAGTTATGTCACGTGAATAGTATATGATATAAAGACCTTTAAATAGAATTATTCAATATAAATTTTCCAATCTTAATAGAAAGTGTAATGTAAAGTGCCAATTTTTAATAGTTTGAAAATAAAATATATTGCCTTAATGGTTTGAGATACAAAATGCCAAAGGTTGGATAATTTGAGAGTGTAAAGTATATAATATATATATATATATCTACTATATATATAAGTGCGAATAGAGATAAACAGTGTTTTCGTCTAATAATTGTTTTCCCATTTTGCCCCTACTTCTATTCCCAAATTTCCGTTTTGCCCCTAGTTTCTCTCGTGCGCGAGCCCCAACTCCCCTCTCCCCCATCCGTTCTTTTGTCTCCCACAGTGGGCTGCCGCACGCTGACGTGGCCGACACTGTCCCGCCCATTCTCTTCCCCTCCAGTCGGCGTCCCTCCCCTTCTAATCTCAGTCCCTCTCGTGCCGCCGTTAACCGCCACGAGGGAATCCAAGCCGCGGCCTGTCCGTTTCTTCGTCCCCTCTAGTGTGACGCCACACACCGGCGTGGCCAACACCACTCTGCCCATTCTCTTCCCCTCTGGTCGGCGTCCCTCCCATCCCAATCTCAGCCCCTTTCGTGCCGTCATTAACCGCCATGAGGAAATCCAAACCGCTACCCTTTTTCATTCCAACGCCGTCGTTGGCCACCATCTCTTCACCATACCACCATCGGCCCTCCAGCCACCTAAACCACCCAACCTCAGCTCCGATCCGCCACCGTTGAAGCCCCTCTAGCTCATTTTTTTATTTGAGTATTTTGGCCCCCAACCACCGCCCACATCGCCACTTGTGGCCAACCACCACCATCATTTGCTTCACCAACACCTCTAAACGCTTCCCTAGCCATCCCAAGTCTTATATTGTTCATATTCAAAATTTGACATTTTGAGACCCACGGCCATAGTCCAAAATACACTGTTACGTTGTTTTACCGCCACCTATTGCACTTCCTTGTTCATTCGAAAATGATATTTCATCACTGTAAGTAATTTTTCAAAGAACTTTGTGAGATTTGAATATATTTTTGCACTAACAAATTTTCTGCAGTCTGGTTGGTTGTGCCGTACTTTGAGTCCGAGGAGTATGGGGGTTGGCTACGTGCATTTATGTTGTGTTTGGTATCATGGCATTTATTACATCATTTCATGCATGCGTATGTGTTGCGAATGAAAACTGAGTTTTCATGTGAGAGATGATTTTTGGGTATATTTGAAATGAATGGATTGAAAGGAAAAAGAAAAATGAAAAGAAACTTTAAGAATGGTGGTAGAGTCCCGCCTGCAGTGCAAGCGGTAGAGATGGTGATATTGATAATACTATTAATATTGTTATTAATAACATTATTAATAAGAAATTTCATTTCCTTCGGTCTTTTATTCTGTTTAATTTTAAATTTTATAAATATTGAATTTATTTATTATATCTGTTATTATTCTTAATATATTAATATAGTGTTACTTAACAAATACGATTACATAATTATTGTGTTTTATTTCTCTAACTAATATGTTTTTTTTTTACAGATCTCTCGCCTGTCTTTATTTCGCTCTTCCTCATTCTACCTAATGTTGGTCTCTTCTATTTGGATAGTTCTTTTATTTATCCTCTATTTTCTTACATGTAATTCTTTCTGCTACAATATTATACTCTGTTCAATTTTCAATTTTATAAATGCTTGTCATGTTCATTATGTTTGTTTTCATTCTTAATTTTTTATTATAGCGTCATTCAATAAATAAAATTGTAATTTAATTATATTTTGTTTCTTGATATGTTCTTTGTCATGGATTAGCAGGTTCAGTTCTTATCTTGGTCGACAACATTTCTTTTTTTCTTTTTTTTTTTCTAATCAAGCATTTTATAGATATATATAAAGAAATACAAAAGTTCAAGGTGGATCCTTTCCACTATCAATATACAAAAAGCAACTAGGAATATTATCTATAGGTAGGCTTCCAAAAACATGATTGGTAGCTGTCCATTCCGCCACTGAGTGCGCACATCGATTTTAAGACGATGAATTTTAGTAAATCTCCAGTCTTGATGATGTCGAGAGTTTTGCAGTATGTCCCCAATGATAGTTGAGATGTTCCAAAAGGGAGTGGAATCTGGATTCTCTATAGATGTGAATACCGATTGAGCATCCCCTTCTATAATTGCTAGATTCTGGGTAGAAGCCATTTTGGATGTTAGCAGTGCTGCCAATGCTTCTGCCACTAGAGGGATAGTTGTTTGTACCTTATATATTATTATCCCCAAAATCTCTCCACTATGATTTCTTTATATTACTGAGACAACTGAGTACTTATCTCATACTGCTGCATCAAATGAGAAGTTTAGATAATTTAGAGGAGGAGGTTTCCATTCTTCTTCTTTGCTTTGTTGACTATGTTTTTCTTTCCATGCATCTTTATAGTCTTCATAGATGTGTTTCAACTGGATATTTGCTTCTTCCAGTGACAAAGATGTGTGATTGTGAACTATGTCATTTCTTTTCCTCCAAATAAAATCTAACATTATAACCGCAAATAACTGAAAATGATGCTTTTCTTCTATTAGGAGTCCCAAATCTTTTTCTGGATAGATGATCATTCTGATCCAGTCTGTAATAGAGTTAATAGGCAAGCTTGCAAGATTTAGAGGCCAACTACTCTGTTGCCACAAAATTCTGATGATGGGACAATCTATGAAAATATGCTTTAGAGTCTCTTTGTCTTGATTGCAGAGTGGACATTCTTCTGATTCTTGATGAGGAAGGAAATTACCTATTCGTGATTTAGTAGGAAGAATATTCCAAAGTAGTTTCTAGATCAGTAATTTATGTCGATCATGAATTTTTAGGCTCCACATTGGCTTAAAGAGTGATATTAAGTTGTCATGTTGATCCGAAACATGACTACTTAATGTTGCCTGATAAGCTGTCTTAACAGAGTATTTTCCATTGTGGTTTAGTATCCAAACAATTTTGTCTTGTTCCATTGATCTAGCTGAGAGGGGTATTTTTTGTATTTCTGAGATGCTTTCTTGATCAAAGAGAGTTTACATTTTTGGAACATCCCAACTCTTAGGATTATTGATCATAAGATCTGAAACAGTAATAATTGGGTAATCTAGGGTCATACCTTGTATTTGTTGTGGTTTGAAGTTATTCAGTGAAGGAACCCATGGATCTAAACAATTGTTTACTGATTCTCCACTTTGGATTTGAAAACAACGACCTTTATTTTAGGGGTGTAAACTCAAACCGGAAAACCGGACCGGACCGGACCGATTTTACCTATTTTGAACTGGTCCGGTCCGGAACCGGTTTTTAAAACGTAAAAACTGGCCGGTTCCGGTTCCAGTATTTTTTGGACCGGACCGGTTGATTAAAAAAATAAAAAATAATATTTTTATATATAAGTTTTATACAAAATATTTTTTATATATTAAATATTAATATATATAAGTTTTATATATAATGTATAATTATAAATTTTTATGTGAAATTTTATATATAACATATATATTCATATATGAAATAATTTCTTATTATAATTTATAAATTATTACATAAAATGTTAATACTAAATCACTAAAAGTTTATAACTAATACTAATATATAACTTATAACTATACCAATAGTCTAATATTAATACTATTATATAGTCTAATATATTAATAAAAGTATAAAACAGTTTTTTTTAAATCAATTTTTTTTATATAAACAAATTTTTAATGACAAATTGTAAAATTTACATTTTAAAAAGACCGGAAAACCGGACCGGACCAGACCGAAAACTGGTAAAACCGGAAGTACCGATTTAGGAGGGTAACCGGTGCGTAATCGGTTTTGAAAAATACAAAACCGGTACATACCGGTTCGGTCCTAGATTTTATCCAAAACCGGACCGGACCGGACCGGTTACACCCCTACTTTATTTAGCAAATTCTTTGTTCTGAGTATTCCCTTCCACATGCATGAATCAGTTGACTTTTGCTCTGTCTCCCAGAAAGTAGTATTCTTTAGGTATTTGGCAGTTAGAATTGAGTGCCACAAACCATTTCTTGGCTCACCTAGTTCCCATCCTGTTTTTGCTAACATTGCTTGATTCATCTTCTCCATTAATCTGATACCTAGACCACCTTCTTTTTTCGGTAAGCAGATAGACTTCCAGGATTTTAATGTCATATTATGAATTCTGTCTTTTGAGAATCCCTACCAGAAGTTTTTGAAAGTTGTATCAAGTGATCTGCAGACTGATTTTGGCAGTTGAAATGAGCTCATATGATAAGATGGAATTGAGCTTACTACAGATTTGATTAGCATAGTTCTTCCTGCTTGGGCCAGTAGTTTTGATTTCCAGCCTTCCAATTTTTTCCTCACATTGGTCAACATGTCACTGTAATTTTCTTTTCTTCTTCTGTTGAACGAGGTTGGCAAGCCCAGATATTTCAGTCTTGCCGATGCAGTTTTATAAGGTAGCCAATGAGAAATAGAAGCTTTTGCTGTTTGGCTTGTATTCCTTGTGATAAACATTGAAGATTTGCTCAGATTTATCCTTTGTTCAGACCAACTTTGATATTTTGCAAGACACTCCGAAATGCTTTATGCATTTTTTTCTGTTGCTTTTGAAAAGATTATTGTATTGTCAGCAAATAGTAAATGTGACACTGTTGGACTATTTCTGCTGATTTGTACCCCTTCTAGTTTCTGTTGAGCTTCTGCCTTTAATAAAATTCTAAATAGTGCTTCAGTGACCAATATAAAGAGAAATGGAGAAATTGGATCACCTTGCCTTATACATATTTGAGATTTGAAGAAACCTCTTGGCGAGCCATTAATGAGGATGGAAAATGACACTGTTGTTATGCACTCCTTTATCAAGTTTATCCATTTTGTATTGAAACCCAGATTCTTCATCACTACAAAGAGAAATTCCCATTCCACTTGGTCGAAAGCCTTTTCTATGTCTAGTTTGATTGCCATCAATCCTTTGTTCCCAGTTTTCCTTTTGAGATGATGAAATAGCTCATGAGTTATGATTGTATTTTCCTTGATGTTTCTACCCACGACAAATGCTGTTTGGAGAGGAGAGATAATTTTAGGGAGCAGACATTTGAGACGATTGGCTATTATTTTGGTTATAATCTTGTAGATGACATTTGTGAGACTAATGAGTCTATATTGGCTTGGAGTATTTGGACTAGATATCTTTGGGATAAGAGCAATGTTGGTATGATTGATCTGCTTTAGAAGGTGGCCACTGGTAAAGAAATTATGCATAGCTAGTATGACTTCTTTCTTAACAATAATCCAGTAGTGCTTGTAAAAGAGGGCCATCATTCCATCGGGCCCTGGAGCTTTGTTACTGGGAATCTGCTTTAGAGCTTCTAAAATTTCCTTTTCTTTTGGTATAACAGTTAGAGAATCATTCTCTATGTCCGAGATTTGCTTATCAAATAGATTATCCAGTAGATCCGAAATGATTGGATTTGAAAAGGAGTATATAAAACTGAAATGATTTATAAAAGCAGATTCTATCTCAAGAGGGTCCATAGACCAAATACCTGGTCCCAGTTTGATTGACTCTATAGCATTCCTTCTTCTTCTGATAGTTGTTGTCAAGTGATAAAATTTGGTGTTGAGATCCGTTGAAGTTAGCCAAGTGAGTCTAGATTTTTGTCTCCATAAGATTTCTTCATACTCTCTTTGCTTGTGAAGCCTATTTTGCAGAAATCTTTCTTTTTCTTGGTTGATAGGGGTCATGAGATTGCCTTGTACCTCAAGAAGTTCACTTTCAATCTGATGGATATTGTGATTGATCTGTCCAAAGTGACTTTTGTTCCAAAGTTTGAGAGCTTCTTTGGTGGACTTGATTTTCTTACATAGAATGTAAGACGGATTACCCAAATGAGGCTTACTCCATGCTTCACCTATTATTTGGTGACTCAATGGCTCGCGAGTCTAGAATTCTTCAAACTTGAAAGAGGGGGCCTGGCGAAAATTAGCCGTGGTATGCAATAAGATAGGATGATGATCCGATGCTGATGATGCTAAATGCTGTAGTGTTGCATCTGAAAAGAGAAGTCTCCATTCTTGATTTGCAATGGTACGATCTAATATTTCTCTTATAAGCGCATTACCCTGTCTGTTATTAGTCCATGTGAACTTTGGGCCCATATAACCAATGTCGATTAGTCCATTTCTGTCCATAAAAGCTTTGAGACCCTTGTTCGGGTTATAGGAAACAGGCCTCCTACTAAATTTTTCAGACTGATTAATAAGATCGTTGAAGTCCCCCATACAAACCCAAGGTCCCGGAAAAGCTTGATATAAAGAATCTAAATGGCTCCAGAAATTAGCTTTGTTGTTCCATTGGGCTGGTGCATAAACATAAGTAAGTAACCATGGCTGGTGTGAAGGATCAGAGTAGACTAAAACTGAAATTGCATTACTATTGATATGTACAGGTTCTATTTCTACACCCGGACGCCACAGAAGTAGAAGACCCCCTTTTTTACATACAGCAGGACTGTAAACAAAAAGATGGAAACTGAAACTATTACAATAGAAATGATGCGATCATCTGACACCATTGTTTCCGACAAAAAGATAACATCCGGGTTATATTTCCTAATATTAGTCCTTAAGTTTCTGATTGCTTTGGGGCGGGCTAATCCCCTGCAATTCCAAACCATTGTCTTCACTTGGCTGGTGGAGGCATTTTTAAGCTTGCATCGCTAGCTGATTTGGATTTTCCTTGGGAATGAGATGGAGGTCGACTGTAGGGAGTGAGTTTGGCATTCCCTTTTAATTTTTTCTTTTTGCCAGATGATCCTGAGTGCATTTCTAGTAAAGCTAGAGCTGTTGAAGAAACATCTGCTTGACACTCACTGGGGTCTTTTTTCTCAACTTTAAAGAGACTTTGAGATTTCCTTTTGGGAGCTTCAGGAAGTTCAGCCCACTGATGCCTTTTAGAGGGAATAATTACTGGAGGAGGATGATCTTCTGTTATGATTGCAGCAGTAATCTCTCTGGGACTAAGTTCATTATCAATGAGTGTCTTAGAAATTTTCATTCCCATTCCCATTCCCATATGCAAAGAGCTCATTTCATGTTGGGCATTTAATTCTTCCACATACTGGAAATCCATTTGAGATTGAGGTTGTTCCTCAATAATATCAAAAGCCGAATTCGAAACTAAATTCATAGAAGAATTTCCTTGGTTTTGAATTTCTGAAGAAACCGGATTCGAAACAATAACAGAATTACCTTGGTCTTGAGTTGTTGAAGGGATGCACGGCTTGAAGATTAATGGGCTATAATTGGCAGTGGGCTTAAAGGGTTGGCATGGCCTTTGTGTTTTTTTAGAAGAAGATAGAGCAGCTGCCGATTTTGCATATAATACATCTTGTGGGCCCATGAACAATGGCCTTGTTTCCATATGAGTTGACTTGGTCAAAGGAGCCTTATGAAGACCCAACTCCATTTCGTGCGCTGGCCCTTCAAAATTCAATTGGGAATTATAACTTTGCAATGCTGAAGTTAATTGTTTTCATTGACTTTTCCATAGTGTATTCTGTGTTGCCAATTCAACAGGTGAGTTAATGCTTTGAGGATCTTGCATCTGAGAATTAATTTCTTGAACTACCAACGCCTCTTTAGTCGCAGACAAGAAGGATATTTTGTTGTGTTTCGAATTTAATTTGCAGGATTCTGCAGGTGGTTCAACAGTGAAAACATTTACTTTTGTTGGTGAGAAAATTAATGGACTTTGATCACTATAGCAAAACAGTGTTTGAGAGGCTACTGGCTGCGTTCTTTTCGAGTGTTCATCCGAATTATGGAAGCTTGATGGAGATGGAAGAAATTGCCTCAACTCTGGTTTTTTTGTTGTGATTTTCTCCAGATAACCACTAGTAAATGAATTCTGCCCACCCAGAGTGATTTCATACTGTTTTTTCGTATAAATTGCTTGCTTTCCTTTTTTATAGCTGTCTGTGGATGACTCCGTAGGATTAAACTTGTCAAGATTTTCTGTTGCTTCATGTTGGCCACTTTCTATTTGGTTAAAAGCCTGAACATTATCTGGAACATTACTAAACTCAGCTCTGATCCAAGGGCAGTATGAAAGCCTTGTTGGTGGTAAACTTAGAAATCCACAGGAGATTTGGGAATGACCAAGTCTTCCACATGCATAACAGATGTCAGATAATTTTTCATACTTGAAAGTAACTCATACTTCATGGTTTCCAAGTCTTGGCATCATGAACCCTTGCAGAAAAGGTTTTGTAATATCTAGTTCCACTTTAATTCTAACATATTTTCCGAAAGCAAGTCCGTAGAAAGGGTCCACTTCCACTTTGATCAATGTTGCAAGTGCTTTCCCAATTTCAATAGCATTGTCAAGAGTAATATGGTCTAGAGGTAAACCATAGATTTGCACATTGTAAATAGCATGATTTAAACTGATTTCATGGAGTGTTGCACCTAGTGGCCAAGGCTTCAGAATAAGCAAATGCCCTTTAAAATTCCAAGGAGCTTGATTAAGGACTCTAATCTTATCTTGAATGGATCTAAAGGTGAATATAAATTTGTTTATATGCATATCCTCAATGATAAAATTTTTGATGAAGTTCCATGAGGCCTTGATACAAGAATAGATTGCATATTTGTTTAGAGGTCTACTTGCAACTAACCTTCCTATCAGGATTTTGTTTGAGTTGGCTTTTGCTGTTTCTGGAGCAGGTTGAAGATTCAGGTCACTCCATGACAGTGCTTCCGTTTGTGAGATTAGTGATTTCATGTCCATCAAAAAAAGTAGGCGATAGTATAGATGGTTGAAGAAGTAGATGGTTGAAAGGCTGGATGAACTTGGATGATATAGTGTATGATTAGAGATTACTGATGAGTAGAAGGAAAAGAAAAGGTTTAAGCTAAGCAGCAATAAGTGCAGAAGAACTTTTTCACTTCCTAGATAAAGAAGCTCTGACTTCTCTCTAGCCAGTATTTTTTGGTCGACAACATTTCACTACTTGTTCATCTGTGCTATTTTTACTGTTCATTTATTTCTCCTCTACTTTCCGTTATTTTTTATCGCTTTTACTTGAAGTATATTTTTTATTTTATGTTTTTGTAATATTTATTTTGTTTATTCATATGGCACATTTAGATTAGTTAATTTAATGTCCCGTTTAGAGACTTTTTTTTTTAAATAAATCTTTCCTTTTCTTGCTTTAAATATAAATATTTACTATATCATCTATGTTTATATTCTTGTATGCATGCATGTATATCTGTATGTTTGATACATTGTTATGCAATTCTTATATTATATTGTTAAATTCGTACAACATCAATAATTTACCATAAAAAAGGAGATTTGGTGAAACGATATTGTTAACATAAAAAATTATAATTAAGTTTTTCAAATATCATCATTATTAACTCTTATGTAAATTTTCCTATAAAAAACATTTTAAAAATTTAAATGAAAAAACCTCAAAGAGAAATTGATATATTGTTCAATTGAAGGAAGAAAAAGAAGACATTTAGCAGAAGAAGTCACTTAATATGTTTGATGTAAGGTTATTTAATATAATTTAATAATAAAGAAATTATTTTAGACATCTCATGTCAATTAATAAATATCAATTAATATATTAGTAATAACAATGTTGATGTTCTTATTAGTAAAATCCCTTATAATTAAACAAATTTAATAATTTTATTAATATGATTATAAATTTATGCCAAAACAAACTGAATGTGCTATTTGTTAATACCGTTCGTGAGACAGCAAATTGAATGTTTTAAATATCTCATTTAAAACTTGTCACTTTTGTAATATATACTTTAAAAATATATGTATATAATTGTGACTTAGTTCTTGTAAGTCGTTGTATTATAATTATAAACATTATGCAGATCATATGTATAATGTGTTCTAAACAAAAAAAAAAAATTCTTAAAATATATACAAAATTATGTCTGTTTATAGTTAAAAATTTGAAACATGACAAAATTGGTCAACTGGGCAACGTGCAGCACGTTGCCCATACTAGTGTGTGTATATATATATATATATATATATATATATATATATATATATATTTTTCCCTTCATGTGGTCCCCATTGCTCACTGTGCTCAAGAGTGTTCGCCGGATCCGAACAAGTCCAAAATTTTACTTCCGACCTAGTTTGGGTATTCAAGTATTTTTCAGTATTCTCATAATATCTCACTACTATTTATTATTTTATTATTATTTTTTACTTACTTTTCATTATTATTCACTACTATTCAATATGTTATTATTATTTTTTCATTATTATTTACAAAATACCCTACTACTCAAACGCAACCTATCAATCTGCCAAATTTCCGACTCGAATATCGCTCCGGAAAAAATCAGCATTTCCTAAAAACAAAAAACTCCTAAGAAAATAGCTGCTAAACCAAACTCGATTGAAAAAACTAAACAAACTACAACTTAAACGTACCGATACCTCGATAAAAAGGAAATACCTCAGATAGTATTCTATACATTCATCCTTTCAAATTCATTTCTTTAATAATAAGTTTGCTACATAAGACAAGGGAGGATTAGAATGTAGAAGAACAATAGAGATGCTCTTTACACTCGACGAAAAATACACAGATTTTTAAACTTTGCATTGCAAAATACGAGTAAAACAGTTTTTCAAACCTTCAACTTGACATATGGATGCATCTTACGGATGCAATTCTTCCAATTGTCCAAAGTCAAGCCCACAGCTCATTTCTCATAGAGCATCAATTCGTCTTCTAATATTGAAAGAGAAAATGGAGCAATAGCCACATTAAATGGCTCCGAGCCTACACTGTCGATGTGTTTCATCTCAAAATCACCTTCCTGCATTTATTATATAAAGCCAAAGAAATTTAGATAAGATAATCAAGCATTCTCAAAAAAGTAAAAACAACTAGCTTAGCATGAATGTTAATGTGTTAGTTACATAAGTTTAAAGGACTTTTCTTTTTCAATCTAAAATACATTTCTTGTTGATGTTGCTTACAACATTTATGCACCAGAGCTCTTTAACAAAGGCAGAAATGCTCATATCAGAGGAAAAATACAGGAAAACCATGAGCAAACCACATCCCCCACGAGCATTCTAGTAATGCAGTGTGAATGCAAGTCATAGAATCCAAACTCCATGATGCGTAAGGAAAAATCTTGGGTTCTTCTGCTTTAAATAATAGAAAATTAAAGTTGGTGGAAAGTTTTCAGAACTCCAATTATGGGAGCAATGAATATGAAGCTTTTAGTAGTTCATTTCTGGAAGTTCAATTACGCTTTACATTGCAGATTCATACACAGAATTCTTACACCATCCATTCACCAATAACTACATCATAATGGTGCAAACCTCTATGATTTTTTCAAGGAACTGACAACATTTCTTCCCCTGATTTTTTAAATTAAGAACACATCAATGGATCCAACTTCATAACTTTCGATGGAAAACATAAAGGAATAAAGCAAAACCATCACATCTTACCATTCTGCCATTGGGAGTGCTTAAGGGGCATGCGGATGAGTATTCAAAACCTGTCTGAGGAAGTATAACAGGCTGTTCACCAATAACTCCAATTCCCCTGCATGAAGGGATAATGATCATAATGTATTTATTTTTTTCAAGCATACAACTCAAGAAGGTTTAATACAGACATTATATAAGTAAATAAAATATCTAGGATGACTTTAGAAATCATAGATAGTAAAGATTAGAATAATCTACCCACCAGAAATTCTCAACTTTGCCATTGCCATCAGTAATAATCCAATGTCTTCGGAGAAGTTGAACCGGGCGATCTGAATTATTAGTAATTCTTATTCTATATGCAAAGAAGAAGAGCCCCTTCGAAGGTTGACTGCGGCCCTCTATGTAAACACTTCGGACTTCAACCCTGATTCCCTGGGAAAAAAATTATTTTAAACTTACCACTAATCGTAATCTTTTTTTCACTTTTGTTATATACAGCCCATACTTAACCAATCAGAACAATGATTTAGGAATATTTCAATGTTTAAACGGCATACCCTATTCCTTTTCTGTTCCACTAACATTCAGAGGCACACACCTGGCCTTACAAAACCAAAATGGAGGGGCTTGACATTTTTAAATGGTTTTAAGAAAGTTAAAACAATCTAAATAGACCGAAGAATACCAAACAAAAACCACAACCATCTTTGTTTCGTCCTAAAACTCTATATAGAAAACGTTTCAATATTGTTCATAGGGAAATGGTTTCCTGGTCAACAGCAAATTTGGCATTGTAGGCCATTTTCCAGAGCTTGTTTCAACCCCCCAGTGAACCACAACAGCACCCACTCCTATGGAGGAAACCAGATGCCCCCTTACCCCTGATGCCACCCTCTCTACCTATTGCCTACCATCCCCCGGGTGCCTCACCCCCACTACATCCCAGAATTCCCCATCGCCCTCACCTTGACACACTAGTAACCCTATTCCGGCGACTGCTTTAGAAATCCCCTTACCACGTGGCTGCTCCTTTGCACAACCACCACCCCCAACAACTCCATGTTGTATTTCTTCAGACTTGAACAGGCATCAACAGCAATCTGGGATATAGGGGTGATAGAACAGGGGTCTTGGGCTGATGGGTGTTCATAAAGTACAAATGATTTTGATACCAGCCAAACACCACATAATATTTTCAATATTTTTTCAGATCTCCACAAATGATGCTAAACTCCTGGTTTTACCAAAACTATTTTTCCCTTTTCCTTATTTTACATTGAAGCAAATGCAATTAACAAAACTTTTTGATTGGCACCGGGTGTCCGGAAGCTGCGTCCCGACTAATCCCGGGAGTGCACAGGCCCTCAGCAAAGAGTTTTCCGGAAGTGTACCTCGGGTAATTCAAGAGAAAAATATCTTCAGTCCGATGGCCCCTAAAAATTATTTGCACCCAAGGGGATATGAACCTTAGACCTGGGGGAGCATACCCCCAAACCCAAAGCCTTTACCACTTGAGCCAACCCCTAGGGGTTCATTTAACAAAACTTGACATGAATAGAGCTACAAATATGAAAATTTTAACTTACAAAACTTCGACTCAAAAATTAAAGATCAAGTTCTTGACATACAAAGGTTGTTGCATCACTGGAACATGTTAGGAGAGAGTGTGGTGCGATTTCCTTCAACTCATCACGATATTTGGCTGCATCCTGACAAAAAAGAAGTTACCCAAAAACAAAATCATTGGAATATCAGTACATGGAATTGCTTAAGATGAATGTGCATCATACTTACAAAGAAATGGTAAGAATTGAAAGCTTATAACCAAAGATCATTATGGTAGACTTTTTGACATATTCAGTGAAGGACCAAACTGAGTTAGGATAGTAACTATGGGATTGGCATTAAGTTATCAACAGCAGCAGTTCTTATCATTCTAAACATAAAGCATAAGCAAGCATTATTTAAAAGATGAATAATATTATGTTACATCACCACTCATTCCAAAACCCTATGCTGATTGAAAGAGATGAATTTGAATCTTTAATTAATATTCTAATAAGGACATATTCCTTACAAGTCTCGAAGATCATATCAATGCTTGAGACTAAAACACTGTTCATTGGAATGTTAGAACATAACAATTGTATGAGAACATATTATGTTACATGCCTAACTAATAACCAATCAAACGTGTAACGCAGTTGGGTAATTCAAGAAGCGTTGGGTCTCATTTGGCGGAACATTTCAAGGGTTTCTAGAGCTCCCAATTTCAAACATGAATATATAGAATAGTTTTTTTTTTTTTTTTTTTATAAGTAAAATAAGTATTATTAACAAGAATGGGCAACAACTGCCAATTACAAAGTAGTATGCCCTATCTACGAAGGCACATTAGCAACTAAGAAATCATGAAGATCCATGCCATTAAAGTCCACAGCAATGGCCCAAGTACATAGAGTCCTAAAAAAGAAAACTTTTAGCTCCACCATAGATCTCTCCTTGTCTTCAAACGTCCTCTCATTTCGCTCCTGCCACAAGCATCACATAATACAAATAGGAATCATCTTCCAAATCACTTTGATCTGATGCACACCTCGGATAAAGGTCCAACACGCCAATATATCCACCACGGATTCCGGCATAACCCATGCTAAATCCATCATTTTAAACACCTCATTCTAGAGAGTCCTGGCTACCTCACAATGCAAAAGTAGATGGTTCACCAACTCACCCCCTCCTTTACACATACAATACCAGTCTGCAATGATTATTCTCATCTTTCTCATATTATCTGTAGTAAGGATCTTGCCTAATGACGCTGTCCACACGAAGAAAGAAGCTTTGGGAGGAGCCTTGTGTCGCCAGAGCCTTTTCCAGGGAAACTGTATCTCCGGCACTTGTGTAAGGACCTCATAAAAGGAGCGGACAGTGAAAACCCCCCTCCCTGCAGGAATCCACCACAAACCATCTTCATGCTGAATATTTGGACGACAAGAATACAGGAGACTATAAAAATCTGCAAAAATCTCCATCTCTCAATCCTGTGCCGCCTGGTTGAAGTTAATATTCCAATGAATACCCCCTTCAGAGATTCCCATAACCTCCGCCACTGTGGCATCTTTGGCGCTTGCCATAAGGAAAAATATAGGAAACAAATCTTGGAGGGCACTGTCGCCACACAAAACATCCTTCCAAAATTTGATTCAGGCACCTATACCCAATTGAAACCTAGTGTGCCGCTGAAAAACCTCCCACCCTTTTCTAATATGCTTCCATAGCCCCATTCCATGGGTCCCTCTAACTTCTCTAGTACACCCTCCCCTAAACCACCATATTTATTTTCGATCACAGTTTTCCAAAGGGTTTCTGGTTCCTTGATATATCGCCATAGCCATTTGCCAAGTAACGCCCGATCAAACAACCGTAAGTTTCTAATGCCCAAACCGCCATTAGAGATAGGACGACACACCTTCTCCCACTTGACAAGATGAAATTTAAACTCTTCTCCTAATCCATCCCATAGAAAGTCTCTTTGTAGCTTCTCGAGACGACCCACCACATCTGCCAGTATAGGGAATAAGGATAAGAAATACGTGGGTAGATTAAAAAGTGTACTTTTAATCAAAGTAATCCGACCCCCTTTCAACAAGTACATTCTTTTCCACCCTACCAGTCTCCTTTCCATTTTTTCAATCACTATATCCCAGATCGAGCGTGCCCTCGAAGCTATACCCAATGGTAGTCCCAAGTAAGTCATAGGAAGAGACGCTATCTTGCATCCCAACATGTCAGTCAACTCCCTAATATTCTGAACCTCTCCAATCGGCACCAACTCGGATTTATCATAATTCACTTTTAGACCAAACACTACTTCAAAACAAAGCAAACATGCATTCACAACCAGCACCTGGTCTTGATCAGCTTTGCACATAATAAGTGTATCATCTGCGAACAGCAAATGAGAGATAGTGGTAATACCCCTGCTCGGAGAACCAACTTGGAAACCATTAATAAACCCATTATCCAACAAAACCGAGATCATCCTACTTATTGCCTCCATAACAATAACAAAAAGTAGGGAAGATAACAGATCTCATTGTCTCAAACCACGAGAACTCTGAAAGAAACCCTCTGGGCTGCCATTGATCAACACAGAGAAACATACTGTAGATATACAACAGCTAATCCAAGACCTCCACCTTTCACCAAAACCACACCTACCCAACTTACACATAATTTCTGAGTTGTCAGCCTTCAATCTATTATCTAAGCATTCATTGGCAATTAGAACTGCATCAAGGATCTGTCTACCCTTAAAAAAAGCATTTTGAGGCTTAGTTTCAATCTTACCCAACACCTCCCTTAAGCGATTAGCAAGCACTTTTGAGATAATCTTGTATACTCCATTCACTAAGCTAATAGGTCGAAAATCTGTGATCTCAATAGCCCCGGCCTTTTTAGGTATTAAGGCAAGAAAAGCAGAGTTAAGACTTTTCTCAAATTTCCCAAACGAGAACAACTCCTGAAACACATTCAAAAGATCTTCTCTAATCACCTCCCAGCATTATTGAAAGATGCTCATAGAGAAACCATCAGGTCTGGGAGCCTTGTCTTTTACCATTTTCCTTACTACATCAAACATCTCTTCCTCCTCGAAAGCCCTCTCCATCCTGGCAACATCCCCTGGTTTGATAATGTTAAACACCAACCCATCAAGAGTAGGCCTCCACTCCACCTGCTTAGTAAGGATTTTCTCAAAGAAATCAACCACATGATCTTTGATAGCCTCTTCTTCTCTTGACTTCTGACGCCAAGACATTTCCTCTTGCAAGATTATCCTCTCAAGATCTGCAACAAGCAAAGTTTTCTGTGCTTGCTCTTCCTCAGTAAGTGTTCTCTCCACTTGTAGTCTTTCTAACACCTATATTTCCATCCACTTGGTATTTTTGTTTTCCTCAACATTGCCAAAAGACTGTATATTCTATTCTTTTAGGTCTCTTTTTAAAGCTTTCAACTTATTTGCAAAAATAAAGTTAGGTGTACCCTTGAACTAATACGAAATCCACCATTGTTTGACCCTCTCTACAAAACCTTCTGATTTCAATCACACATTCTCGAACTTAAAATACTGTCTACCACTCTGAATGCTTCCACAATCAAGTAAGATAGGCCAATTATCCGAAACTAAACGAGTCCATGTATGATTATTAGACCACATGGAAGGGCCCCCTGCTAGTGGTAGATCTATCAAGTTCAAGTCAAAGATACACTTTGAGAACTCCAAACTTGCCAGCCTCACTCTTCTATTTCCAAAACTTTCACTTTGGAATCGAGCAACATTGTAGTCACCCCCAATACACCAAGGAAGCTCCCACCAACAATGAACTCCTACTAGCTCATCTCACAATAATCTTCTATCCACGTCTAAATTGGGCCCATAAATACCTGCAAATGCCCACAAGTTTCTCCACCACCTGCCTATCCCACATCACTACAACTCCTCCCAATGCCCCTGAGGCAGGCAGGTACACCCAATCTACATAATTACTGCTCCATATACTCCTCACAATCTTCCTATTGATTAACTTTAGCTTCGTCTCTTGTAAACAAACGATGGCCGCTTTCCACTCACGAAACAAGTGTAGGATCCGAAGACTCTACCTCGTTAAGACCACGGACATTCCAAGACACGATCTTTGGCTTCATTTATGAATAGCAGGCCCCTTCCCTTTTACCCTACTCCTACTGGAAATTCATTGACCACATCAACCTTTTAAGCTCCCGATTCTTTTTCAAGTCCCCCTTCCTTTTTTGTTGATACCCAGCTTCCATAGCAGTTAACAAAACAATGAACTGCTCTTCATACCCCTCACAATTAATCCCCACAAAATGTTGGATCTCTTTCACCTTATGTATTACCCAATCTGAAGCTTGATCTAGAAAATAGTAGTTCAATGAGATAGGATTTCCCATGTTGTTACTCTAAAAATCTTTCCCCACAGAGAACTCCTCCAAACCCATCTGTTCGCACGCCTCAGGGAGGAATAGTTCATCCTCCACAGAGTGCATGAGGTCATCGGACTCCTCATCCCCTTCCTCCAACTCAAAACCCTCAAAGGGGTTGACAGACAGTGCCGCCAGAGCCAAGCCCAGGCCACCCACAGTTGTCGGCGAAATCTGGGACTCCTTCGGCGAAGAATCATGCGATTTGAACTCCACCAATGCCTTTTGCGCACAATACACTGGTGATGCCTCATCGGCGACCTCCTCTACCTCCGTCGGCAGTGTCTGTGCTACCACCGCTGTCGGTAGGCTCTCCGGCACGAAGCCAAGGCTGGTCAACTTGTCTATAGACCCTAGGTTAGGGTTCACGCCGCTGGGCTGGATCTCCACTAGGCTGAGAAACAGACCCATGCCCACGAGATTGGGCCCCGGGTTGAGACGGCCCAGCCCCTTCTGAATAGAATGAGCCCCTCTGAGTCTTAGGCCGATCAGGCCCACTAAACTTACGCCAAACGGCCTGTCCCTTTTCCTTTTTATTTTGTTGGGCCTCTTTCTTACTAGGCCCAGCCCCCATATACTTATTTGAACCACCCGCTCCATCAACCCATCCTTTTTTCCTTTTTAAAACTCTCATATCTTCACTTTCCTTAAATAGCCCAACAAACTCCACGATCTCAACCATACTTCTCTGCAGAAACCGCAGCTGGCCTTGCATCTCCATCAGTAGTCTTTGTACCTCCCACGCCTCCTGACACGCCACGGATTTCCTGCCATGGGGATGGTTCGACGCAGCATACAGGTTCGAAATTGCCTATCGACGCCACCTCCCTTGTCCCTTGTCAGAAATTGTCACACCTCCATCCCGTTTCCTCACTGCGTTTGGCAACGACGACGAGAGAGCCTCCTTATACAACCGTGACTGGTGTCTCACCGCCCCCTTCCCGTGACTTGACTGACCCCACTAATCAAAACCCCCGCGTTCGTGAACTCCTTACCTCTTTCTAACAGTACCTCCCACAATTTCCTCCAACCCCAACCTTTCTCTCCTTCTAGAATGCACAGGACATTCCTCCTCCCCCCTGGTTATACTCAGAGACTTCAAGGTATCTCCCTCTACGATTTGTGCACCGTTGCGCTGTAAGACTACAGTAACCTTCTCTAGTTGCCAAATACACCTCCTTGTTCCCCCCTCTTAAGCATTCCTCTAACACCTTCCCAAGCCACTGAGTTGAAGATGAGCCCAGTGACACTGCATGTTCCAACTTCCAGCTTCTCTCAGTGACTCGCAAAAATCCACCACCCACTTTTGACAGAATAAAACACTTAGATTCAATCACCACCTCTATGGGATAACCCATCTTGATCACCATAATACTTAAGAAGTAGTTAACGCATCAAACATTAACAAGGAGAAACTTTCATATATTGAATAGTTACAAGCATCAGGGTCTTTCTTATCAATCTTCATCACTTAAATAAAGACTAAAATAATCTTATAACTATGTTATTCATATAGTTATCTTAAAGAATCAACCCATCAATAATAATTTAAATACATAAAGATAAATCTTCTACATTTTTTAATTTGGATTTCCATGCCACTTTATTCTTATTGCATGAAGCCAGTGAAAGCAGTGCATCCCGTGTGAGCATGTTCTCTTGTCTCAGTTACATCTTGACAACACCTCATGCCCCATTTTGAATTCTTTCTACTACCCTTAGTAAACTCTCCACATAACATTAAATAAACAAAATTGGGTAGAACATACACATGGTTAAACTTACACAAGCCATGTGGGACACTTAGATCGTGACATACCATCAACACTCTGCAGCCAACATCCATGGCGGCTCTCTCTCAACATTGACCCAATGAACTAAGCCAAATGCCAATATAAACCAAATGCCCACATTAACTACAATAATCCTAAGATTCTGATTTATAAGTGCATTCAGATTACAGAATAAGACTAAGAAATTTAAAAGGTTCAGATATCAATCCGAAAGAGAAACGAAAAATCTGAATACCTCAAACCTCTCATCAGCAACTGCCTCCTTCATCAATCTACGCAGACGCAAAGCCGGCTCTTCTTCCTCGAATAGTCTCAACGAATCACGTATCCTTGCAGCTTCTTTGTAATCCTGCAAATCAAAACAAACATATAAAGGGGAATTATTAGTAACATTCAACCGCAACGACCACATTAGAAAGCCTAAAACGGTAATAGGTGCCTCGTTGCTGAGACAACGGACAAAATCCATATCATTTGCTAAGAATGCCAATATTCGATTGATTTGGTTGTTCAAATTTTCTGAGATGTGGTAGAGAGTAACCTCAGATTTGGCGGCAACCTCCATTTGTTGCTTTAAGAGAGCGTACGTTTGGCTCTGAGACAAGAACGAACTCGGACTCGAACTGGAACTGGAACTCTGACCCGCTCCGCCACCGCCATCACTATTCCTCTGAGAAGCACACGCTACAATCCTACAATTCCGAGCAAAATATCTGCAATTCAACCATCGCCTCCTTGTGGAGGCCTCGAGTTCCGTTAGTCCAGAGCTTCCTCGGCCCCGCAACCATTCCTTCCTCATCCCCGTATTCAAATCCGTGGAAACCTTAATGCTTAACGACTGCATTTTCCTCGACTAATAATAATAATGAAATTCTCTCGTCGCTTTCCTTAATCAGCGCATGAAAATCTCCCCGAGAATTTTGCCATCTATCGATCAAGGATTCAAGCTTCGATACTGCCGGAGAATACTTCGCGTTCTGGCTTCAGCTCTGTAGCCTCTGTACACGTACGTCCTTCGTATGAATATAAGATACCGGAGTCACTGCTTCAAAATCTATAGTGGGAACTGGAAAGTCACGGTTTAAGTAGATTCTAATATCCCAGATGAGAATATTGATGCTGTGGAAATTAAATAATGAATACTCTAATTTTATGAAAAATAAATAACAGTTATAATTATGAAGGTATAAACCTTACGTAATTACTTTAAAAAAATTAAAAAAATATAAAATTTATATAAAAAAAATTAATTTTTTAATAATAAATTTAATTAACTAAATCAAATATCTTATAAGTTAAGTTCTATGACGACAACAGCACGAAAGAGATATTAATTATTCCGTACATGAGCTTGAAAGCACAAGTAGTAGTGCTCACATAAAATGGATTAATAATTTAATATAATACCTCAAAAGATTGGTACCATATGAAATTTGGGGTATTTTAGCTGTCCATGTGGTTGGTGTTTCTGATCCACACCAGTCACTGAGGGGGTACCGTACCAGATATTTTTTCTTGGAAGAGAGGGTTACACGTGTCGCATTTGAAGCAGATTTTTGTTTATATTTTGACCTCAATTAATGTTGCTTATATTTTGCTAGATATTGTTTGATTGTATCATACAATTATTTAGGACTGAAGAATCGAGATTCAGTTTTGGGCTCAAATCGAAACCGATCAATAGGTTTTTTTGGAGATGCCAAACCGACCGATCTTGAGGGGGAAAATTGGCCGGTTCAGTTATCAGCCAGTTCACAATCGATTTATCAATTTGGACCACAATGTTTAGGCTGGTTTGAGCCACTCTGTTTGGGCCATTTTAAAACCCAATTCAACTTCTTTTTAGGCTCAATTTGTTATTCAAGATCATCTATATTTAAACTTTTTTTATAGAATTTTTAAAATTAATTTTATTTATTCAATTTCTTTTTAATTTTAATCATGTCATGTATATATTATTAGTAACTAATAAGTAATAACTACTACATATATACTACTTATATTTTATAGTCTTATTATCTTATATACTAAATTACTAATTACTGGATAAATAAATAAAAAACTCCACTAGATGTTTAATACACATTACAAACAAAACCAAATTGTCTTAAACAAGTAAGCAACAAATAACAATT
Organism: Juglans regia; assembly: GCF_001411555.2. Taxonomy (NCBI): domain Eukaryota; kingdom Viridiplantae; phylum Streptophyta; class Magnoliopsida; order Fagales; family Juglandaceae; genus Juglans; species Juglans regia. The sequence continues at coordinate 12,458,174 of NC_049909.1, read as the reverse complement.
GTTCTTGAATAAAATCCAGAAAATCTTCATTCTTCAACTGCAGTCTTCTACTCTGCAATCATCAAAAGTTGTGATGTATGATGCTTCTAACTCTATAAGAAAAATACCAAATAATCAATATTAATAAATTAGGATAATGAAAAAAAAAATTAAATTTAATTACAAAAATAAATGAATATGAAAATTGAATGAGAAAAACACATTACCAGATTCTACCACAAAGCTCTCAACATTATCCATAAAGTCTCGAATATCAATTGGCGTTAAGGGATGTCACAACCAATTCTGAGTACAAATAAGTATCTCAACAGTTCTCAGAGCCAAAGAACTCCGAAAAGGATCGAGTACACGACCTCCTGTACCAAATGCTGACTCTGATGCAACCGTGGAAATAGGCATGGCTAACACGTCTCGTGCAATCCTCGCAAGTATATGATAGTTAGGCTCATTCACTTTCCATCAATTTAACAAATCAAAAGATTGGTTGAATGCCTCACAACCATATCATAAATACCAATAAATCTCTGTTTTGATAGCTGTAGATCCAGAGGCAGTCGATGCTAACAACCACTCATAAAAAAGTGCAGACTCATGATTGTCTTCAGCATCATTTGAAAGTTCAGATGCCGGAGGAGAAACATGTTCTCTGCTACTCGAGGAAGAACTGAACGTAGCATTATACTCTGCATGCATGTCTAATATAATTGTCTCACCCTCGACAACAAATCTTCAGCTCAATTCTGATCATAACTTTTTTTCAATTGAAAAGTAAGAAGTCTCAATTTACTACGTGGATCAAGGACAGCCACAATCAACAACAACAAATTCATCTTATCCAATGAACCCCAATACTTATCAAATTTCATTCTCATGCTTATGGTCATGCTCATCAAACAAGTATTCTCACTCTCACACAGTCGAACCAACTCTTTTTAGAGCTTACAAATCTCCAAAAAATTTGTGTTTGCTGTGACATATAAAGAACCAGAAAATCGACAAGTGGCATCATAAAATATTTTCAAAAATTTCACAAAAATCCGCACTGTCTCCCACTCGTCAGCTCTAGGAGACCCAATATTTCCATCCTTAAAATAAGAAAGAAAATTGTAGTACTCACTCTCCATTCGTCTAAAAGCCTTCTCAAATTTCTCAGCAGCTTCCAACATCATGTAAGTTGAATTCCATCGGGTTTGCACATCAAGGCACAACATTTTTTATAATCAATTTTCTCATTTTCTGCACATCTCTTAAACTTGTCTAATCTTGCAGGGGAGGAGCGCACATATCTAACCGCATTTCTAACCATTGTAATGGCATCATCACACTCCTTAAGACCCTCATTCACGACAAGATTTAGAATATGAGCACAACATCTCATGTGCATATATTTTCCCTCCAATATATTCTCCGTAAAAAAATGTCTCAAATATACAATTGCAGTATCATTTGAACTAGCATTATCAATAGTAACAATAAATATCTTATCAATGCCCTAATGAAGGAGGTACGATTCAACATATTTTCTAATGGTATCCCCTCGATGGTTAGAGATTAAACAAAAATTAATGATTTTCTTTTGCAATTTTCAATCACTACCAATGAAATGGACAGTTAGACACATATAATTAAGATTTTGTATCGATGTCCACGTATCGGTAGTTAATGAAATCCTCATTCCCCCATCTTTAAATAACTTTTTAAGTTTGGCTTTTTCATATACAAATAGTTTCATACAATCTCTTGCAACCATCACTCGACATGACACTTTAAATTTAGGTTCAAGCAACCAAACCATCTTCTTAAATCATTGCCCTTCAACAATTCTAAATGGTAATTCATCGATACCATCTCCGCAAGTGTCATCCTGACAGCTTCCTCACTATATTTATGGGTTACAAGATTTCTTAAAAAATTATCACTCTCTCCAAACCCCTTCGAGGATACCTCACCTGTCAATGTTGATTGATATTTATCTAAAGGTCCACGTTTATGAGGATTTTTAGGACATGAAGGTAGATGGTTTTGCATGGTTGAAGTTTCGTTCATCTTTGAGTGGCAAGTGTATATCTTGCCACAATAATTACATTTGGCCTTAGGATCATTTACGAAACAACCCTCAACTTTTGTAAAATGGTCCCAAACAATTGACGGATCATTCCCCTTCCATTTCTTAGGAAGTGGACAATTACTACTATTAGGGGCACTTGAAACCAAGAGTTTTGGTATTTGGGAGTTCGAATCAAGATCAATTGGACTTGACGAATAATCCATCTAACATGTAAAACCAAAAAAGAATAAAAAAGTCAACACAATTGAATTGTCAATTACACAGCAGCTAGTTTGCAACGTGGCAAACATCACAAATTTAAGATTCTAATCTACATTTTAGATCACTCATAAATCTCACAAATTATTTTACTTTCAATAAATTATGAACATTTATTATCAATAAATATCATAAATTATTTATAACACATCATATATTTTACTTTCAATAAACATCACAAATTATTTTACTTTCAATAAACATCACAAATTATTTTACTTTTAACAAAACTGTCAATCAACAAAACTGTCAATAAATTTATAACACAACTGTCATTTGTCAATAAAGTTATAAACATTCATCAAATTATATCTTCAAAATGACAAAAACCACCGATTGTTCATTGTACAATATCTAGAAAACATCTTCAATCTGTGAATGCACACTGCACAGTCACAACATGGTGTTCAATCAACATGATGTTCAATAATTTTTCGTTCATCACCGATTCACTATTTCACCATCCCAAACCAGAAAACACAATCCCTAACCCTAGACCCAAATACCACAAGGCACAATAAAAAAATAAATTTCAAGAAAATCACTAATCACTGTAATCAGACTCATCAATCGACAGTCATCACTAAATTTAACACTATATTTCAAAATTTTCATCCTCATAAATCTCACAAAATCATACCTAAAAAATGTACTGGAGGTTGCGCCGTTTGCTGGAGGAACGTGCCAAGGTGGAGTGGTGGAGGCTACGCTGCTGCTGGGCGTTGGCGAGTGGCTGGAGTCGCTGGACAGCCTGGACTGGTCATTGGAGTGGGCAGCGCTGAGGGGGCTCGAAATCAAAGGAGAAAAGTGTGAGAAGGAGGGGAAAATGGGGAATCTGGGCAGGGGATAATATGCCCTAGTAGTAGGAACAACGTCGTTTGGCTTATGCCAAACGGTGTCGCTCCCTTTATTTATTTATTTATTTTTTCTAAACTTAAGTGAAACGACGTCGTTTAATGAATGAATATATTTTAAAAAAATAAATGTATATGACGTTGGCCGGTTTATCAGTTTTTGGATGGTTCAAACTGGAACCGAACTGGCCGACGCCGGTTTTGATAATTTACCAACAACGACCGACTGGTTCCCTGCCGGTTTCGGCAGGTTCTGAGCTCTGGGGCCAGTCTGATTCAGTCCCAGTCGGTTGGCCGGTTTTTGTACAACCCTACAATTATTTATCCATAATCATTACAACAAAATCATATGCACACTGAATTTCTATTTCACTTTTATCACACTGTCTTAGAATAGAAGATATTCATAATATTCTAGCAACTATAGTAATATGAATTATTCTCTACCATATTCAGGCCTTATTTATATTCAAAATTCACATCAACTCATCTCATTTCATCATTACAATTTTATCAAATTCCCACACAAAATATAATAAACAATTCAACTTTTTCAAATCTCAAAATAATAATAATCTTACAAATAATATTCTAACAATATTTGATTCAATTCATCTAAAACCATCTCAACTCATATTTGAATCCAAACGGGACAATTTATTTTGTAAAGCAATCAATATCAATTAATATAATTTATTGATTGTATTTCCATTATTTCTCTAGTCTCATTGTCCCATAAATAGAGATATATGTTATGTATTCAAACAATTCAATATAACAAATATGTATCCCTAAAAGTGTCTCTCTCCTTCTCCCTTCCCATTCTCTTTTCTATATTTTATTTTATTTTATTTTCTAAACTATGTAATATGAGATTTTCCAATATCCTTAAATCATAACTTATTATTTAAAAAAATCAAGAGTAATACTATATACAATTTTAGAGTATATAAGTCTCGTGTATTTTCATTGAAAAAAAATGAGACCTACCATTAAAAAATTAATTTTTTATATGAGTCTTAAATTTACTCACTTTTCTTAAATGGAGTGGATGAAACTTTTACATTTTATGATTGTACGAGTCATTTTCTTTTCCTTTTTATATATGGCTTTGTCTTTCCTCTTATCTCTTATTTTCCTTTTATTTATTCCATTTTCTTCATTTTTCTTTCTACTTTTGTTTCAAATTTGCTACCTTCAATCCACACTACAACACCAGTGCCAGGCTTCTTCTGGTTGCAACACTAGCTTTGTACTAAACTATCTGATGATTTTTGTTAGATTTACAATCCACATGAGACACGCATGCTCCCACCCACGTTCAATCCACACATGGTTGCAACACGCATGCTCCACACATGGGTGAGAGCATGCGATCTCAGCCACCTTTATGATCCACTCAGATTGCAAATGTGACCTATTAATTTCTCATTTGTGCTTACTCTAACCTCTCTACTAGTTTTGTTGTGAAAATGATTAACAGAAAAATCAAAGCAAACAAACAAGAAACAATTATGATACAAAATTTACGTTGTTCGATAACGTGCTTACGTCTACAGAGCTGTAGAGGATTTTATTATCTTGAAGAATGTCAAAATACACCATGGAACGAAATTACAATGCTCAAAATGGTCATATTGTTCATAATAAGCATATATATATATATATATATAGGGTTGTACGACGAAAATCATAATTTCACGATTTCTGAGTTATTCGCTCGAGTGAGGTGTTGAGCAACACTTACCTCTATCAACTTTCTATCTAATGTTTGCTTAAGCAATCTGTCGAGCGACCTATTGCACGAACTCTCTGCCTGGCAATTCTCAAGTCACAAGCAATGCCAAAAGACTTTCTCAAGGGCGTTGCCCATCGGACCCCCACAAGTCGCTTCGGCTTGGGCCACCTACTCTATGGCATAAGTCTTATTGAAAATCCGCCAAAAAACCGTAATGAATTATTATTGGGTCAAATCATCAAATTTGGTCATCACAAGAATAAACTAGGCTCCACAAACCCAACAAGATCCCCATTTTATTTTTGAGAGCATACCAAATTCACCATGCCCTACATCACAACCGTCACATACCACTGAAGAAAGCGATTTGACCTCCGACAATCACCTAATCAATCAAGGAAGATTTTTCCAATATTGAATGACATATTCGATGAGTTTAACTTCAAATAGGATGCGGTGTTAGGTGGGGTTTACACCCTCCAATGAATCGATGACACGTCATCAATTTAAAAAATTTAGAATGCAACTGATATCATCTAATCCAGTCTATTCTGCTTCTACAATTCATGCTGCTCTCTTTTAGTCCGATATGTTTGTTTTTTTCTTTCATTATTTTTTTTTTATATTTTGCTTGTATTTTTTGGTTGGGATATAATCATTTGGTCAAAATGTCCTTAATCTCTGAACACTACAAATCCTTCAACCATTATGTGTCAGACTGCAAGCCTTGACAGAAGTACCATTAGAATAGAGCTGTTGTTTGAAGTTATGGGTTAGCAAAATTCATTGTTTAACCTGTTGGCGTTTTAGAAATGTCAATTCTTCGGTTTCTAAGATTTTTTTAGTTTTTATTAATTTCAGGCCCTTTGGTTTTGAAGATGTACATGATCACTTGAGAGAGAGAGAGAGAGAGAGAGAGAGTAGACGTTTGAGTTCTCAACACTTCTCACTACCCAAACGAGTGATCGACAAGCTGAGGACTGGATTAGATGAAGCCGGTTGCATTCTAAGCTTCCTAAATTGGTAACGTGTCTTCCTATTATAAATAATTTTATTTATCATACTCACATACCATATATCTATTATGAATAATTCTACTCAGGGGCGGAACTAGAGTTTGGTGCGTAGGGGGCGATTAGTAAAGTGTGTCGTATGTAGGGATGAACAGTAACCGACATTTGAGGAAATAAAGTGTCACCAACATTTAACATTAACCATATAAGGTCATTATCTAGGGATAAACTAAATTATTAAAACCACTCATCTAAACCTCTCACTTGAGCTCCATCAGACTCAAGTAAACAATAAAAATTAAGATAGAAATAACCATGTAAGATTTTTTTAAGCAAATGATGAAAATTAAGTAAACAAAGACAAACTTTTTTGTTGAATCTAAGATTGAATGTTATAAAGTCTATAATATAGATAGAAATAGCTATGTGATTTGTTGCATTCATTCCTAATTGTTAACTTGATGGTAGTATATATGTACTTACTAACAAAACTAATCAAAACAAGCTAGTTAGTGGAAGACTTGAAAGGAAAAGTGTAAATAAATAAGAAAAGTGAGGTTGTAAATTTACCAAATAGCTTATAAAAGAGGCCAAGATATTTTCTTGTCTCTTATGAGATGTAAAAAAAAATGAGAATGTGAGATTTTATTAATAACAAAAAATAGGTATAAGTATGAAAAAATTATTAAAAAACTAAAAGAAACCTAGACAACTAAGTACTAAATGAGATTTTTGAAAATGTTTTGGGGGGTAAATTGTCTTTATATTAAGATATCTTTAAAAAAAACTATATACTAAAGCATGTTTTTAAAACTTTTTGGGGTGCGATTGCTCCTACAACTATCAACGTAAGTCTGCATTTGATTCTATTTATCATTCTTATATACTACACACCATATATGTAGGTGTGGCACTCCTGTATTTTACTTTGTACATGCAGCTCTTAGAGCACTCACAATAGATCATTTATCTTATCCTTTTAAAATACATCACCAAAACCTACCTTTTCTATTTTACATGTTGACTTTTACAATATACCATACATTAGTTTATCTATTCTTTCTTCATATCATTTAAATATTATATTTTTTAATATTTTTTATTCATTTCAAATATTTTCTCTAAATATCAATAATGTTCTCATGTCTTTTGATATTTGCAATATCTCTCCATATACAATGTAATATAATTATGTTCTATTTTAAATTAATCCAAATTTATAAGCTTAACCAAAATATAAATTAATTCAAAAAATAAAAATAAGTGATTATATAATTCTCAAAGTATATTATGAGAATATCCATTCTCGATAATTGTAAAAAAATATTCTTAAGATATTTTTCGGTATATTTCGCGAATATTCATTTTCGATAATTGTGAAAGAATATTCATAAGATATTTTTTGAAATATTCCGTGAATATTCATTTTCGATAATTGTGAAATAATTGTGAAAGAATATTCCTAAGATATTCTTCAGAATATTCCGTGAATATTCATTTTCGATAGTTGTGAAAGAATATTCTTAATATATTCTCTAGTATATACTAAGAATATTCATTTGGTTTTCTCTAAATTTCAACTATAAATAACACAATTTCTTCATAAAGTTTTACCAACATCTTCATTTCCATTTCTTTACAAAATTCTTCTTGTTCTTCTTTCTATATAGTTCTTATGGATTCCGTCTTTGAGGTATTTGACTCTTCGTTATCTGACGAGGAGTTTGAATTAAATTTAGCTCTTGCTATGGAAGCAGAACGTTTGGGTAATGAAAGAGGTTCGACATCTCGTCGTAATTCTATTCCGCGCCGTATATTCATTCGAAGAAATTCCCTTGAAGGCCACCAACGTCTTTTCCAAGATTATTTTGCTGAATCACCCATATATTCTCCGAATCTATTCCGTAGGAGGTTTCGAATGCAATGTCATCTTTTCTTGTATATTCAAACTGAAGTTGAAGCATACGATCCATACTTTGTCCAAAAAAGAGATGCTGCTAAAAGACTTGGGCATTCCTCCATTCAAAAAATAACTGTTGCGATGAGAATATTAGCTTATGGAGTATATGGTGATTTTGTGGACGAATACTTAAGGATTGCAGAAAATACAACAACTGAGTGTTTGAAGAAATTTGTTAAGGTTGTCATTAGCATATTCTCCAACGATACTTAAGATCACCAAATGACAACGATATTGCTAGATTGCTCGCAGTTGGAGAAAGTCGTGGGTTTCCTGGGATGTTAGGAAATATTGATTGCATGCATTGGAAATGAAAAAATTGTCCAAGTGCATGTGAATGAATGTATTGTGGTCACATTCATGAACCAACGATAATTTTAGAAGCCATAGCGTCATACGACCTCTGGATATGGTATGCATTTTTTGGATTACCAGGCTCTCATAATGATATTAATGTCCTAGAACACTCTTCTGTTTTAAGAGAGCTCGCTAAAGGACGTGCTCCGAAGGTCAACTACTCATTAAATGGAAATGACTACTCAATGAGATATTATCTTGCTGATGGTATATATCATTCACGGTTGACGTTTGTCAAAATAATTCATGCTCCACATGGCCATAAAAAAAAAAACATTTTGCTACAGCTCAAGAATCAGCAAGAAAAGATATCGAACGGGCTTTTGGAGTGCGTCAAGCTCGATTTGCAATTGTACGTGGACCTGCACGATTTTATGATCGACAAACGCTAAAGGAGATTATGATGGCATGCATAATCTTGCATAATATAATCGTAGAAAATGAGCGGCATACTTATCTTCGAGTAGAAGACTTTGTTTATGAACAAAGCAATGAAATATCCCAAGAGCCAGTGTCACATGAGCATACAAATGAATTTGTAAACTTCATTCAACGTCATCATCACATTCGAGATCGAGGACTTCATTCTCAACTCCAATCGGATCTTATCGAACATTTATAGGAAATATATAGTCAATCTTAAGTACTTGTATTTTATATTTCACTATGTTTAGCCTAATATTATATTTTTGTTTTGTACAAGATGTAATCTTAATTTCTTTAATTTCACCATGTTAAGCCTAATATAAATGTCTTGTTTTGAAATTTTTGTTTGAAAGAAACTCGATCTATCCTCTTCTTCATATGACTGGGTAATTGCTATGAACTTGTAGGTTATAATGCATCTAAGCCAGACCTCTCATAGTAAAGTACATTTGAAATTAAACTAATCATGTCTTGCTGCCATTGGTTTTATCCAAAATTTTTCTAGTTTTTTAATGGTAGGTATCTCCATGAGTAGTCTATATAGAAAATGTTTCTAATTTTAGAACAAGGCATGCTTTTTCGGGATTGAAAGCAACATGTACATAAACACTAATGTGCCTCTAGGCCATCATGAAATGGAGTATTTATTTTCTACGTTTCTTGTTGCAATCTTGACGCTAGTTATACCTAACACATTGTTACAGGAACAAGTAAACATTATGTGCAGCTAAGACAACAAGTTTGTAGTGCAACCTGAAATGGCAGTCATAATACTCTACAATTAGAACATCTGACAAACATTAATCTTAGTGGGACATCTAATAAACATTAATCCAGCCCCCACCTGAATAAATATATATATATATATATAAATATATATATTTGTAAATTAATCTTCCTAAATCTGAAGAGAAATAGAATGAAAAGTAAAATATTTTAAGATAGCCTATAAAAGAAAGCACCTCGTCTATTTCAAATATCTGGTGCTATCTAATAAACAATGACCATTCTAAAAGAAATCATAGTGATTAAAGCAAACTCTATAATAAAGTGTGCCACCATCAATACTCATTCATGCTCATTCATATAATAAACTCTATAGCAAATATATTCATTCACATAATACTAATTCAAGTTTGTTCATTCACATAATACTTAGAACCATTCACAACAACACTTTAGTGTGCCACCATCATAATTCCCCTAACAAATAACACATTAGACTAATAAGATAGTTTAGTGTGCAAATTGTGTTGTGTTCTATACAAAATAAAATCTGGACTATCCATTGGTTGCATTGTGACTTCAAGTTTGTGCATAGTTCTATACAAAAAGCTATCAAATTAGAACTTCCAAATGTGGCTAAATTTGTGGCTTGAGGTTTGTGCAATGTTCTATACAAAAAACTAACAAATGAGCATTTCCAAAAGTGGCTGCATTGTTCCCTTTCAAAAAACCCAAAACAACAGCCCATACACCACCCAGTCATGGCTTTCTAGACCTTTGCTTCTCAAGTATTTTCAATTGGAGGCTACAGAAATACTCTTGCTGCATTGGAGGTAAAGTTGAGGTGTCCATCCTCATAAGTTCATTATCTTCTCTCCGTTGATCCAAATCAAGCCTCTATTTTGTAAGGCAGATAAGCTCTTTCCTATCTTCTCCCTTCTCAGCATTTGCTCTCTTCTTCTCATCTCTCATTTCAGTCACCAAATCAGCAAGATTGGAAGATGAATTATCTTGCCTCTTTCGCTTCTTCTCAACCTTCTTTCCAATGGGTCTCTCTAGATTCACATCTATAGATGGAGATATGGTGTCTTCATCTAGGAATGTAAACTCTGGCACATGACCATCTGGGGTTACTGATCTTCTCTTAGTTTTCACACTGCTACCATCAGCCACAGTTTGTTTCCATTTTGGATGATGCCTTAGAATGGTCCAACAATGAAGGAAGTTGAATGTTGCGAACTGGTTACTTCGATAGAGCTCATTTGCTTGCTCAATCTAAAAAATCAGTAAATGAGATGTGAAATATATCTAATACAATGTTCTATAAATGATGAAATAAAATGATATTATTTGTGCACCTTAGCTTGCTCAGTAACCCCACTTGGAGACTTTCCTTCAATTTGAGCTAAGGCTCCACAAAACTTATTTGTAGCATGTTGAATGGTAGACCATCTATTTGTGAGAGAGCTGGAACTATGTTCACAACATGTGAGTTTTTTGTTTTTCTCATAATATTCATGAACTCTAGCCCAAAATGAATGTTTGGATTGATCAACCCTATTGATTGGGTCCAAACTAGTATTAAGCCAAGCTGACACTAGTAAGTTGTTATCTTCTGGACTAAAGTTTCCTTATCTAGATTTAGTTTTTCTAGCAGTCTCTTTTTTTGGGTTGGGTGGAGTAACTTGGGATTTTAGTCATTTAAAGATGTGAGGAGGTAGTCATTATAGTTTTCTTCCCCCTCCTGTAAGAGAGTAGTGAATGAATGAATTCCATGGAGTTGTGAATCCATCATTCAAAGGTAAAAAAAAAAAAAAAGAAAAAAAAAGAAAAAGAAAAAGAGATAATGGAACTCAATCAAACTCAATATTCATGTTTGTGAAATTCTAAATTTTGACAAGTACCACTTGTTTTGATAAAAACTCAAACAAATTTCAAAATAGATGAACATGCTAAACTAAAACGAAATATTCAACTCGATCTATCTTTGATTTCCTCTATCTATATATATATATATATATATATGTATATCAATATGTATCTATGTGTATGTATGTATTTATGTATGTATGTATGTATGTATGTATGTATATATTTATATGTATGTATCTATATACATATGCTGCTAGTAGTAATACATATAGATATATTCATACATATAAATATATATATACATATATACACATATATATACACATATATATAGCAACAAGTATGTATAACAAAGGTTGCCAGTAGTAATTGCAAAATGTACATAATTTCCTTCCCAAAGCATTAAATTTCAACCTCAAAATGATTGAAGTAATGATAAACTCAGTAGATGTAGAAATATTGTACAAAGGCCCCATGACCCTAAACACTTGAGTATATTCTGCACACCAAATGTAAGTTTAAAAGTTCAAACCATGAAATTTTATACATCAAAAGCTGCTATTCATAAGAGTACATTTTCAAAGATAATTGGCCTGTTGAATATAACAAACACAAATCCACAAAACGTTGCTTAGGATTTCCAAATTGGCTTATATGCCCTCTGTCTGCTAAGGTACAACTCTGTATTGAACTTATAAAAAAAGGTAGCACTCGTATTGATATTTCTTTGCAATCAACAAGTCTTTGCCTGCATCCTTCAAGCCCAATTAAGTGAAAAGATGAAAATTGTTAAGAGAGATGTAAACTGCATGAAATCGTTCATTCAGTATGCCTCAGTTTCCAGGTTACAGAAATTGTTTTTACCTCAAAAGTCAAAATGATTGAAGTAATAATGTATAGAGGCCCCATGATCCTAAAAGAAATATCCTACGAATCAGATGGGGTTGGGAGGATCTGTAGAAAATTTGTACCAGAGCTAGCCACTTTTTGAGGGCCACACAAACATGATCACAGAAATTCTACAGGGAGTGAATGCTTTGTTTGATTGCATGCCTCTCATCTTGTGAGTGCAGTGGATATACCTAAATGAAGGTGGACTTGGGGAACAAAAGCAATTAAAGTGATCATCTTTTTATTCATAAAGAAATCATTGTAAATGTTTATATTTTTCTTAAAAGTTGCTTGACACCTTATATGAAATCTGAACTTGGAATAAATTTACTACAAAAAAAAAAAATATATATATATATATATATATAGTAGAAAAAATCAGAAAGTAATTCAACAACATTCATGCATGACACTTAATATATCAGAGATATATTATAAAACAACCTTTTCAAAACCACATCAACTGACATATTTATTTTTGATTTAATATTTTATATCTTTTTAGATTATTTGATTTTGTCTAATCCAATCGTGCAAATCAGTAACAGCTGTTTAGAACATTAAGGAAATGGGATCTTTTTTTATACATAACTTTTATGGATTTTCTTGTAGGGGAGTCAAAGCTAGTTGTTCTTTTTCATTTCTTAAGGATGGAATGGGCTATGAGATAGCAGAACATAAATCAAATGTTGAGGAAATAATTAATGATACTAATAGTAAGGGAAAGAAACAATTTTTTTTGCATCTGAAAAAGTTTTTTCATGGTATTCGTTTTACATTTCAACATTTTTTGAAAAGTCTTGAAACAAAGCATAAAAAATGAGAGATTGTTTGCGTAAGTGGTAATGTGAGTTTCTTGGAGATTTTCTATTGTTGAGTTGCAAGAAAGCACAAATCGTTGAGAGAACAGACTGATAAAAAAAAATCAATATACAAAAACTTAATGAAACCATCAAATAATTAAGAGAACAAACTTGTATACAAAAACTCTTCATATGCTGTAAAATCCCACAATCATGTACCCATGCAAACTCATAGACCCATATTCTGAGAAATTTGGGCTTTCCTGCATTTTAGAGAGAGTGAGAGACACAGAGAGAGAGATTCCAAGAAAGCAAACATATTTCACCCTTATATTCTGTGAATCGGTATAAGCATGTACCCATGCAAACTCCTACACCCATATTCTAAGAAGAAAAAATTTAAGCTTTCATACATTTTGGAGACAGTGAGAGACATAGAGAGAGATTCCAATGTTTACCTCAACAATGAAAGTAGAGCTTGAAACTGGATAATTGGAGATGGAAGCAGTGAGCATAGTCGAGGAAGAAGGCTGTACTTCTATCATTGGTGCCAAGCAATGGAGAAAGCGTGGGAACGTGAGAGAGAGGGCTTGAAATGAGAATAAAAGAAATATGAAAGAATGAGAAAAATCGAGGACAGAAGAAAAAGAAATTAATTAAAAAAGTTTATAATAATGAACAGGATTATGTAGATATAGCGAGAGCACTGTATCAAAATATAAAATATTTGTAAAATACAAGATCTGATCGAGTCTTATTTTAAGACCATTTCTTTATATTTTGAAGAAAAGTCTATTTCATAGTAGCCATTGTGAGTGCTCTTATCAAGTTACATACGTGGCTTGGCAGTTTTGATTTATTTATTTTTTCTGGTTTCCAATATTCCAGCTTGAGATTTGCTACATGGAAACCACTGTAGCAGTGCACTCATTGCACACGCTACGTGGTTTTTTTTTTATAACAAAAACTTGTGTTTTAATTCAATTTGAAAGTTGGTTTCATCCCCATTCGAATTTCGAATTCATCCCGCAAAACACCTCCTCCCTCGACAGCAATCCGCGTAAGCTTAATCTACCCAGCACCTCCCGGCGACGACGTCTCTCTCGTCAACGCCACCGAGCGGTGCTCCTCCATCTGCCCAACACCGCCACTTCCCGCGAGCTTGTTGAACGGAGCAAACCAGAAACCAGATTTGAATCCTGCGAAACCCACCCTCCTTCCTCGTCACGAACCCGCGTCGGCTTTCTCTTCCCAATGCCACCTCGCGACGGCATCTCTCTGTTCAACACCACCTCACGACGCTCCTACGTCTCCCCAGCACCGCCACTCCCCTCAAACTTGTGATTGAACAAACCAAACCAACAACAAGTTCCAACAACTCTGTTTCGCCAAATGGTTTGCTCAGCTTTGTAGGTAAATATTGTACTATTTTCCCTTCCATACTATTATGTTCTTCATGTATACATTGAGATGTGATTTTTGTATTTTCGAATATGGGTATTGTAGCTTAGGGCAAGGAGAAAAACATTGTTCTTTCCAGAAAAACAGGGTTTGTAAACTATTGTATTTTTGTTAATAGAACCTGGGTTTTGAACCTCCTGATTGGAACTTGTTTGTTTTAGTAGGGATGTGTAAATAAATATGTGTTTTTTTTTAATAGAATTGTAGTTTTGATGCTCAACTACCTGATTAGGGACCTGCAGATGATTTCATTTAGCAACCATGAGTACGTGCTAGTTAACTTGCAAATAAGTTCCTATAAGTACGTTATAAAATTAAAATTGAGGTGGCTTATGTGGAATATCATATATTTTTCACAATTAGAATTTGTAGAATGTAATACAGTTTTTTCTAATGTAATCTTTTGTAATTCTTTTTGTGTACCTATAAATAAAAACTTTTTTGTGAATTACACATTTCAATTTCTTTCTTCTCTACAGGGGAATGACTTTTAGGTATTTTTTTTATTATTTGAATTGGTTAATGAGTGCTGTTTGATTTACCACTGTATAGTATGATAGCTTAGATCATCGTTATAGTTTGCTAAATACCAAATGATCATTGTTATGGTTTACTAAGCTGTGTTTCAAAAAATGAAACCCAACGCAATGAATTAAGTTTTATTATAACTATAAAAATCTGTTGTGTTGCCTTTTATTGCTTTTGAAAGCCATTAACAATTGTAGTCATGGTTGTAAATAGATATTTTTTATGGTAATTTTTTGTCTTTTTAAGTGTGCATACGTAAATATGGTGATGAGAAGAAACATTTTTTGAAGCTCTTGGAGAGGATTTGGTTTGCACTGTTTTGGTGAAGCTCTTGGGTTGCATTCTCTAAAAATGTTATTTTTGTCTTGCCCTGTGATGAAACATTGATGCTAGAGGATTAATCACCGGATTTCAATTTTTACAGGTGATTGGAATTTCTTTTATGAGTTTAAACTTTTATACGCGGCAAGAGAAAAAATGCAAAGAATTTGTGCAAGCTTTTGTTAATATTTTTTTTTCTTTCTCATTTAAACCTTCACCGTTCAATTATATTTACGTTGGCTTCAGTTGAATGTGTCTTTTATTGAATCTTTGTTACTGAATTGTCCACTGCTGGAGAGTTTGAGCTTGACGAAATGTTGGAGTGTAGGTTGCTCAGACACGGAAGGTGTTGCAGTGTAAAAACTAGAAGGTGATATACTGAGTTGTAAGGAGCAATTTATTACATCTTCAGCATATGAATTGATAGATCTTAGGTTTCAGCATATTACTTCCTAAAATGCATATGCTTTGGCTTTGAACCACAGAGGTGCCTTGTTTAAACCACCAGTGCAATCTTTTGACAAAGGAGGCATGACTTTGAATGTGATTGCACCAGGAAGTATTGTTTTGATATGGTTCTCTGCACCAGGAAGTTGATGAAGCTGTCGGTAATCTTCTTCATAAACTCCTAGAACAACTTCAGGTATATATGATATGATCAACTTCATTGATCTAAGCATGATATGATGTACTCTTTTGGTTAAAGGTTAAACCCTAGGATCAGTTCTACTTGTGTGTGTTTCTTTCTAGGCATCACGAGTTTTAATAAAAAAAGTTATCAGGATTTTGATTTTATGAGCAATGTGAAGACCATTTATGCTGCATCCTAAGTCTGTTTTGACCATTCATGTTCAGTATTTTAGGTTATTCCCCTTGGAGATGAACCATTGCATATGAGTATTTGATTTAAGTATCATTTGTCCTTAAACTCAGTATACTCATGGGTGTATAGATAGGAGTTCTTTGATTTACAGATTGTTTTATTGGTTTTAAGTGTCATTTGAGCAGGTCTCCAATGGGTGTATTTCTGCCATTTTTCAGATCTAGTTTCAACCCAGTATTTTGAGTGGCACTTCTTTCGGATGGAGGATTTTGACAAGATTGGAAGCAAAGACAAGACCACGATGCACTTCTTTTGGATGGAGGATTTTGCCATTTTCATTTGCTATATATTAATTCTTGTATAACATGCATTGATTTCTGTATATATTATATGAGGCAAGATTACAATTTTCATTTGATGTAAGTTTATTACAGTGTTATTACACAAATTTTTGAAAAGCGTTATTACATTTGTTGTAAGTTCATTTGCTGTAAATTTATTACAATATTATTACATTTGCCTTTAGCTCATTTGATGTGCTCATTTGCTGTATCATTTACAGTATCATTACATTTGCAGGTCTAATTTTGGTTTTCTGAAAATTTCTGCTGGACTCACATTGAGTATTGGTTAAGCAAATTGCATAGTACTGTATTTTCTTTGAAAGGTTTTTCAACTTCTGGTGAAAAGTTCATATATTTTTCAACACCTTTTCCCAGCTAACTAATTTCCCCTGAAGCTAGAATGAATTTTTGTGTTATGGGATCATTATCCTTTGAGCAACTAAAGTGCCTCTGTTTTTATGGTTTTTTTAAAGTAATTTTCAATTGTACATTAGTCATTAGTGCTTTTGTTATAGCTGGTATTGAATAGAGAGAGCTTGTTTGGAAAGCACTGACATATTATTGAGGAAGCTTGGGTTTTGGACTTGTTTGTGGAATTATGAAAAATGCATCGACCTGCCAAAACGTCTAATTTTCATTTTTTTGGGGTCAATTTATAGCTTGATGAGCATGTACTGTAATAATAATATATCGTTATGAGGACTCTTAAAATAGCAAAAAAGTCGAGATCAAACAATGTGCACAAGTTATTTTCAACTTTTCATTACAAAGGTTAATTTGATGAACATACAGATTCCCCTTCTGTACATCATAACCAAAATATAGTTGGAGTACCCATTTTGTATATCATAACCAAAACATAGTGGGAGTACCATTACAATTGATCCATTCAAAAATGATATACTCCATACAACATGTTATTTATATACAGTTTATCCGAACCAAGCCAAAACGTTTACAAATGTAACAACCTAGTACAAACATAATAATTTTTTATTTTCCTTTTGAAGAGTTGTCTCTCTCTCTCTCTCTCTCTCTCATACTTTATCTTCCCTTTTACGAACTTTATGCTCGTGCAACAAACTTGATTCTCTCTTGTATGAATGTTCTCCTCTAGTAAATGAAGTATATCCCGCCCAAACAAAAAATTCACATCTCCTCGCTTCTCCCTGCACACAATATACAGTGCAAAATCAAACTCAAAAGGCCGCACGCAAGTTCAGATTTTTAATACTAAAACAGAGTCCTTTCATTTCAGATTTGTAAAAGACTAGCTAATTACAAGTACTAGACTGCTAAATTACAAAGTCTAAATCCATCAAACAAGTTGTGTCAAATATAATTAGTACATCACTAAATCTGTACTGGCAACTAGAAAAATACAAGGCATTTTAAAGCAATCCAGCAAGTTATCATCCTTAATTCTAAACCCCAGTACTGACTAGCAGCTAAGAAATTACAAAGTATTTTAAAGCTTAAAATTCATCAAGATCCAAGTTTCCACTACAGGGTAGAGTAATCAGCACTTCTTTCGGATGGAGCATCTCCAAGCATGGAAGTTTAAAAAATATACAAACCATTCTACCCCTCACAAGTTCAAAAAACATTTTTCTCAATGGTTGTGTTTGTAGTAGTCAAAGCTCAAGAATTCTGCCATGTCATTATCGAAGGAGGTTATGTACATGTGGTACTTGCTGATCTTTCTAAGCAAGATCTTTTTACAAACTGGGTGTGCATCATAACTTTGGCAAAATGGGTCGCTCCTCCTAATCACATTACGTCAAAGTTATTCATTTTTTTTTTTTATTCTTTGGATTTCAAATCTTTAGTATTTTTTTTCTTTATAATTTTTCAACAAATATCCTCCATCAT
Organism: Juglans regia; assembly: GCF_001411555.2. Classification (NCBI taxonomy): domain Eukaryota; kingdom Viridiplantae; phylum Streptophyta; class Magnoliopsida; order Fagales; family Juglandaceae; genus Juglans; species Juglans regia. The sequence continues at coordinate 12,439,859 of NC_049909.1, read as the reverse complement.
ATGTTCATTTTACTTAACAGAAGTATGAAATGGAAAGTCACTACTCCTTAGATTTAAACTGAATCTGCAATTTTAAAGACCATCTTTGCATCCTCTATCACAAACATTAATCTGATAAAATTGCATGCATGCTTATCAATTTACTGTCAAATGTTACAAAGATCTACATGATGAATGAGTTGAGCCACAAGAAAGCATTTATCATATAAGTTTGTGACATTTTGATTGAGAGGGATGGCAACAATTTGTGTGTTCATGGTGTTGTATTCAGGGTGTTTCTGTCCATGCTTTATTATGTGGTCGAAAACTCAATTTTTATTCTGAATGAATTTTTTTCACCACTGCAAAGAAAACTCGATAGGACAGAAAAGGAAATAAAAACCCTAGATTTTGAGATCGACTACAACATACAACATTCAATCCAGAGATCGACTACTCTCAGTAAATTATTATCAATTTGGGGCAAAATTACAAATTTCTATATATGAACAATAGATCTCATGTTAAAGAAGATTATTTATGAAAATATATGAAAATACATTACCCCTCCTGCAGATCTCTGGACGTGGGTTCTCTTCCGTTTGGTCTGGACTCACAACGTCGCGGAACTGAGAAAAGGCAGCATGAAGGATTTTGGGTGAAGGGAGGGTGAGCCGCATAAAAATCTTCGTGAGATTGAGATGGGGAAAGTCACATAGGTGGAGATTGAGGTGCTCGCCAATTAAGAGGATGAAGGGAGGGGGGAGATGAAGGATTTCTTTGGGGGAAATCTCAGTGAAAGCGAACGAAGCAAACCAGTGGAAAATCATAGAGAAGAAGAAGTAGAAGAAGACATCTAGCTTCGAGGGGTGGGGGGATGGCTGAATGAGGGGAATGAAGGCTGAGAGAGGGAATAGAGCAAACCGGTTCAGTGGTGTTAGTGAACCCGGTCTACACGTCATGTGTGCAATGGATGCATCAAATAATGGATTCTACGAAGATTTTCTCTTCCAGCTTTTATGATTCTAACCTGAGGTCATTTTTACGTTTTTTGACGTGGGCATGTTTATATTCGTTTATTCTATTTTTAGGCCTTTTTGTTGCTACGAGTCCGTTCTCAGATTTGACGTGATTTGATATAAAATTGTTTTATTTGTACGATAAAAAAGTATTAAATATATATAAAAATAATATTTATAATTTTAGAATTCATAAATTTTATATATTTTTATTAAAAAAATGATAAACTTGAAATTTATAAAAAAAATTATTTTTAATAATAGATTCTATTTTTTTTTTAAATATGAAAAATTTATACATCTTAAAATTATATATAATATTACTTTTAAATAATACACAAACAAAGATATATATTTCCAATATATTGAATTTTCTTGTGATTGAACTACTAAAATGATAATAAATATTGAGAGGAAAATTAGGGGTTGGAGAGAAAGAAAGTGAAGTCGGTGGATCACCCGTAGGTATGGGTGTAACCGGTCCGGTCCGGTCCGGTTTTGGACAAAATCTAGGACCGAACCGGTATGTACCGGTTTTGTATTTTTCAAAACCGATTACGCCCCGATTACCCTCCTAAACCGGTACTTCCGGTTTTACCGGTTTCCGGTCCGGTCCGGTCCGGTTTTCCGGTTTTTTTTAAATGTAAAAAACATATAATAAAATGTTAATTCTTATTATAAAATATTATTAAAAATTTAATATATATATTATGCTTAAAGCATATGATCAATTAAATTTTTATCTTTAAGATTAAATTTTTATTTTATAAATTATAACAACATTATCTTATATATAATTATATTAATAACATATGATCAAATAAATTACAAATGTTCATATTTAAGATTAACATTTTATGTTATTATTTATAAATTATAATATAAAATTTTTTCATATATGATATATAATTATATATATTATATATAAAAATTTAACATATAATTATATATTATATATATAAATATTTTGTATAATATATAAATTAATTTTTATATTTTTTTTTCCAACCGGTCCGGTTCGGTCCGGTCCGGTCCCAAAAACTACGGAACCGGAACCGGACCGGAACCGGCCGGTTTTCATAAAATAGGAACCGGTTCCGGACCGGACCGGTTCAAAACCGGACCAACCGGTCCGGTTCGGTCCGGTCCGGACCGGTTTTCCGGTTTCCCGGTTTAAATTTACACCCCTACCCGTAGGTGGGTCTTATACAGAGTCACAGACCTTTTTATTTCTCACCTTTAATATCCATGTCATTCGGATGCTAATGCGGTGCTATTCTGTGGTTCTGAATGTATCGCTTTATTTTATTGTTATTTAAAATTTATTTTATTGTTTTTTAATTTTTTAATTTATATTTTTTTAAAATATTTTAAAAAAATATAAAAAAATAAATATACTAATAATCACTTTCTTAATTACTAAATAAAAGAAAAAAATTAAAATACATAAAGTGTTAAAATGAGAAAACAAATGAAATGGGCAAAATAACATTTTTCGACAACAAAATGAGGTTTAGGTACAAAATTTTGATTAATTGGAAATGGTATGTGTTGTGTCGCAATCAATTAAATTTTCTACAAGTTCAAAGTATATAATTTTTGTGCAAATCCTTTATAAAAAAAAAGATTATATCGTAAAAAATGTAAAAAATCATTTTTTCCTTGAATGTCTAATTTTTTATTTTTTATAAAAGAGTATATCTAAGATTTGTACGTAGATGACAAAGACCATCCATTGATTTATTTAGCTTACACTTTTTAAGGGTGTATTTAGATATTGAAGTGAGTTGAGTTGATATGATAAAATATTATTAAAATATTATTTTTTAATATTATTATTAGTTTGAGATTTAAAAAATTTAAATTGTTTATTATATTTTGTATTGAAATTTAAAAAAATTATAATGATGAATTGAGATGTGTTTGAAATCTAAACTCACCCTAACTCTAACTCGTCACAATTATAAATGTAAATAGAAGGACTTGTTTGGAAATTTAATTATTTTTCAATATTTTTAAACTATTTTATTATTATTTATGAACTATTTATTATAATTTAACAAATTATTTTATTATTAATTACATATATTCTTAAAGCCCTAAATATTTTTAAAAAATCTAGAAGATCTTAATCACTGTTAATAATTATTGGAGAAAATAATTAATTATGACGTTAATATTAAACACAATAAATTATTATATTTTGGGAGTCCGTCCGTGAGTTACGGGGGCCGTCACTTGGTCCGCATTTCCAGTACAACAGGCAAAACGTGAGCCACACCCGCCGGAAACCACAAAAAAAAAAAGAAAAAAAAAAGGGAAAAAAACAGCGGGACCGACGTGGATGGTGGGGCGCAATATTCCAGATTAGGAACAATACTTAAAACAGTATTAAATTCTCCCGCCTTTTATGCTTTCTTTTTTAAATTTTTATTAGCAATTAATAATAGGTTTTGTCCTTCTCGTTAAGCTCACCTGTTAGCCTCGGACCGGCCACTACCTGTCCCATCCATCCACCCACCCACCCATTTTTTCACCTCCCAAAATTAAAAACTTTGGATTTTTAAATTTAATTTTTTTATTCTGTTCTAAAAAATATATTTATGTTTTTCTCTTCATAATAAGTTTTTTATTTCTTACTCTTATATATATATATATATATATATATATATATATGTATGTATCAGTATCATAACTTGAGCTTGTAACCGTTTGATTGATGGTGGGCTAATTTCATGCAAGTAGGTTCGAGAATTTATTCTTGAAATTATTCTACTTACAAGTCGATATGAATAATATATTATTTATATTAGAGTTATTCTGCTCGACAATCTTAAACCACACATCTACTGGTCTAAATTAAATTCGGATGGGACTCTCAATCGGCGCAAAGCACGCCTTGTTGCTAAGGGCTATCATCAACAACTAGGTATTGACTACTCCGACACTTTCAACCCTGTAGTCAAACCAGCTACCATTAAGGCAGTTCTCTCCTATGCTATCTCTATGGCCTCTTATTCGAGGAAGTTTATATGGCTCAACCGCCTGGTGATGAGCACTCTCAATTTTCCAACCATATTTGTCGTCTCAAGGCAATCTATGGCCTGAAACAAACACCTCACGCCTGGTATTCTCAACTCTATGAGAAACTTGTTTCCTTTGATTTTTTTAATTCCAAACCGGATTCCTCTCTGTTTATATTTTATATTTAGTCATTAGATATGTGGCGTAGGTTGTTGAATATAATTTTTCTTGATATTAGAGCATTCACATTGGGTTCCCTATAAAATTTCCTATAATTTAACTAAAAAGAACACTTCTTATAATTTTTCTCTAAATTTTACCCATATTTCAAAAATCTTCTACATCCCATTCCGTATAATTTCTCAATTTTATCAAAATAATATTCTTCTATTCTTTCTTCTCTCACTTCCATTTACAAATTTAATTACTGAATATTTTTTCTTATGCTTTAAACTATTACTATAGTGAATATTTTAAATAAAAATTTAATTTATTTTTCTACGGGTTTGTCAATATTTTTAAAATTATTATTTTTATATTTTAGTAATTATTTAAATTATTTTTAAAATTATTATTTAAAACTATAATAAATATGGGTATAAGATAAAATATAATTGATTAGAAGAAGAATGTATTTTATTTATTAGAATAAAATATTAATAAAAGATGATTTAGAGGATGAATATTTAGGGAACCACTGTTCATCCCCTAAACCAAAATTCTAAAATAGAAAATGGGATGAGAGGGGGTTTTTGAGTTTTTTCTTAAATTATTTCCTATAATTTAGGGATAATAGTAATATAAGGATACATATGAGGATGCTCTTATTAATGTTGCACGATTTGACTTACAAGATTTAAATATATAAAATTTTCTTATAAATTAAATTCTGTCACATAATTAATATCTTACGTGTATGCTCTACACTTGCATGAATATAATTTTTTCTTATTCAATAAAGTTTATGATTATGAATAGAGCCTATTGATAATTCTTTTCTCCTATAAATTACAAAAAATCAAGATCTTGACAAAATGCAAGTAATTTCTCTAATCATCATGTCTATGGAATTTGGTTGCAATTCAATAAAATATCATATTTAAAAATTTATGAAATTTATATTAGAAAAAGATGTTTGAATAAGAAGGAATGAATTCAATGATTTAATTTATATTAGAAAAAAAGGTGGTAAAAAAGAAATTAAGAAAGTCTGTGGAGGCGATGATGATGATGACGGTGAAGATTACTGTTCCCACAACTACGACGCCAACGCCAATGCCAAGAATTCTCCGTACAAATGGAATCGTCGGTTTTCTTAATCTCAACTACTCGCTGCCTCCTTTCTTTTTCCACAAAGCCAAGCCACTACTGTCCCTCCTCCCTCTCTCCCACCTACAACAATAATTATGCTTCTCTTCCTCCTCTTTCTCTCCTAGCACACCTCTCTCTCTCTCTCTCTCTCTCGCATTTTCTCCGTCCCGATCGGACCCTGCCCAACTCCCCCAACCACGATTTCAGGTACCCATTCTGATTTTGTCTGTCTCCGGTTATGTTATGTTTTGGGTCCCGAGAAAATGCTGCCAGTTAAAAGAAACTGAAGTTTGATCGTTCTGGGGAAGTCTCTTGAGATGACAGATCCAAGTTTTATCAGTTTTTTAACTTTTTTTGTTAAGTAAGGGCTTTTTCTGTAGGCGTTTTTTTCCCTTGTTACGGTTTGTTTTGAAGAAATATAGGGACGGTTATTGTTATGCTAAGGTTGTTGTTATTGTTTGGTCTTTTCCATATTGGTTTTATTAAAATATATACCATTTGTGTTAGATTTTTTTGGGGTCTGTTGAGGTTCTCTGAATTGATCGATCGGTATTTTGGGCAGTTGATTTTCCTTTACATCTGTTATGTATATAAATAGATGTGGAAATCATATCTTTGGGATGTGAATGTCTGTGGTTTTCTATTATTCATTCATTGAAGTTGTTTTTTTCTTAAAAACTTTTCTGGTATACTTTGTTTGCTCGATCATCTGTTGCCCCGTATTACCATTATTATTTTGAGCTGCTTAATTGTGCATGATGGTTTTTTTTTTTTTTAATATGGGATTCATGAGCTTATGTTCTTAATATGTGGTTAAGCCTTCGTAATTTTAGTTAGTTTATGGGATGATGATGGCCTGTCGTGGTTTCTAACAGGAACATGTTTGGAGGAGATGGTAACAATCCCGTGTTTCCCACTTTCCCTGAGGAAAGTCGGTTTCAATATGTCACCGGTGGATTGCCACAACTGCAGTTATTTGGGGATTGTGAGTTTTTCCTCGAACTTGTAACTTATGATTTTGTCACCCTTCCAATTATGGATTCAAACTTTCTAATACTGTCGTATACGTGTTTCATTGTCCCAAGATGTTTCATTGTCGTTATTCATGTCGATGGTTGCTCTTCTTATTGCCTTGTCCTGTCACTTGCTTTTCTGGATCATTGTTACATGCATGGTCTATTTATGTTTTGAACCTGTGATAAATTAGAATGACCTTGTCTCCGTGCCATACTCGCAACACATCATGTGAATATTTAGATCAGACATGTTTGAAAGTCTAGGTAAATATTGAATCAAATGTGTAAAGATAAGTCTGCTTTTTCAACATTACCGAGTTTGTGAATCTCTTGGAAGTGGCCAACTCTGTAGATCCTAAACCAGCGATGGTTTGGGCATCAGAATTATTTACATTTTTCAAAATTTATAACAGAAAACTGATGAGATGATGAAAGTAAATATTCTCCCATTCACGCAACTGGACTGATCATCTAGTTTGGGCAACCGAAATGACTCGTTGGAATATTCTTGACTGTTTAGTTCTCATCAATAAGAGTCTGCGAAAGTAATTGATGGACCAATTGAACTTTAAGTTGCCTTCTGTTGCTCTCCTTGCTTGCCTTAATTTTGTTTGGTTATCATTACCTGCCTTTTTTTTTTCCAATTTAAAATATCTTCAGCATCTTGTGGTTAATTTCATGAAGTGAACTGCAATCTGTCACAGTCCCAGTTGGATGCAGTCTTGGCCCTTTGAACTACAAGGGAAATGACCATACAACTGCTATGGAGCAGCCAATTAAAAGAGCCATGGAAGCAGAATCTGTTTCGAGACAACCAATGCGTCTTGTATCTATAAACAAAAACTTCTCTCACGATAAAGCTGGTCAGTCTGGAAGCATTCTGAATCCTAACCCTGTATCAACTGGGCTGAAACTTTCGTATGAAGAGGATGAACACAACTCTTCTGTTACTTCTGCAAGTGAAAGCATGACGGCTGTTCTCCCTGTTATTTTGTCCCTTGGTGATAATCTGAAGCTTGAAATTGATAGGCAGAAAGAAGACCTTGATCATTATATTAGGCTTCAGGTAATATCCTTAATCTAGCAATCAGCTTGTGGTGCTGTCAACATCTATCATCTTAACAATACCTCCATTTTTGTTCAAAGTGAAAAAGTAAGAAGTAATGTTTTATCCTCTGTTATCACTGTTGTGCCACTTAGGAGGCAGTCCTACAAATTAGTTTGCTGTAGACTTGATACTTCTCTTTAAACTTAGCTTTTAAAACCAGTTCCTTCCTGGTGTATTTGAAACAGGAAGAAAACTTCCTCAAGGATGTCAGGGAACTGAAGCAAAGACACGCAGTTTCCTTTCTGAGTGCCATAGAAAATGGAGTTGACCGAAAATTATGTGAAAAGGAGCTTGAAATAGAGAATATGAACCGCAAGAACAAGGAACTAATGGAGAGGATAAAGCAGGTTGCCATAGAAGTTCAGTCCTGGCACTATAAAGCAAAGTACAACGAGTCTGTTGTAAACATCTTAAAAAGTAATTTGCAGCAAGTCATGGCACAAGGTGCACTCCATGGGAAGGAAGGATATGGAGACAGTGAGGTAGATGATGCAGCCTCTTATACTAACCTGGATCACCCAGGCATTGTAAATGGTTTTGGAAATCCAGTCTTCATGAAGAAACAGATGAATTGCAGGGCTTGTAAAGTCAGGGAAGTCTGTGTATTGTTGTTACCATGTAGGCATCTGTGTCTCTGTAAGGATTGTGCAGGGTTTATTGATGTTTGTCCTATCTGCCGGGTCATGAAGACTGCAAGTGTTCAAGTATACATGTCTTAGCTGTGTAATGGTATCCAAGCATATATATCTGCACACTTGTTGTATTCATCATTACCCTGAGTGCAACAAATTTAATTTATTAATTTCACCATGGCTGCTGGATTTATGGGTTGTGGAAATTGAGCTTCTGTTATTCCAGGGCTTTTGTTGTTTTCCCCTCTTAACAAAGCCCATTTGTTTTCTCATGCCATGGGTATCTTATATTACTGTGATGGATACAACTTGAATCGATATGTAAAAAACATTGTTATTTTGGCACTGGAAGGAAAGAATCCTGAATTCCTGATCTCACAGACAAGAAAAGAAAAGTGGAAAAGAAGAGAATGGATGTTGATATCAGGGGTCTTCTAATAATTTTGATTTTGATATTGACATCAATCGAGATGAATGAACCATGAACAGTAACACCAATATAGGGGGTTAGAAGGTTTTATTTTTTTGACATTTTAGATATATGTATGAGCATGTAAAATAGCAATTGTGATTGGTAAAAGTATGTCAGAAAGATTCAGATACCAACTGCAACTTCGGACTCTATGACTTGGTATGTTGGCTGAATACAACCTGAAATGAGATCAACCCTCCCAACAAATAGGTTACTACCCTATTATTTAACCCTTCACTACCCCAACAAATGATCTCTCGCCTGCTCTCTCTGAACCATTGGCCTTGGCCATGTGGAGATACCATTAGTAGACAGGACAAGACCAGATGGCTCAAATGAGTTGGTGAATCCGTCAAAGCTGGAATTGCAAGCACCTAGAATTCATCACCATCACATTTCCAGGCTTCTAAATAATTCCACCAAATATAGAATTAAGACTTAGGAGATTGATAACATTTGATAACCTATATTTATGAGGAATTATTTGGAAAGAGTTTTGCTATCCAGTCGTCTATATCATATATCACATTTATTTTAATTTTTTAAATTTTTATTAAATTAATTAAATTCTTCTACTTATTATCTTTATACTATATAGTTATTAAGAAAAAAAATATAAAAATAAAAAATAAAAAATAAAAGCAGATGTTAATTAGCTGGAATAATGAGAGAATCTTTCCAAGTGTTAATGAGCAGAATCCACGATTAGGTGGTGTTGCTGATGAATTGCGGGTTGTTGGAAACGACAGTCAAACGTTAGGAAGATCCAAAGTCCCGTTCTTTATTGATTTATTCATTATTTTCCGCCTCTCCCCTCCCTTCTCTTCACTCAGCGCACGCAACCTCACTGCTTCACCAACCCAACTCAACCTCCTCGCTTCCCCTGCGGACTTCCCAAAGCCACCCCCCTTTCTCTGTCTATCTCTATCTCTATCTCTCTCTGTGTGTGTGAGATCTCAAGCTTTGGCCTCGACAATGCAGAGCACGGCGTTTACTCATTCGCCCTCGCTTCTCCCACTCCCCAAGACCCGAAGAAGCCCTTTGAACCCGACCTTCAACACTAGATTCGACCCCTTCCGCGCCTCTTCCTCTTCCTCTTCCTCTTCCAAGCACCGCCATCTCTCGCCATCCGTCAATGGGTCCTTCTCTGCTCACTTCCCTAATCGATCCTGGTCTCTTTCCTCCTCGTCTTCCTCCTTCAAGCTCAGGCCCTGGACGTCTGTTCCCGCGCCTGATTCCGATGCCCGAGCGAGTAATTTTGAGCTTAAGGCCACCTCGGTGTCCGAGAGCGCAGAGTCCAGCAGCACGTGGAAGACGGTGGAGCTCGGAGCCTTATTTGGCCTCTGGTATCTCTTCAACATCTATTTCAATATCTACAACAAGCAGGTTCGGGGTTCTAGTCTCTATGTTTCTCTTTTTGAAATTTGGGATTGTTTTGGATTGGGTGATTTGATTGTGGACTTCATTTTGTTTCGTCTGTTCACCGAATATGTTGCCCCTACTTTATGTAACAACAATGGTGCTTGAAATTTTAGGTGGTGGTTGTGGATTTTGTTTGATGCGAGTGTGGTTTTGATTTGGATTCGAGAGAATGACTTGCTCTTACTCTGTTATCTTTGAATATTGACATTTGTGGAAATGTATGGTTTTTAGAGTGGTAGAGTTAGATCGCTTAGCCAAGGATGCCAGAAAACGCGATGACAATTTTAATTTTTTTTTGTTGTTGTTGCAAGTAATGGGGCCGGGTGCGAAATATCCTGAAACTTTGTTTTTTTCTTAACACTCCCTTTTGGTGGAAGATCTTCTCTTTTTCATCGCTAGGACCTTAAGAAGTTTATTTATTTATTTCTCGGAAAATCATGATTAAGTTCTAGTTGGGTCTTCCGAGTTCTGTTCGGAAAATCATGAGATCCTTCAATTCAATTTGGCATACATGTGACCAGTAAAGCTTATTTCATGGTGGTATTTCAGAAAGAATATGGAGCACGATTTGTGATACTTCTTGTTCACAGGTTTTGAAGGTATACCCATACCCTATAACTGTCACAGCGGTTCAGTTTGCTGTTGGGACTGTACTTGTTTCACTGATGTGGGGTCTTAATCTCTACAAAAGGCCAAAAATTAGTGGTTCACAGGTATTTCATATTATGTGGTATTTTGGTATGAAAAATTCTATATATAAGCCGGTGTGGATAGCACACCTAATAAAATGCTTACATGACATAATTTGATTTGAAATAAAAATTTTAAAATTTAAATCTTACCATTTAAGTAATGTGGATGACGTGCTCTACACACCGGCTTGAGAATAGAATAACTCTTTTAGTATCTAATAAAAGAGTAATGGATTTTATATTGTGTTACTTATCTGTTTGCAACTTCTTGACAGCTTGCAGCTATATTTCCATTGGCAGTGGTGCACACCTTAGGGAACCTTTTCACTAATATGAGTCTTGGAAAAGTTGCAGTGTCATTTACTCATACGATTAAAGCTATGGAGCCCTTCTTCTCAGTTATCCTCTCTGCAATGTTTCTAGGGGAGGTGAGGATTTATGCTTCTCGCCCCATTTTAATTATTTGGATCACCAAGATGTCCTGGGTAGATATTAAACTGACTGCCTATATTATTCTACAAATTATAACATTGAAATCTGTAGCATCCTTGTATATGTCTGTACACTCGAGCCTTTGTCTATTTTTTGCTCAATAAAATTTTGTGTAGCATCCATTAAATTAACCTTTTTTGTTCTTAAATTTTGTGAAAATGGTTTTTAAAAATTGGTGGAATTTATAGCTTGCAAGAATTGTTTATGATTATGTATACGAGCATCAATCATCAAGTGGTTCTAACTCTAACTGGTGTCTTCATGATCACACAGATTCCCACTCCATGGGTGGTTGCTTCCCTTATACCAATTGTTGGTGGAGTGGCACTGGCATCAGTCACAGAGGCATCTTTTAATTGGTATGATATGTCTGCGTATGATATTGTTTAGGATTCAGCATTACTCAAGTTGTTTCCATAGATGATATATGATCTTATTGTTGTACTTTGGAGAAGGGCTGGATTCTCGAGTGCAATGGCTTCCAATTTGACAAATCAATCTCGTAATGTCCTTAGCAAAAAATTCATGGTTAAGAAAGAGGTAATCTACATTTTTGCGATGCATATTTTCTTAATCCTGTTGCTTTTATATCTTGATCATGAAAGAGTGTAACATACAACAGTTGCATGCAGTTGGTCTGTCATACTCTGCCATGGGCTTTTTAGTTTTCTTTTTTGGAATTTGCTCATCACCATTACTTTATCCTTTGCAGGAATCTTTGGACAACATTACTCTCTTCTCAATAATAACAGTAATGTCCTTTTTCTTGTTGGCTCCCGTGGCTATCTTCATGGAAGGTGTCAAGTTTACTCCTGCATATCTCCAATCAGCTGTGAGTAAATTCTTAAGAGATAAATTGTTGATACAAATTTCATATGGTCTTGATGTCACTCAAGACAGAAGCATCTTTAATATATGGGTCTATCTAGTTGATTAACATATATCATATTACTTTCCAGGGATTAAATGTTAAACAACTATACACCAGATCTCTTTTGGCTGCACTCTGCTTTCATGCCTATCAGCAGGTGAGACGTTTTCCATACTCTGGTTTTTCTTGTTTCTTTTTCCAAATTAATTTGTTTCTTATATGTTAATTATGACCTATCTAGATTCCCGTGCTTGTCCAAAGGAGTATTTTCTTTTCTTTTTATCTGGCCAAATTGACTGGAAAATGTTTCTTTAGTGATTCTTGTAAAGCCTTTTTCAGACTGCTTTGTACAATGCTCAGTTTTTTTGAACTATTGACCCTACATTCCTTTCTTTCTGTGCTCCCAAGGATCCATTCTGCAGTCCTTTTTTTATTTATCGGTTAATATGATTTTATTGATCACAAGCATAGACAAGAGTCCAAGTATACGGGACATACACAAGAGTAACGCCTAAGCGTGCCAGTTTAGTGATACAAATGCAGTCCCTTAGTACTATAATGTATGAGTTCTTACAAATTCAGCGGTGGCGTGTTTTATTGAGTTAAACATTCTTGTGCACTAGAGAGAGGAGGGGTAAATTCAATAATTTTGTTGTCCACATTGCATTTCCAAGGGCAAAAAACCAATGTTAGCAATATCTGACTAGTTTTACTTAAATAGAGCATTGGTATTGGTTTATCTATATGCAATGCAAATACATATTTGCATAACTGGACCATTAAATTGACTACATTGGATTATGCATATGAAAATATTTCTATAGCTATGAACAGGGTCAATACATCTTTGGAGATGTACATCATGTACTATTCACTCCTCAAATGCTATTTTATTAATTTTATCTCTCCTACCACACTCTCTCTCACAACCCTTTCCTCTTCTCCCTCCCTCAACAACACAACAAAACCTTCACCTTCACCTTCACCTTCATTTTACTATTATAATATATTATATTTTTTTTTATCATTTTATTATATTTTTAATATAAAAAATATAATATATAAAAAAATTATATTTTTTATTATTATATTTGTATTATTAATGCCAAATGTATGTAGTGGGTGCTAATTGCAAAAAATATATAAAAAAAACTAATTTTAGGAAAAAAAATTAATAATAATAAAAAAATAATATTTTATTATTATTTTGACTCAAAGATGCATAATCCAATACGAGAGTTTTCTTGAATGGAAAAAAAAAATCTCCCAAACATGTGATTTTGCATTTGCATATAGAGAAGCCAATATTAATGCTCTGACGGAAAAAAATAGGAGGTGAAAATCACCGGAGGTAAATGTTTAAATGGGTGCATTATTTTTTTAGAGAAATAATATTTGCAGTCTTAGGGTATGCAAGCCATGCGCACTCCCTTTGAAAAAAGTGGGTAAATTTGAGACCCACATGAAAAAATTATTTTTTTAGTAATGGATCCCACTTTTTTTTCAAAGGGAGTGTGCAAGACTTACACACTCAAGAACTGTATTTAGCATTACTCCTTTTTTTTAATACCTTGTTCCTTACTAGGAATTGTTGACTCAATGGATTGAACTGTGCAGGTTTCCTACATGATATTGCAGAGGGTGTCACCTGTTACCCACTCCGTTGGAAATTGTGTGAAGCGAGTGGTGGTCATAGTCAGCTCTGTCCTCTTTTTCAAAACGGCGGTCTCACCTATCAACTCTCTTGGTAAGTTACTTGTGTGATCTATGGTAGTCGGAAAAGTAAGGTCAGACTTATTGATGTTAGTATTAGTTTACTACACCCCTTCCTATCCAGTCATAGAGATACCTTTGTCTTGGATTTGATGCAGGAACTGGAGTTGCTCTTGCTGGAGTCTTCTTGTATTCACGGGTGAAGCGCATTAAGCCAAAGAAAGCTTAAGCTTTGTTGTGAAATTTTTGCTCGCAAATTTGGGTCGTTAAGCTTCATCCGTTCAAGAATTTCTTTTTAGGTCAGGCTGGGAAGTAAGAGTCTGTAATTTGGTTCTTTATGGTATGCACAGCCGATTTTGGCAGAACTTCAATTCTTTCGTGGACCAGGAGCAACTGATGCTCTGATCCCAGAGACCCATCCTCTTGTTGCCATCTTGGGTTTTCCTCAAATTCCTTTCTACTTTCTATTGTGTCAATAGTTTGAATTTAGAACATGCTATATCAGATTTTGGTTAGTGGGGTTCTAAATACTCTGACAAGATGCATGGTGCATGAAGATAGATAGGCAGAGGAACATGCCCGAATAAAGTTAATCTTGGAAGTGTTCAGCTTTTATTTTAAGTCTATTCATTTCTATTCTGGAACAAGGTTGATTGGGAAAAGAGTAGTACTTCAAGACGGAATTACAAATGTTAGAAGAAGCACACAAGCAGCGTTTTATGTCCATATAACCAGTATAGGGGAGGTTCTAAGCTTCCATAATTTCTTACAACCCACCCCAGTACAAGGGAGATCAGAAATGGCCTCATGAGCCAGATCTTGTGCAGAAGATTTCCATTTGGTGACTGGTTCCCATTAAGTTTGTCACGTTGATATGCTTGAGAACTAATTGGAACAATGACAAGTTGTGTTTGAGTATAAATCATCAGGAAGAACTGACTTGGAGGGAACATCTGCGTTACCCTCCACAACATATTTGAAACTTTGCTGTTCAAATCCACCAATGCTACACCCCTTGATGCACACTTTAGAGGACGATATTTGCCATCCCAGAAGTGCATTAGCATCATTTCCAAGTCTTCAAGCTACTCTTTCCCCCAAATTAAGTACTAGATGAGCATTGACCCAAGAGAGGCGCGTGAATCTCATGCGTTGCCTAGGTTGAATGTTTAGTTCAACCTTCCGGCCAAGATATTTTTAAATCGAGCCTTGATTTGGTTTTATAAATCTTTCAAATCATCTTATTCTATCTCATCTTATTATTCAAATACTACAAACACAAAATTTTTTTTGAAATAACACAAACATTTTTCAATTTTAAATCTTCAACATTTTCATCTAATTATTATTTAATAATTACAACTTTTCTAAACTTTCAAATAAAATAAAAAAATTATTCAATTTTCTCAAATTTCAAAACAAAAATAATATTAAAAAAATTATATTCTAACATTCTTTCAACTTTATAATTTTTTATTCAACTTTTTCTCTTTCATTTTTTAAAATCTTATAAAACATCTTAACTCAAAATATTTTATTACTATTTGCAAATTATTTTACTATTATTCACAAATATCTCATCTCATCTGTATAACCAAACGAGACTTAATTAACCACCTCTATACCTCTCCCCTAAGGGCATGTTTGCCACACAGATTGTCAGTACCATCGGATATGTCTAATTTTCTACCTACAGGACTTATGTTATTGCTTTCCTATTTTTTAAGTCCAATCACATAAAACTATGCAACATATAAACTAAACAAATAACTAATTACAAAATCTATATACCATCTGTAACAAAATGGATTTGAATATACAAATACGTAGCACATAGGCTATTACATGTTAATCAACCTCAAAAGGAAAACCAAACCAACAAATTAGAACAAGTAAATAAAGAGAGTTCGTAGGTGATAACAGTCCGATGAACTTATTTCCGGTCAAAGACACATCCATCACACGTACGCATACCATTCACGAGGAAAACAATCAAATCCAACAATTTCCAAATATCGGCAACACACCTCAGGAAAAGACAATCTTTTAAGTAAATTCTTCTAAATCTAGGATCAACTTTGGATATCTCCATACCTCTAACCAATATGCACGGCATGTTTTCCCACCTCGGAGATGCCGCATTCATCCCAGTTTAGCTCCTCTGGCAGGTGCTTCATCTTCCGCAAGTCAAGTTCTTGAATACCCTTTGGCAGATCAAGGTGCTTCAACTGAGTCAACTCATAGATCTCGTGGGGAAATTTGTTGATTCCCGTCTCCCAGAAATCAAGAACCTCTAAATGAACAAGCGATTCCAAATGTTGAAGCTGCTCCAACTTCGAACAGCCTCTTAACTTGAGCTCCCGGAGACTGCCAAGATTGTTTAATGATAGAGACGTGATTGCTGTCTCCGACAGATCCAGAACCTCAAGTCTTGGAACCCCCCCTTCCATTCTTGGAAATTCTTGTAATGGGCAACCTTTTAGAAAGAGCGGACGAAGGTTAACAAGGTTGGATATGTTTGGTAGATGTTCAAGTTTGGTGTTTGAGAGGTTGAGATGACTGAGGCAAACCATTTCTTTGAAGGCTTTTTCTGGGATTTCAACCAATTTAGAGGCATCAGAAAGATCAAGCAACTCAAGATTTGGAAAGTTGCCGAAATTGGAAGGCAGACATTTGATTTCAGTCTTAGACAAATCAAGGATCAGGAGCTTATCCTTATTTTCAGAAAAATCTCCATTGATTTCCTTCAACATATTAGAACCTGAAAGCTCAAGATACTGAAGAGCAGGAAAGGCTTTAAAGGAAGGTAATCTAGTTAACTTGCAGCCGCGCAGTAAGAGTCGAGTGAGATTTTCAAGCTTGCCAAGGATTGGCAATCTTTTAATCGAGGTATGGGAAAAGTCAAGGAAATGGAGTTTCTTAAGATAGGAGAATGTTTTGTCTGTAATCTTTAGCAAAGATGTAGAACCAGAAAGATCAAGCACCTCGAGATTTGTATGTGCTTTTAGACTTGGCAAGCTTTCCAGAAAAGAGCACCTTCTAAGGATGAGCCAATGCAGTTGGCTCAGTTTGGAAAGAGAGGAAGGCAGCGTTTTGATGGGGACTCCACAAAAGTTGAGGCTCCGAAGATTAGTCATTTGCTCAAAAAGATCATCTCTGATGTTTTCTAAGAAGCAAGCATCGGATATCTCCAAAACTATCAATGATTTCAAGCGTTGGATATCATCGATGTTTTGCAACTGATCACAGCCTCTGAGAACCAGCATCTGAAGCTTCTCCATTTCAGACAGTGATGGAGGCAATGACTTGAACCTGGGATTGATGACGGCAAGATTTTGGAGTCCCAGCATCGGCTTAAAGAATGTTTCTGGTTCTGCCCCGCTTAGACGACTTTCATGAATGAGAAGAGTGGAAACATTACTCTGTCTTGGGTGAATTCTCGGTATCATTATCATATCATCTGAAGGTGCAACTGTTCCAAAACCTTCCCAAATGCTTTCGTCAAGAACACGAGCCAATCCCAGGATTGATCTCTGCTCATATCCAACACGACGACAATCAGGGACCGTAAGAACCAATTCTTCCATCATAACAAGTTTACCTTCTTGCATTTTTATCACCCCACGTTCAATAAGCTTCATCAGCACACGATAACCCTCTTCATATGCCTCCTTGACATGATCAGCAGAACCAAAATATCCCTCCAATATCCAGCTCAATATCAACTCATTGTAATCTATTGCTCCATGAACATGTGCGCGGAAGAATTCCCAGCTATGCCAATAGCAGTTAACCAAAGCCTCAACTGCGTCGGTCCCTCCACCCTGCAGCATGTCAATCACATAGCACAGGAGCGGCCTTATGCATTTGTCTAGTTCCTCATAACTACCTGCTTCTTTCAGAGCACTTTCCAACTTCAAAAGCCCTGAATCATGTTCTCCGGATTGATTGAAGGCTTCTGCTACCAGTTTGACTACTGCAGCTGGCAGACCTTTGCTCTTTTCTGCAATATTCCCAATGCTTTCTCCAAAACCTTCCTTGTTGGGAACTGAGATTCTTATCAGTTTCTTCAGTAGAGTCCCTGACTCTTCATTTGACAAGGGTTTAATCTCAATCACTTCCTCATTCTCAGTCTCATTGCTGCGAGCTTTGTTCCTTCTTGTGACTAAAAACTTCAGTGCAGTTTTTGGTTCCTTTAGCAGCAGCTTTTCCAATTTGGACACAGTTTCCTCTTCATAACTCTCACAACAAACATCATCTAGAATCAATAGAAGAAATGCTTTATCTTCAGAAGTTCTATCTCCTCCAAACTTCTCATCTATCATTTCCATGAGTTTCTCAGTAATCTTGTTTTCCAACCCTTTGAGCTTCTCTTTCTCAGTTATCTTGTTTTCGACATTACCTTCATTCTCCTCGAGACTTGAATGTACAGACAACTGACGGGCAATGACTTCATAAAGGGACCTTCGTCATACTTTTTGTTCATAGAGAACCAAAGAGTACCATAAAAGCAGCTGCCATTGATAGATTCATTGATGTAATAATCATTGATCTCACTAGCCATCCAAGTTTTCCCTACTCCTGCATCCCCCACAAGGGCAATAGTACTTTTTGCCTTTTTGTCCTCTAACAGATTCACTATTTTCTTGAATTGTTGTTCTTGTTGCATTGTCATCGAGGCTGTGGCTGATACAATAAATAAATAATAATAAAAAATAATAATAATTCAGGTAAGAAAAAGAAACAGAGGTTCTACTTTGTAAAAAGAGTCACATGAAGGTAGCCAACCAGAAAGATATCTCTACCAATAGTTGATTTTACTTGTTTTTTGTTTTTTTTTTTTTGTTTTGCTTTTTTTTACATGTATTTTTTTAGCACTTTTTTTTTTTTTTTAAATTCACAACATTATTAAAAAAACATTTACTTAATCATTAAAAAAAAAAATCCCAACAGGAGCTACCAGCGGTAAGAGTAGGGTTTTCCCTACCACAAAAGCCTGCCCAAAAGTAATGTATGGAAGAGAAATACAAACATAAAATGAATGTTTATGATATTTATTTTTACTAGCGAGATTTGTACCGTTAAATAATAAAGAGTAATGATACATGTAAAACTCTTTTTACAATATTTTATACAACTATATTTTAAAATGAGGGTATTTATGTAAAGTGATATTAATTTTTTAAAATTATTTTACGAAAATGCACCTCATTTAAAACATAGTTAAACTAAAGGTTGTAAAAAGTGTTGTATGTCTATCATTTTCTAATAAAAATAAATATTGTATGGACACGACCTCGAAGAGGTCATGATCCTCCTACAACTAACTATATATTCTTGAATTTTTCAATTCTAACCATGAAATATTCTTGAAAAATATAATTGAATTGAAGTAACAAGGACCAGCTATAACACAGTCAATAAGTTGAGAAACAAAATGACATAAGTTTGGGGATTGATTAGTTCAAAAAATGAAACCACAACATATGAACTAAAGTAGTATAAACTTTTTGGGTAAAATATCAAAGTATCGCCAAGATCCTTTGGTGCAAGAGCGGTGCTACTCTGTTGCCTGAGTAGCACCGCTCAGTGTTACCAATAGTTGCTTTTGTAACTTTTTTTTTTCATTTTTCTATTCACATTTTTTAATGTATTTAAATATTTTTTAAAAAAATACATCAATACACTTAAAATCACTTCCTTCATCATTAAGTAAAAAAAAAAAAGAAAAAGAAAAAAACAATTCACTGAGCGGTCAAATGGAGCGGTAACTTTGGGGCAACAAAGTAGTTTTTTTCTTGGTTCAATTGGCAATACCTTGGTTTCTTATTAAGAGAACCAAACATCGAATCCCCCCTCCCCCATGTATATAAAAAAATATCAAAGTATCACTCAATTTATAATCACTCCTCTAAACTATTAATTGTGGCAATCAACCCTCAAAACTACTAAAAAGTTTAAATGTAGCCCCCTCCATAAAATAATTTGAAATAAATACCCTTAAAAACTAAAAGAAATTAAAAATTGAAAAAATCTTGAAAAAGTTTAGGGTTGATAGCAAATTGAGTACTACTTTGCGACGGGTTTATGTCTTATCTTTATCTAATCGTGGATGTATTTCATTCGATAGTGATTTTTAATTAGGTCTCGGATACTATAGATTCTAGCTATCAACTCCGCTAAGACTTATGCATGCATGAATGACGTAAGTTGAGAAATAGTCCCTCCTTTAACAATTGTCTGAACAAACAATGAGAGTTATGCCATCTGATCAGCATATTGCCAAGTTGTGCTAAATAATTTAGGAATTCAAAAATAATTAAAACAAAGCAAAAGTTTTAAGAAAATATAAAAGATAAGATACAAAATAATAGAAAGAAACAAAGTTTCAAAATAAAAATACAAAGAATATATATTATAAAACTTATAAAAAGTGCCAAAAACTAAAATGACAGTAACAATATATAATATTGTGCGATCTACTTTATGTATCTATCTCTATCACAACGATCAATATACAAGCTGTCTCGAAAAACCTACGTACCTTTTGGCTCCATTTGAAATCAAGGGAAGAAGTTGGCAAGCTTTGAATGCTGTTGAGTAAGAGTTTAGTAGATGGAATGCAATAGGCATGCACAATATATATCCTATATATATCTTGGGTTAACTCTCCTCCTTAAATAGGCGTTACAACTAGCATTAGATCTGAAATTATGAACTTTAATGCCAAAAATCTTATCACATAAGACTTGATTATCTTTACAATTGCCACCCCTTTATAGAACTCGTGTAGAGCCCATGCATGTGAATTATGCTTTTTCAAGGGAATGCCTTCCGTTCAAAGGAAGTACTCATGACGTTCCAACTTTCTGTAAAATCAAAATCTAAAAGACGTTCCGGCAGAGAACCACACTCTACGACTATATGTAATATTATTCTAAAAGACGAGAAATGGGTCCAAACAAAAACACTATATTTCTTGTTAAATATTACAATATTTATTAAACATGACTTCCTCATCAATGTTGTTAAGTTACATATATATTTGTTAATTATATTACAAAAGCACAATTAAAAAATGTAAAAAAAAAAAGAAATTAAATGAATAGTTTGATCCTATTTTCTTGACTTTATCAAGTATCGATCAAGAAAATGATCGATACAAAGACGGCTGATTTAGGATAAGAATTTTAATTAAGCAGAAAAGATGGAGAAGTAAATTGGACAAGCAACGAATCAATCAGCACAATATTAAAGAATTGTTCTGAAAAAAGAAAAGGAATGAAAAGAACGACACAAAGAAGAGAACCAAGTAGCAGGACAAGTACTGTTTTTCACCATGTTTATGTTCAGTTGCTGCAGTTTAAAGAAAGAAATCCTAAAAGAATCCAAGCTTCTCCTTTTTCTACAAGGAATTAAGGGAATGCCTTCCGCTCAAAGAAAGTGTTCCAACTTCCATTTGTATGTAACAACGTACTGATTACGCTGTGTCTTTGTGCTCAACCAAGTAAAGAGTCGTTTGGGAAATGGCAAGAAGTTCAATGTATTATTAAAAATATTATATATATATATATATGTAATTTTAATGACATGGCATCTGATAATAGGATGAGATTGTTATATCATCTATACTTTCGAACTACCTAATAATCTTCCTTTATTGTTCCACAAGGGTGCCATAATTGAAGCAGGTTCTATTCCATTTGTGTTTTGGATCTTTTATCGAGTATTTTATTTTGGAGAAAAAATATTTACAACCTTGAAGTGTATAACTGCTACATAATCGATTTAAAAAGAATAAATAAAACATGTGACTTATATAAAAAAAATTAATTTTTTAATAATGACTTTCATTTTTTTTTTAAAATGATTACGCGGTGTTTATATACTTTACAATTATATATAGAATTATTTTTTATTTTCATTGCTAAATGGATGTCATATTTCATTGTTGAATTATTTGGAGGTACTTCTCTTCATGATTGGGCCAATCAAGCACTAATAATGATGAAAAGATACTTTGATATTTTATTGTAAGCCTTGTTTGAATATTAAGAATATTTTAAAATATCTATAAATAATAATAAAATAATTTAAAAATAATAATAAAATATCTTAACTCAACCTAAAAAAAATAAAAAATGTTTGGTATTTTAGACTAGTGGGACCATGTATGGTTAAAAACAATGTTGGAAATATTTGAGAATTTGTTCGAGATTGGATTTTGAAAAGTGAGAAAATTTTAAATAAAAATTATTTTAAAAATAAGTATTGTATTGAAATTTGTAAAAGTTGATAGATAAACTTGAAAAGTTGTTGGAATACTAATTTTTAAGATTTTTTTTTTTGAAATTGTAAATGTTCTACTAGTTTTTGTGTTTTAATAATAATCAAGTAATGATTAAGGTTGTGTTTGGTTATTGAAATAACTCAAGTCATTTCAATTCACTTTAAACTAATCATTGATAGAATCTATTATTTTTTAAATTTTTATAAAAAATTTAAATCTTTCACAACATTAAACATGCCTCATATTTATATATATATATATATATATATATTCAAACACATATTTTAACTTATTTATATTTAAACATATTTAATAAAATCTATAAAATATTATTATTTACTTATCAATTCAAAACATATCAATTCAAACCATATAAATTATCTTAATATCTAAATATAGCGTTGTATTCACGTGATCATTCACCTTCCATTTGCACCCAAAAATAATTAAAAAAAAAATAAAAGTGTCATGAAATTTCTTAAGAAAAAATTTAATTGTAAATAATTTTGTACATTAATATGTATACTTATTTAATATGATTTATTAAAAAATAAATTTTATTAAAAATAATATTAATTTAAATTTAAAATATAAATACAACAATATTAATATATAAATTCATACGTAAACTTAGGTTGTGTTTGGATATTGAAGTGAGTTGAGTTGAGATGATAAAATATTGTTAGAATATTATTTTTAATATTATTATTATTTTAGAATTTAAAAAAGTTGAATTGTTTATTATATTTTGTATTGAAATTTGAAAAAATTGTAATTATGAGTTAAGATGAGTTGAGAGATGTTTAGTAACCAAACGAAACCTAAATGATAAGTTGAGAATTTGAATAGAACGACTTTTGAGATTTAGGACTTGTTAGAACACAACTCTTTCAGGTATTCTTAAATATTTTATTTTCAAATATTACTCAAATACAAAATATTTTTTAATTTCAAATTTTTAACTTTTTCATCTAATAAGTACCTAATCATTAAAATTTTCCCAAATATCCAAACAAAATAAAAAAAATAATACTTTCAAATTTTAAAATAAAAATTATATTAAAAAACTATATTTAAACAAATTTTTAAAATTTTAATATTTTTATTATCTTCTGAGTTTGTAACTTTGTACACCTCTTGTGCACCCCCGTCTACCTGGCATGCCACCCACAAAAGGAAACGATGTGTTTTGATTTTGCAAAATGCGAGGTTGGCGGAGGGAGACAAAAATGGGAGGGGGAAATTTCATGAAATTAAATGCAAGGAAAATGTTAGTGAGCCCCTCAAATTTAACGCTCATGTATTTTATTTTTTTTACTTAATAGTTAAGGATTGTTATATTTTATTTTTAATTTTTTAATAATTAAGAATGTTAAAAAAATACTTAAAAAATAAAATAAAAAGAACAAAAAATTTATAACCAACGATAAGTGCTAGGCCTGCTAGTATGATCTTATGAAAATGGAATGAGAATCTTGGTCCCTTTTTATGTTTGGATAGTTTCAATTCATCTCAACTCATTTTATCTAATAATTACAATTTTTTTAAATTTTCACACAAAATATAAGAAATAATTCAACTTTTTCAAATTTCAAAACAATAATAATATTAAAAAATAATATTTTAATAATAATTTATTTAACTTTTTACTCTCATCTCAACTCACTATCCAAACCTCACCTAAAATATAACGAACTCTGGGTCTCTTTTAAAGCTCAAGCACTCATAATCATGCTTACAATTGCTTGTTTGGGCACCTATTGACCAGCTCGGGAACTCTGAATCCTAGAAATAAAAAATCCATTTGAATAAAACATTCGTAGAGAGAATCACCAAGTTGAATTTGAAAATTAGGGTTTTGTTAAAAGGGCCCCAGACGCTTTGAGCTGGTTAAAACCTAGCTACAACTCAATGTGACTCAAACTTGTGCTTTGGGGATGAGCCGAAGAGAATATTCGGAACGAAGTTGTTGTAAGATAGGGATTAAATCAGTGAATTTGAGAAACTTGAAATCCTATTAGTGCATCGGAGCTATAGATTTGAAGCAAAATACAGGCAAGTGTGCTCAAAATGCAAACCCATGAGACTTTCCTAGGTTGGAGAGAGAGAGAGAGAGAGAGAGAGAGAGGATTAGAGCACTAGCGATGACTTATTCATCTTTATCTTCATATTTGCATAATGTCTTTAAATTCATCTACATTAGTTTATGCATCTTTAAATTTTTATATAGTTATAAATAATGCTTATTCTTCACTCTTCAAACATTATTTTTAATGTTTTCTCTCTCTTATATCCATTAAAATCAATTTTGTAGAATTTGTATTAAGATATATGAAATTTGTATTAAGTCAAACGTTTTTAAGTACATATTAATATTTATTGATAAAATCGGTCATTTTGATATATAAAATTGGTAATATTTAGATAAATGGAATTTGTATTTTTGAGTACATGGTGTTAATTATAAAATATATAAAAAATAATAATTTTAAGAAAAAAATTAAAAATAATAATATTTTATTATTATTTGGTTCAAAGATGCATAATCCAAGTTGTAGGTTTTTCTTGATATGTAAAATCAATCTTTAAAAGATGTGATTTTAAAGATACATATAGAGAAACCAATGCATTTTAAAGATGGGGTGTCTGTATGTAAAAAAAATCTTCTGTAATTCTTTCAATCCATAATATAGCCAGAAGTAGCAATTAATTAAGAAGAACATTGCCCATAAACGGACCTAGTTGGAGTTTCCTCGTACCAATGTTCTTCAACGTTGTTACTATTTTCAACATGTCCACCTGCCTCCTTTATTTGTTCCGACGTGATCTCCAACATTGGGCATTCCTTGACTCTGAATGCTAGCAGCGATGGAAATACATCACGAATCTTCTTCAACTTTGGCACCCCCATCCCTGTCAACTTGGGCAGTTCCACCAGATGCAGTTTCTGTAAACTCGAACTCCATTTTTTATCAGCATCCAAGACATTCGGCTCAAACAGCCTTTCTAAATCCTCACAGAATTTGATCTGGAGGATCCTTAGCTTTTCCGGGAATTGGAATGAATGAAAGACATATTTAATCAATGGGCAACAATCTAGATACATTTCTGTAAGATTTTTAAAGCCCCCGCCTTCTGGCTGTATCCCGCTGCGTACATGCTTCAATTTGGGAAGGTTTGATGCCCACAAAATCTCTAGATTTCCCTCCATTTTGGCTTCTGTTTCTTCTCCCAAAGATATTTTCTCCATTTCCGTGCACCTCTGTAGCCAACAACCTTTCATTGCATCCACATTTTCCACACCAAGATCTGATAATCGTGTAATGAACTTATTTCCAATCAAAGATACATAAGATGCTTTCTTGAGAGCATCCTCAACCCCAGCAGGAAAAGAATCAAACCCAACAATTTCCAAGTACTGGCGAAAGCGACACACCTGATCACGGAAAGAATCGAAAGATAGAGTTTTGAAGTAGATTCTTCTGAAGAAAGCATTTACTTTGTGCCAATGGATGTCTCCAGGTCTGCCTTGCTCAGGGCAAACAGAAAAGTGAAATTCTTTGAACTCTTGTTCCCATAACCCAGGTTTTTCCTCCAAATCTTTGACAAACTTCGTAACTGTAACCGATTTGCAAGTCATGTTTTGCCATTTCTCTAAGCTGCAGCATTCATTCCAGTTTAGCACCTCTGGCAGGCGCTCCATCTTCTGCAAGTCAAATTCTTGAATACCCTTTGGCAGATCCAGGTGCTTTAAAAGACTCAACTTATAGATCTCGTTGGGAAACTTTTTGATTCCCGTCTCCCACAAATCAAGAACCTCTAAATGAGCAAGCAATTCCAAATGTTGAAGCTGCTCCAACTTCGAACAACCTCTTAACTTGAGCTCCCGGAGACTGGTAAGATTTTTCAATGTTGGTAGAGACGTGATTCCTGTCTCCGACAGATCCAAAACTTCGAGATTTCTATGTTTTTCGAAACTTGGCTCTGATTGATCTGGGACTGAACAACCTCGAAGTGAAAGTTGAGTGAGGTTGGTGAGATCTGAAATGGAAGGTAATGTAAGTCCTGTTCCTGAAAGGTTGAGAGAATGAAGGTTATTGAGGTTGGCCAGTGATGGAAGAGTTTTAATTTTGGTATGTGAGAAATCAAGATGACGGATATGGCTCATATGATCAAATGATTGATCTTCAATCTCAACCAGACTAGAAGCATTAGAAAGATGAAGCTCCTCAAGTCTTGTAACTCCTTCCATTGTTGGCAATTTATGTAGTGGGCAATTTTTCAGAAAGAGCTGTCGAAGGTTAACAAGGTTGGAGATTTTCGGTAGACTTTCAAGTTTAGTGTTTGAGAGGTTCAGATGACGGAGGCAAACCATGTTTTTGAAGGCATTTTCTGGGATTTCAACCAATTTGGAGGCATCAGAAAGATCAAGCAGCTCAAGATTTGGAAAGTTGCCAAAATTGGAAGGCAAACGTTTGATTTCAGTCTTGGACAAATCAAGGATCTTGAGTTTATCCTTATTTTCAGAAAAGTCTCCATTGATTTCCTTTAACATATTAGAAGCTGAAACATCAAGATATTGAAGAGCAGGTAAGGCTTTAAAGGAAGGTAATCTGGTTAACTTACAGTCGCGCAGCAAGAGTCGAGTGAGATTTTCAAGCTTGCCAAGGTTGCAAAGGATTGGAAATCTTTTAATCGAGGTATGGGAAAAATCAAGGAATTGGATTTTCTTAAGATGGGTGAAGGTTTTGTCTGTAATCTTTAGCAAAGATGTAGAACCAGAAAGATCAAGCACCTCGAGATTTGTAAGTGCTTTTAGATTTGGCAAGCTTTCCAAAAAAGGGCACCTCCTGAGGATGAGCCAACGTAGTTGGCTAAGGTTGGAAAGAGAGGAAGGAAGCGTTTTGATGGAGACTGCACAAAAGTTGAGGGTCTGAAGATTAGTCATTTCCTTAAAAAGATCGTCTGTGATCTTTTCTAAGAAGTTAGCATCAGATATCTCCAGAACTGTCAGTGATTTCAGGTGTTGGATGTCATCAATCATTTGCAGTTGATCACAACCTCTGAGAACCAACACACAAAGCTCTTCCATTTTAGACGATAATGGAGGGAATGACTTGAACCTGGGATTGAAAATGGCAAGATTTTGGAGTCCCAGCTTCTCCTTGAAGTATAAATTTGGGTCTTCCCTGCAGAGATGACTTCCATGAATGAGGAGGGTGGAAATATATTTATCTTGTTTTGAGCCTCTTGTAGGTGTCTTCATCATATAATCTGAAGGTGCAAGTGTCCCAAATCCTTTCCAAATGCTTTCGTCAAGAACACGAGCCAATCCCAGGACTGATCTCTGCTCATATCCAACACGACGACAATCTGGAATGTGAAGAACCAATTCTTCCATCATAACAAGATTATCTTCTAGCATTTTCAGCAACCCACATCCTATTAGTTTCATTAGCACGCGGTGCCCTTCTTCATATGTCTGCTTAATATGATCAGCAGAACCAAAATATCCTTCCAATATCCAGCTGAATATCAACACATTGTAATCTATTGCACCATGTCTGCTTACGAATTCCCGGCTGTGCCAATAGCAATTGACCAAAGTGTCGTTTCCTGGGGTACTCCAAGACCCATGATCACCTCCATGCAACATGTCAATTGCAAAGCACAGGAGCAAAGTCATGCATTTATCTGCTTCATTATTAGCTACTTCTTTCAGAGCATTTTCCGATTTCGAAAGCTCTAAATCATCTGCTCCTGATAGATTTAAGGCTTCTGCTACCAGTACGACTACTCCAATTGGCAGACCATTGCTCTTTTCTGCAATTTTCTTAATACTTGCTTCAAAATTTTCTAGACCGGGAATTGCAATTTTGAGAAGTTCCATAAATAGAGTCCCTGACTCTTTTGCCGGCAAGGGCTTAATCTCAAAGGTCATTTCCTCATTCTCCGATTTCTTCTCATTGCTCCCTTTGTCCGGCCTTCTTGTGACTAAAAACTTGAGCCTAGTTTTTGATTCCATTGGCATCAACCTTTTCAATTCAGCCCTAGTTTCCTCTTCATAAGTACTGTCACTGCGAATATCATCCAGAATTACTAAAAGAAATAGTACTTCAACTTTAGAAGATGATCTACCTCCTCCAGAATTCTCATCAATCATTTCCACGGTCTTCTTTTTTGTTGTCATTTCCTCGATCTTCTCTTTCCCTGTTTTCCACAACTTCTTAGCTGGCTGCTTGCTCTGATCTTTCAGTCCATCATTACCCGAAAATGCTTTGCCATCAGAAAGACTATCTGATCCTCCAGATTTCTCATCTATTACCCCCAATTCCTGGAGCTTCTCCTTTTCCATTTCCCGGAGCTTCTTAGTTATCTCCCTTTCTAACTCATCCGATTTCCTGCTTTCCATTTCCCTGACCATCTTAGTTATCTCCAACACTTCCCTCCTATAGCTTTCCATTCCCCTTAGCTTCTTATGTATCTCGCGTACCAACTCTTCCAATTTCTTGAGTTCCATTTTCCTGAGCATCTTAGTTATCTCCAACACTTCCGGTTTCTTGCTTCCCCTTTCCTCAAGCTTCATAGTTATGTTGCTTATCAACTCTTCCGATTTCTTTCCGTCATCATTACCTTCTTGATAATCCTCGGTACTTGCTTGTAGGGACAACTGATGGGCAAGGACATCATAAAGGGACCTTTTGTCGTGCTTTTTGTTCATAGATATCCAAAGATTCCCATAAAAGCAGCTCTCAGAATTGATGATAAAATCATTGATCTTTCTAGCCATCCATGTTTTTCCTACTCCTGCATCCCCCACCAAGGCAATGGTTTCCACATTTTCCTCCTCAAACAACTTCATTATATTCTCTAACTCTTTTTTTAGTTGTTCTTCACTCATCAAGGGAATCATGGCTGTTGCTATAAAAAAAAACAACATAATTTAGGATAAAAAGAAAATAGAGCTCCCAAATATCGGAGCTGAAAACCTATATTTCATGATTAATATTCTTGTGTTATGGAAATCATTAAAAATCTCCATCTAATTCTAATACTGTGATGCTTGGACAATGAGACTGAGAGTTATTTGAATATCAGTGAAAAATATTAAAAAATTAAAAAATTATTTTTGTTTCGAAATTTGAAAAAATAATATAATTTTTTGTTTGAAAGTTTAGAAAAATTATAATGATTAAGACAATCACTTGATCAGGAGATCATCTGAATCCTTCTTCAAACTAACTATTCTTGAACTTGATGCAACAAATTAATTAAAAGCAATACTGAATTAATAACAGAATGAATTGCATATAAAAGTTGATGATGACCTCCATTTTCATGGCATTGTTGAATGGTAATATGACAAACGTGATTACAGTGGAGTTGTTACTCATCTGGATGATCATGACTAATTACAAACCCTCTTTAAACTATCACTCGATAATTCATAATTACTCCCCTACATTATAAAAAAGTCTCACATAAAAACAGAATTTTAAACATTGAAAATATAAATGGTAAAAGTTATAAATTAAAAAAGAAACTCGTTGGAACTACTTTATTAAGAAACTCTATTATTTCAATAAATAATATTTTTCATCCTTTTGTTCTACTTTGTTAAGACTATACTATTATTTTAAGACTTTTAGATCGCATACTCCTTGTATGGCGTAATTTGATTTGAAAAATAAAATTTAAAATTTAAAATTTATAAATCAAATCTTATAATTTAAATAACATAAATAATGTGTTCTACAAACCGACTTAAAAATAAATTACTCTTTTGTTAATGAATCACATATGTTGATTACGAGAGTACTTGAGTTAAATAATAATAGAATCACTATTAAAGTATTAATATTCTATTAGTTTTGAATTTTTATATATTTATATCTTTTATATATTTCTTAAATATTCTGAAAGTTGTATTTGTAGTTTAGCTTTCATATATATCTTGCATTTTTTATGTTTTTTTTTTCCTAGGCATGCCTATTTTTGTATTGAGATATTTTAATTTTTAGCAGATGATTTCCGAGATGAGAATTTTATGAATAGTAATAAGATGGCTTGTTGTGAATAATAATGAAATAATTTGAATTAAGTATTTATTGAAGTTTGAGAAACGAGAGAGAAAAAATTAAATAAAAAATATTATAAAATTTAAATATTGTTATAGTATGATTTTTTAATATATTTTTATTTTGAGATTTGAAAAAATTGAATTATTTTTATTATTTTATTTCAAAATTTAGAAAAGTTATAATGATTAGTTTGAAATTGTTTGTGTTTAAATGATGTTTAGGAAAGAAATGATATGAGATGAGATTAGAAGATATGAGATGAGAAGAAAACTATTTCCAAAGAACCTCTCGATCGGTTAATTTGTAGTTTTGTGTTTTGATTGAGAGATGCTTTCAACTCATCTCATTTCATCATTATAAATTTAACACATTTTCATACAAAATATAATAAATAATTCAATTTTTTTAAATTTTAAAATAATAATAATATTAAAAAATAATATTCTAATAATATTTTATTCAATTTTTAACTTTTATCTTAACATATTTTATTTCAACTCCCTATCCAAACCTAACCTTATTCTTCATATATATTTGATTTTCCTTTCCTCGGCTTTATGGATACTATTTTGCTCATCCATACGTTTATATTGCTGATCTATAGATCACATGAGGAGATCACGTACATTTCCAATGCATATAAAAAAAAAAAAATTGAAAAAAAAAATTAGCAATCTAGAAATCGGAATTAATTAGTGATATACCGCTTTCGTTTCGCTTACCAGTCACCGTAATTGTTGCTCTAACTTTATGATCTGGTTCCACCGATAAAGTAACTTGAACACGAGGACTCTGTTGTTGGCCCTCATCTGCATCATCACGTCCAAAGAAAATAGGGTAGGCAATGAGAAATTTTATTTACAGTTTCAAGAAATTGTGTGTAATTTTATTGATAAATGAAGTGAAAAAGAGAAAGAAAATATCATTTTAAAAATAGAAATTCTATTTATAATCTTGAGTGAGAGACTGTGTAGATAGTTTTATTGAAGAATATAAGATAAAAGAGGAAAAAATATCATTTTAAAAAAGATATTATTATAATTATAATTTTTTTTTAAAATATATTGGTATGGACTTGCATGAATAATTCTCATTTGAAGATTGTATGTAGACTAACTTTTTTTTAAAAAAAATATTATTATAATTTTAATTTTTTTTAAACACAATTATATAGATTTATATGAGCAATCCTAATTTAAGGACTGTATATAGACTAAGGAAAATGCTAGAGCTCTCGCTGGAGTCTCCCGTTGGGAGTTCCCGCCGGCCGGAGCTCTAGTGTGTTTTATTATGTGTATTTTTTAATTTTTTTTATAGATTTTTTTAATAATTTTAAAAAATAAAAATTTTTATAATATTATTAAATAATACTTTCTTAATCACGAAGTAAAGTATTTTTTAATAATTTTTTTTTTACTTTTTTGATTAAGAAAGTGTTTTTAATGATATTTTTAATTTATTTTATTTTTTAAAATTATTAAAAAATATTTAAAAAATTTATATAAAAAATAATTTAAAAAAAATACATATAAACACATATTACAGCTCCAGCGAGAACTGTAGCATCATCCATAGACTAATTCTAAATATATCCAGAATTTTCAATTTTATTTATTTTAATATATATCTACAACTTATTTCAAATCTCATGACAGTGATTTTGACATGCTAACTAGCTATTTGCAAGATGTGAGAATATGTATATATGCTTTTAATTTAAAAATTAGTAAAAAAAAGTACACAAAACCAAGCATCATTGTTGTTTTTGTAAAAACTAGAAGAAAAAAAAATTTATTTGTAAGAATGGTTTACGACATATTAAATTTATCACTCGCATGTTCCATAATAATAAAATATTATCGTTATTATGATTATAATGAGTGTGAAGGGAGAAAATCCCTTATGTTGGGCCAAATAATGGGCCTAGGATGCAATGACGGTTATATGGTTTGGGGTGGATTGGGCCAGGTGCAAGGCCCAGCCACGTCACCTGGTCTGGGCAAAACAGGTAATACTTAGTTTAAGGAAACTCGGGTCGAGCCATACTGACAGGGCAAAAGATATGCGCAAAGCTTGGGAAGGAAGGAACACAGCGCACATCACCAGATGGAATAGACCCGAGACAAAAAGCATGCAGCATTCAATGCGGCCCAGGGCAGAAACCATGCCGCATTGAATGCAACCCAGGGCAGAAACCATGCTGCATTAAATGCGGCCCAGAGCAGAAGGCGCCGCATTCAATGCGGCCCAGAGCAGCAACCATGCCGTATTTAATGCGACCCAAGGCCTGAGCAATGTATAGTAAGCTTGAGACCTCCGCAGCTCGGCAAGGTAAATGACATAGGAGCTGCTCGGTGAATCGACAGCACAAGTGTATTATCTCCTGCTATGCAACACCCTACTATGGTGGGGGCCTGGTCGGTAACTATAAATAAAGGTCCAACTCACAGTAAACCAGGTAATCGGTCAATCTATCACTAGCACTTTACATTATCTTTCTTTAACTATCGTTTATTATCTTCTTCATC
This sequence comes from Juglans regia, assembly GCF_001411555.2. NCBI lineage: Eukaryota > Viridiplantae > Streptophyta > Magnoliopsida > Fagales > Juglandaceae > Juglans > Juglans regia. Next base: position 12,407,209 of record NC_049909.1, on the reverse strand, counting down.
ATACTGACTTAAGTATCGGAGGATCAACGGACCCTGAGGTCCCCCCCATAGTGACTGTGCAGGTGATTGCTAGTATACTGGGGGTGTGAAGTTGCCCAGGCCCATGAATCACAACATCAACAGTGGCGTTGTTTGTGAGATTTCTGTTGTCCCATAACTAGCGTGTCCTTCGTATGCCGGCAACAACCTACTCCCAGCATTCGCAGCATGAAGTGATGCAGTCCGAAGTAATGGAAGTAAGATTCAATCAGCAAAATGAAGTGATACAAAAACTCATGACAGACATGGAGACTCTCCGACAAGAGATAGACCAACAGAGTTATCATTCTGGGGACCGCCCCCAGCCTAATGCAGCCACCGCTGATGAAGAACGATGCAAAATCAATCGACAAATCCAGATAGAAGTAGCAAAGCAGATGGGCCAACCAACCACAGTGAATTAGTTGCTTACCAATGCTGAGCTGCCGTACAACACGAGGATTTTGGCAGTACCAATACCTCCAAAGTTCAAAGTTCCTCAGATGGAAGCGTACGATGGGTCAAAGGACCCATTGAAACACCTGGAAACCTTCAAGGCCCACATGACTCTCCACGGCTTCCCCAGTGAGATAGCATGTAGGGCGTTTCCCCTCACTTTGAAAGGAGCAACATGAGTATGGTTTGTTTTCCTGCGACGTGGACCATGGACAGTTTCAACTAACTAGTACGTCGGTTCTTAACGTAGTTTATGGCTAGCAGAACGAGGAGAAGGCCAGCTGCCTATCTGTTGACTGTTAAACAAAGGGATGACGAAAACCTTAAGTCATACCTCTCCCGCTTTAACAAAGAACGAATGACGAAGTACGACCAAGACGAGAAGATCACTTTGGCGGCATTGTTAGGAGGGATCTAGCCTTGTAACCCTTTAATGACAGAAATTGCCCGAAAGACACCGTCAACCTTGAGGGAGTTTATGGACTGAGCAGACGGTTACATAAATGGAGATGATACGCTCCAAGCATTAACGGCACCCAAGAAGCGTGACTTGGAGAGGGCGGACAAGAAAACGGCAGAGCGGCACCAAGGATTGAACCAAGGAATCAGCCAGAAAGGGACTTACGAAGCCAAAGGCAAGGGAAAACTTGGTCCTCGTTTACATTCTAACTTGATAGTAGAAACTGAGGAGGACCCGAGTCAGAGAGGAGAGCAAAGAAAAAGTTCATCGCGCCCCAAATACTGCTCCTTCCATAGGAGCAGCGGACATAACACCCAAGATTGCTATATGAAGTGGAGAAGATTTGACGACCCAGAGATCCAAGCCGACCAATATAAAAACGAGAGGGATGAGCCATGAAGAGAATATCGTCCCTACCCTCGGAGAAACCAAGACTGAAGCCCCGTTCGGAGAAACCAAGACTGAAGCTCCGTTCAAAGGAATCGGGGTCCAATTCGTAGAAGTTATAGCCCAACCCAATTCGCAGAAGTTATAGCCCAACCCACGAAGACTGGGGCCACGCTCAGAGGGATAATGGAAGCCCCGAGCGAAGGAGAACCGTAAATCACCGCAAAGAGAACCTGCGTCAAGGAAACTCGAGAAGAGAAGAACCCCCCATAGGAGAAATCAACATTATAACTGCAGGATATGCGAGGGGAACAACTTCCTCGGCCCGAAAGCCCATGCAAGGAGGGCCAGGTACGAAGAAATATTTTCCACCCAACGTCCATACTGTAAAGATCCTTCTGGAGAATATTAGGTGACTTTCAACGAAGAAGATGGAGAGGGATTGTCCCGGCCTCATGATGATGCACTGGTAGTGACGGCGCAAATAGCTAACTATCGGACCAAAATGGTGTTGATCTATAATGGTAGTTCCACAGACATCCTTTTCTGGGAAGCATTTAGTAAAATGAGGATTACTCTTGATAGGTTGCGACCAACACCTATGCCCCTTAAAGGCTTCACAGGGGACACTGTCCAACCAATCGGAACAATCGCCCTGTCTGTATTGGTAGGGACGGCTCCCAAAACAACATCTCTCATGATAGACTTCTTGGTGGTCAAAGCCCCTTCTTCATACAACGTGATACTTGGATGCCCATCCTTGAACCAAATGAAGGCTGTAACTTCCACCTATCACCTGAAGGTAAAATTCTCGACCCCATCTGGGGTAGGAGAAATGCGGGGCAAACAACAGACCGCGAGAGATTGCTACACTGGGGAGATGAAGTCAAAGGCAATAGTCGTACAAACTCTCGAGCAGGACCATGAGAGAGCGGCCACGCCTATACCTCTAGCTCGGATCGAGCCGGACCATGAAGTAGGGAATGAAGAGGCAGTGGGGTAGGCGGAGCTCAACAAGGCAGTCATGCCTCCACCTCCCACTGTCACGGAACTGGAGAAAATCCCTTATGCTGGGCCAAATAATGGGCCCAGGGTGCAATGTCGGTTATATGGCTTGGGGTGGATTGGGCCGAGTGCAGCCACGTCACCTGGTTTGGGCAAAACAAGTAATATTTGGTTCAAGATAACTCTGGTCGGGCCATACTGACAGGGCAAAAGATATGAGCAAAGCTTGGGAAGGAAGGGACATAGCGCACATCATCAGATGGAAGAGACCCAGGATAGAAAACGTGCCGCATTCAATGTGGCCCAAGGCAGAAACCATGCTACATTCAATGCGGCCTAGGGCAAAAGGTGTGTCGCATTCAATGTGGCCCAGAGCAGCAACCATGACGCATTTAATGTGACCCAAGGCCCAAACAATGTACAGTAAGCTTGAGACCTCCGCAGCTCGGCAAGGTAAACGACATAGGAGCTGCTCGGTGAATCGACAACATGAGCATATTATCCCATGCTATGCAACACCCTACTATGGTGGGGGCCTGGTTGGTAGCTATAAATAAAAGTCATACTCACAATAGACCAGGTAATCGGTCAATCTATCACTAACAATTTACATTATCTTTCTTTAACTACTATTTATTATATTCTTCATCATACTGACTTAAGCATCAGAGGATCAATGCCCCCCCCCCCCCCCATAGTGACTGTGCAGGTGATCGGTTGTATATCAGGGGTGTGAAGTTGCTCAGACCCGCGAAACACGACATCAATAATGAGTTCTATACCAATTGGCACATTAGAATTAAAATACTTTAACCTTTCTTAAAACGATATATGAAATTTAAACAAATCACTAAATCAAAAGCTCTCATCAATAACTTCCAGAATGAGACATAAGCAACAAAGGAAAATAGAAGACAATCAACCAAAACGAAAACAACTATTATGATATTTTTAGAGCAAGCAATATATTCAAGCATATAAGCAAAAAAAAATGGGACAATTGTTTTTAATTTTTTTTTTCTTTTTTGAATTTGAGGACAGATAAACCTATAAAATGAATCATACAGAACTTATATAGCATAATTTATTGTTGTTTGACATATTCACATAGATAATGTCAATACATGTATGTTACTACAAGAAAATTGAATTTTTGCCGGAAAATACTTTGCGGTGACTAAGATTTGGTTGCAAAAAAGCATGTCAGACGCATTTTTGTTGCCGCAAGTGAGAAAGTCGCCACAAATACTATTTTGTGGTGAATTTCTTTTGCTTTGAAGGCAACACAAAAATCACCGTATAACTGTAGCCGCATGTTATATGATCCGTTTTTACTTGTTAATTTCTATATCGATCTCCCTATAAGATGACAAGAATTCTAAAAGACACAAATCATCATGTAAAAAAGACTTGCATACATACCTTTTGACTTGGCTTCATTCCTTGGCTCTGCAACAATCGCATCCTGTTGAACAATCTCATCCATTTGAAAGAGAAGAAGAAGTTGCAACTTTGGTATGAACGAAGAGTAGTTTTGTATTTATGGGAGCTAGGGAGGCAGGCGATAACAGATTATCTTGGGTTCTCCTCTTTAAATAGGCAATAAAGGATCAACGATCCTTAGAGCCAACTTCAAGAATCGATTCCCCCTCCCTTTATATATATATATATATATATATAGCAATTACATTAGATCTGAAATTACCAACTTCAAGCCAAAATTAATTTTAATTATCTTTACATGAATTGCTTCCCTTTTATAGAGCTGTAGAGCCCACGGGAATGAATGCCTTTCGAGGACCCTACAATTAGCAGCTAATTGTAAGTACTCCAAAATAGAAACTAATAAATAAAACTAAAAAATTAAGGAAAATTATGTACTTTTTTTTATATATATATATATATATAGATATGAGATTAACACTCCTTAATTAATTAGTATTGTTACACATGAGGTGTTACGAGTGGTAATATTATTTATAAAAATGTATGTTTTCTTGACCTTGACCTGTTAAGTATCAAGAAAAATTATCAGTAGAAGAAGAAGATAGGTGATTTAGGTATGGAATATTATAATAAAGGACTTGATCACCTTTCCAATTTTCATCCCTTGGCGCAACACTACAATATGACTAGAATAAGCAAAAAAGAAACAGTAATATAATCGAACAAGCAGCGAATCAACCAATATATAAATTAAAGCAATGGATCTCTGAATAAAGAGAAAGGTCGAAAATAACGGCACAAGAAGACAACCAAACAAGCAACGAATCAACCAACACATTTATTAAAGCGATAGATTTCTTAATAAAGAGAAAGGTCGAAAACAACAATACAAGAAGACAACCGGGCCGACAAGTACTATTATCAATTGTTTTTTACCATGTTTATATTCAGTCGTTGCTTCGATCGGTTCCAAGAAGCCCTAGAAACCAACTTTTTACTTTTCTTGAGGGGGTGGGAAATAAAATCAAGGGATTGCCTTCTGCTCAAAGAGAGTGTTTCTACAGAAAGATTTTCTTTGTCTTTACACCCACCTAGCTGATGATAGAAAGATTTTCTGTCTTTACACCCACCTAGCTGATGATGATCTATATATATAGTAAAACTAGGTTGCAACTAAGTGGAAGAGTGGCTTCGGAAACAACAGAAAGTTCATGGGGATTAATTATATATAATTAAGGGGGAGAATTTAATTTAAAATATTTATTTATTTATAATATAATAATTTTTTTTAAAATTTTTTTATTTAAAATTATTCTTCTGGCTTTCAAGATGAAAAGTTTCTAATCAAATTTATCACGTATTTTAAAAAACTTGTCCACAACTTTCCTTTTTTTTTTTTTTTTTTTGCCACTTGTGCTTTCTTTTTTATAGGACTTTTTGTCTTACCTCATTATAATTTATAGCAAGTACTTTTCAAGAAAAAAATAAATTTTAAAATGGGTTCTAAGACGAGTCCGTATAGTCCTATATTATTAATTAATATAACTATAAAAATAAAATATATTTTATTGATATCGATTTCTAATAAAAATTTGTAATAATGATTAATAATAGAATAGAATTGGGAATAGAATTTTTATGTAAGCTCTCTTTTAATTTTTATTTGATAGAGGAAATTAAGGTAAGCTAGCTCTCTAAAAATGGTTGTACCTCGCGCCTGTAATTTGAATGTCTTTCATGTAAGCTCTCAGCTTTTAGTTTCTATGCCCACAGAAAAAAAGGAAATCTGATGCCAAATCTCTCTCTCTCTCTCTCTCTCTCTCATAAACTCTAAAGCGCCTTGAGTTGGAAGCTGGACTAGTGTTAATATTTATAGCATACTAGCTTCTAAGGGCATGCAGAAGTACTACATCATCATTTGACTTCAATGATTTGAGAGATCATCTCCACCAAATCCAGCTCCTTAGCGCAATGCATGTAGTCACCGAGGAGAGAACCAACACTACATCATGAGTCCATTAGATATATATTTGGAGTGACAAAACTACGTATGTGGTTGTTTAGAAGAGACAATATGACAAGTATTATAGGACCATAATAAGCAGAAAAGAAGCAGCAATATAATCGAACAAGCAACGAATCAACCAATACATGAATCAAAACAATGGATCTCTAAATAAAGAGAAAGGTCGAAAAGAACAGCATAAGAAGACAACTAAACAAGCAACGAATCAACCAACATATGAATTAAAGCAATGGATTTCTGAATTATAAAGAGAAAGGTTGAAAAGAAACAGCATAAGAAGACAACCAGACCGACAAGTACTATTATTAATTGTTTTTCATCATGTTTATATTTAGTCGTTGCTTCGGTTCCAAGAAACCCTAGAAACCAAATTTTTACTTTTCCGAGGGGTGGGAAAAAATGATCAAGGGATTGCCTTCTGCTCAAAGAAAGTGTTCCAACAAAAAGATTTTCTGTCTTTTAAAACTAGGTTGCAACTAAGTAGAAGAGTGGCTTCGGAAACAACACAAGGTTCATGTGGATTAAAATTATATATATAAGGGGGAGGCCAACATAAATTGAGGTTTATGGCAAAAAAAAAAAGTAAAATTAAAATTAAAATATTTATTTATTTATAATATAATAGAAATAATATCAATTACTATATTAAATGTGAAATTTTTAAAACTTTTATTTAAAATTATTCTTCTGACTTTCAAGATGAAAAGTTTCTAATTAAATTTATGTATTAAATAAACTTGTCCACAACTTTCGTTTTCTTTTTCGGCCACTTTTGCTTTATTTACAGGGCTTTTTGTCTTTTCTCACAACTGGCAAAAACTTATCTAACACATTTATTTATTTATTTTTATCATCTTTTGTCAACATTGCCTTTACGACTTGGTCTCTTTTTGAAAAAAAAAAAAAAAAGAGCACGAAACTTTAATTTTAGGGGCCTTCCATAGGACTGGGCTTAGGGAAGGTCTTGGGCCGGCCTGGTTATTATCTTGGTGATTCTAGGTGTGACTATACGACAAGGCCTTTACTTGTTCGAGAAATGTCGTCTTCCGATCCGTTGTTGGATTCTTTGGAGCTAGTTCTCTTCATCGGGCCATGCCCACCAAGTATAGTAGTAATAAGTATGAAAAAAAACACTTTCTAATATTTATTTCTAAGCAAGCTTTATATTAATAATAACAAAATATATAATACATGAGCCGGACGTGGAGACACCTAAAAACACCTCATTATAATTTATAGCTAGTACTTTGCAAGGAAAAAAAAATAAAAAATACAATTGGTTCTAAGACAACTCTGTATAGTCCTATATTATTAATATAACTATAATTAATATTAATATAACTGTAAGGAGATCCCTTCTCCCCAACCTCCCAAGGCTCAGGAGGCTCAGCCAAGCTCGGTCTGGGACGAAAAGACACAAATCCGGCCCATTAGGAAAATCCTCTATATGTGACCTGTAGGAGGGATGATGTAGTAGGGAATGTGACTCGTTGATCTAAGGTCCCTCAAGTAGTTTCCAATCATCGAGTGCCCGCCCACACGACATGCGTGACATACAGAGAGTCGTTGATCTACTGATAGATGAAGCATGAATGGACCAGGAGAAAGGCAAACTAAGAGGAGAAGGTTGGAGAACCATGCAACATTAATGGTTTTGCCACCAGGATGACACGCCACATTAATGACGTTGTCACAGAGCCACGTCACATTAATGGGGCTGCTGTAGAGCCACGCCGCATTTAAAGGTTCTGACAAAATGAATAGTACGAGGAACTCGAAACTCGTAGTAGCATGCATGATCTGCTCTTCGAATTTGTAGTATAAATAGCTTATCCCAGGTACGAGGAAACTCTCTCTGATCCCTAGATTTTCTTACTTATTTACTATACTCCAATAGTATTTACTAATTTTGGCATCAGAGGTTCTCTGGCTCCAAGGCCACCCTCTCAAAACCGCATTACATTCTTCTCTGTGCAGGGCTCGTTGTAGAATACCTGAGTTGTTGGAGCTTGGCCTAAGGGTATGCGAAACACGACGTTAACAGTGGCACCGTTTATGGGATCATAAATCTTGCGTGTCATTCTCATGCTTGCGACAACCCGTTCCGAACAACTCAAGAGAAATGTGGGAGACGCCATGGAAGCAAGGCTAAAAGCCATGGAGGAGTGGGTGACAAAATTGACTGGTGAGGTGGAAACACTCCGCAAGGAGAACGTGGAACTCAAGAAACCCCAACGTGATCAAGAGGGCAGGGAGGCTAGTGACATTGAGCAAATGGGACCCCGAAACATGCAAGCGGGACCCAAGAAGGAAAAGGAGCAAAAACACATGTAGGACGAGCTCTGCAGCCTCAAGGGGAAGTAAGAGAAAATAGCGCGGAAAGTGGGTACGTCGTTGACGGTGGACCAGTTGCTCATAAGCACGGGTCTACCCTATACTGAAGAGGTAATGTCATTCCTTTTGCCACTGAAGTAAAGAGTCACTACTATAGAGACGTATGACAGAAGTAGGGACCCTCTCGAGCACCTGGAAACTTTCAGGGCTCACATGACGCTGTATGGTTTCCCTTGGGAAATTGCTTGTAGGGAGTTCCCGTTGACCCTGAAGGTGTCAACACGTGTATAGTTTGGATCACTGTCACTTAAATCAGTGGATAGCTTTGGCGAGCTAGCCAGTCTGTTCTTAACCCAATTCATGTTCAGTCGGAGGAGGCGGCGCCTGGCCGCATACCCCCTCACTATCAAACAAACAGAGGACAATAGTCTAAAATCCTACTTGACCCGGTTCAATAAAGATGATCGCTGACGATCAAGACGAGAAGATCACCTTGGCGACACTCCTAGGAGCGTCTGGCCGCACTCCCAGTTTATGGCAGAACTGGCCAGAAGGGCTCCTGCAATGTTGCTGGAATTCATGGACCAGGTCGACAGTTTCATAAATGCGGAAGACACTCTTCGAGTGTTGACTAAGCAGTGAAGGAAGGAAATAGAGTGTGTGGAAAGAAAGGGGAAGGCCCCAACTAAGGCCAAACCTCATGAGAAAGGGGAAAAGGACTCCTAGGAGAAGAGACGAGATGAAGTCCCTGCAAAGGGACCCGGGCCATGGTATGACGGGCCCACAGTCACCATTCAAAGGGAGGACGACCGGGGAGTAATGCGCCGATATTGCACGTACCATCGGTCCACCTTATACAATACCGAGAACTGTCGCTCCTGGGAGGAAGGAAGGAATATGCAGAACGACAGGGGCGCCGCCACTCCTCGGCCAGGAGACAAGTGTAAGAGCCTATGAGAAAATCGAAGGAAAGGAGTCAGGATTGTGGTGACCAGCATCGACGAGAGAACAACCCCCAAAGGCTTGCTATAGAAGGGCCACTGTTGGATCCCCTCCAATGGCCACCAAGGCAGCTGCCCCCTCTTGGGGAGATTTGAACCATAGCGGAAGGGTTGTGGGCGGGGGCATCAACTCGTCAGGACCCGATACTACGAGGTATACTTGGTTGATTATCATCCCACCAAGCAACGAAAGGGCGACCCCACCTCGGTAATCTTGTTCACAGAGGCTAATGAAGAAGGGGTCTTGTACCCCCACGACGACGCCCTGGTGGTCACCATGCTTGTCGCCAACTTCACCACCCGTAGAATCCTCATCGACAACGAGAACTCCATGGACATACTGTTATGGGAAGCCTTTGTCAAGATGGGTATTGAGACCTCCCAGTTGCTGCCAGCCCCCATGCCCTTAAAAGTATTCTCTGGAGGCATTGTCTGTCCAAAAGGATACATCACATTATCCGTCTTGGTGGGGAGTAGCCCATGCACGACCCTTGTTATGGTCGACTTCCTGGTGGTAAAAACTTCGTCGGCATACAACGCCATCATTGGGAGGCTCACCCTCAACTGTTTAAGGGCTGTTACGTCGACCTATCACCTCAAAATGAAATTCCCAAGCCCCCAGGGAGTGGGAGAAGTCCGAGGGGAGCAAGTGTCGGCAAGGGAGTGCAATGTTCAGGAACTGAAGTAGAAAGATGAAGAACTCGCCTTGGACGACACTAAGAGGGCAAAACAAGCCGGCCACCGCTGAAGAAACAACGACAGGCTTCCATCTGCAATCTGCCTTGCCAAGTTTCTAGGGAGAAGGGATGGTGCATGACTTTGGAGAAGAGGACAGGCGACGACCTCCCTGGAGTGGGATCCCGAGCTCCTTAAATTTTGTAATATCTTTGCACTGAGCTTGAACATTCCTTTTTACTTAATGAAACACAACGTTTCAGGGCAACACAAAACATTTGCTACACACTCTTACATTACCAGTACGACACCAACAATAAAAATGCGGTTAACAAGACCCACGGGCGACAAGGTCATCAACAACTTATCTCCTCACGGGGCACCATAAGGGTTTGCCTTATCCCTCTGGCAATGGAGAGTAGGTCAGCTGATGGTAGCCCGAAGATAAAACTTACCTTCCTTGCGGACATCAACAAGTAGGTGCAGGTTCAGTAACAAACTGCTCGAAGACTTACCTCCTCGTAGGACACTATAGGGAAAGGTCAGCCCGAGGGTGGCCTTATCCCTCCCATAGAGGGGAGTGGGATTGGCCCATAGCCCTCCTAAATACACCCCGACCTCCATCGCAACGAAGAGTGTGATTAGCACCAGCCTGACCCAACACTTACATTTCCAGTGATATCAACAAGTGGGAATGGGTCTAATAACAGACTGTCCGAAACAACCCGCGGAACACTATAGAGAAAGGTCGGCCCAAGGGTGGTCTTATCCCTCATGTAGAGGAGAGCAGGACTGGCACACGGACCTCCCAAATAAATTACCCCGACTTTTATCACAGCGAAGAGAGGCTAGCCAAATCGCTGTCCGAACTTATCTCCCCACGGGATACTATAGGGAAATGTAGGCCTTAAGGTTACCTTGTCCCTCCAGAATGTGGGTTAGTCCTCAGCTACCTGTGTAACGTTCCAATGGAAGACCCAAATCACATGGCCTATACTCCAAAAGGACTAGTCAATGATACAATTAGAGTCCCATTGGAACCTTATAAAGAGCAAGAATTTCTCCTTCCCAAGCAATGTGGGATCCCATACACCATCTATCCTTGTCCATATCATATGGGGTATCACAATCTACCCCCCTTAAATTCCCGACGTCCTCGTCGGGCCTGTCCATTGTAGGTGGCACGGCTCAAGTCCCACATTTCTGGTTGGGATAGGCTCTGATACCATTTGTAACGTTCCAATGGAAGACCCAAATCACATGGCCTATACTCCAAAAGGACTAGTCAATGATACAATTAGAGTCCCATTGGAACCTTATAAAGAGTAAGAACTTCTCCTTCCCAAGCAATGTGGGATCCCATACACCATCTATCATTGTCCAGAACAAATAAATGCACAACTTTTCATATTCTCCATATCGCTCTTTTTCAGATTTCAGAAACCACATGACAAAATTTAGCTCATGTCTACACAATGCATGTCAGAATATATTTTTTCCTTTTTCATACAGATTTCATGAATAATGCAGATAAGTGACCGAGGTTGATCTTTGTTTTCATAAGTTCCCAACACAACACAAATTATGCAAGTTTTCATAAAATCAACCTCAGTCTTATTAACTTGTATAAAACCCAGCATAGGAACCCCGCTTACCTGACTCCTGCAGCGTATTATCTAAGCCTTGAAAATGATCTCTATCAATCTCGTCACCTATTCATAAAAATAATATAGATACGCTGAGTATTAAACGATAATTGATATAACGTCCATCTAATAATTAACACTCAAAATCTCAACCCATAGTATAGCAAAAACAACTCACTAATACTACTAATAGTAATTTGGACAGCCCGCATTTCAACCCGAAAAAATACCATATTCTAATTTTAACAATAACCAAAACACCCACCAAAATCCACATTAAACACAATTAACCAAAATATCAACCCCACATCAAAGGCCCCTAACTCCAAGCAATCATCACAACTCAACCACAATGCAGCTCCAACTATTAATCTCCACTCCCAACGGTCAAATAGAAACCCATATAGCACAAAAACAGCCCCCAAACAAACCCAAGCATTACTCGATTTACTGCTCGACCAACCCAAAAAAATTCACAATTCCAAGCCAATTCCAACACAAAGTGTTTGTTAATTCACAAAAAGTGTTCGAGAATTCACAATACACCTCCAAATATTTCATTGAAATGAAAAAATAAACTGACATGAAGTGAAGTGTGTGTGCGTGCGAAAGAGACTAAGAACGAGGCTAACTTACCAACGAAAATGAATTTCTCCCGTAATGGTTTTACTAGTTACACAAGAAGCCGAGAATCGAAAGCCCAATAACTAGGAATCACAAGTCACGGAAACTCAAGAACCGACGAAATGCAAACCCAAACTCACGGCAACAACAAACTGTATAGAGGAGGAACATCAAAAATAAATACCAAAAACAGAATCTGCACACTGCAGCAAGGGAAACCGAAAATCAAAGGAATGAAGATGGAACTCTTACCAGTCGAAAATGGAGGGATCGCTCGCTGACTTGCAGAGGAGGGACCGTAAAGCATAAAGGAGAGAAAAACAGAGGAATGCAGTAACCGAAACCAGTGCTGCGCAAGAAGGAAACCGAACTTGAGGAAACTTGGGCAGAGAATCGGAACCCACAGACTAACGCAGCAACAAGAAATAGGAAGAAACCGAAAGAAAAGAAGGCGACGTGCGTGAGAGACGTGCGGGAGAAACCGAAACTGCGGAAGAGAAGGGAGAAAGAAACGGAAAACAGAGGAGATAAACATACCTCCCAAAACGACGCCGCTCGGTGGTCTCACTAGACAATAAAATGGCTGGGCCATTTACACGCACTGATCCGGGCCACTGATGAAGAAACTGGGCCTTACATCCTCCTCCCCTTACAAGAATTCCGTCCTCGGAATTCGCTACAAGCTATAAGAATTCTCTTCGAACAAGTGAGGATACTTGACTCGCATCTCTTCCTCGAATTCCCATGATGCTTCATTGATAGCATGATTATTCCACAATACTTTAACCAAAGAAATAGTTCGATTCCGCAACACTTGCTCTTTCCTGTCCAGAATCCGCAATGGTTCCTCGGTGTAGGTCAGGTCCTCTTGAACCTGCAAGGGTTCATGATCTATGATGTGAGTGGGGTCATGTATATACTTCCTCAACATGGACACATGGAACACATTATGCACTCCCGAGAACGCCGGTGGTAGAGCCACCCTGTACGCCACCGGTCCAATCCGATCAAGAATCTCAAACGGCCCAATGTATCTAGGACTCAACTTACCTTTCTTTCCGAATCTCATAACTCCTTTCATCGGTGAAATTCTCAAGAATACCTTATCTCCTATCGCAAACTCTAACTGACGGCGGCGTTTATCTGCATAGTTCTTCTGTCGGCTTTGAGCTGCTTTCATTCTAGCCCGAATGATATCTATCTTTTCTGTGGTCTGCTGAATAATCTCTGGCCCTAGAAGTTTTCTTTCACCTACTTCATCCCAATACAAAGGAGACCTACATCTCCTGCCATACAAAACCTCATAAGGTGCCATCCCAATACTAGCCTGGAAGCTATTGTTATATGCAAACTCCACCAATGGTAAATGTTGCATCCAAGATCCCTTGAAGTCCATCAAGCATGCCCTCAACATGTCTTCTAAAATCTGAATAGTTCTTTCTGATTGTCCATCTGTCTGAGGGTGAAAAGCAGTACTGAAACTTAACTGAGTACCCATTGCCTCTTGTAAGCTTCGCCAGAACTTAGAGGTAAAACGAGGATCTCTATCTGACACAATGGATACCGGCACTCCATGCAACCTCACTATCTCCCGCACATACAGTTTCTCATTCAGTCCTTGCTCAAATTTGCGTGCCTTCTTTTCCTCATCGGGAATCAAATAAGTGGCAAAACGGGATAACTCAGTAAACCTAGCAGCATACTGATGTACCGTCATAGTTCCCTGAACCAAGGTGGCAAATTCCATAGCCTTGTCCTCACGGAAAGAGCTAGGGAAGAAGCGCTCTAAAAATATCTGCTTGAAGTGCAGCCAACTGATTATCTCTGTCCCCTCTGCTTCTCTGATGGTCCTTTCAGAGATCCACCACCTTTTCGCTTCCCCAGTAAGCTTGAATGTGGCGTATGCCACCTTTTGCTCCTCAGTACAGGTTAGGACTCGCAAAATCTCCTCAATGTCCTGAATCCAATCCTCCGCCAAAGTTGGATCGCCCCTCCCATCAAATAAAGGAGGGTGCATTCGATTGAATTGCTCAACAGTACAACCCCCTTCATTGAAATTACGCTGGCGACCCGCGGGATTCTGCACAAGGTCATCAATTAATTGATGTGCAGCAGCTCGCAAAACGTCGGAAGCACTCGGGTTTGCTTCCCTTTCGTTCTCGTTCGCATTCAGATCCGACATGCTTCGTTCTCTACGACGAGGTGGCATCCTGACAAAATAACTTGAATTTTTAATCAACGCTTCAAAATAGAGTTTATAAGAACATAGAAAATTTATTGGTATTTGTAAAAACAAAACGTATATATTATAATTCAAAACTATAAGAATACTCATAACGGAGAATAGAAAAGTACATATAACCGTAGTAATAGTCAATTTCCAAAAAAAACTAATACTTAAACCCATATAACTACTTAAGAAGGCTCCGTTATTAAACTAAACCTTAATCAACATGAACTTAGTTCATAGACCTCTGAAATACCACACCTCATGGCTATTCCTAAAGCCTGCGAATTCTAAGACTTTCCACATCAACAATATTCAATCCTATAGTTCGCTTTACTATCATAATAAATCTGACAATGACTTCTTAATCACTATCTATACTCTAAAATCTTTACCTCCTATGAACTTACAGAAATCTAAACCTCCAAGGTTTATAGTATGCAGAATTCAAACCTGGGACCTGTGGGTTATGGACAAGGATAGATGGTGTAATTGGAGAATTACTACTTGTCACTCATAGACATGTCTCCTAACACATCCAAAGAAAAATTCTCCCAAAACTTTATAAATGAAATCAATCTAAAATCTTCTCAAAATCTCATTACAAACTCCACATAAACTTTAATGCAATAATAATAAATCAAAGGGGTCCATAACCTCCCGGTAATAGTAACATACCAAACTGAAAACACCATAGATCCTACTAAACCCAAACATATAATTAAAACTCAAAGGCATTAAAAACTAAGAACATCAAGAGTCCTCATTCCAACTACATCCCCTCAGCTTAACCATGATCACCAAACTAATCCAGGTCCTCATTTGGACTCTCCACATCATCTGAAAAATATTATCATGATAGGGGGTGAGTTATCGCAACTCAGTAAGTAGAAATCATATGCTAGCGTGCAAACATGAGCATTTATAAAGTAGAGTATGCAGAATAAAATATTTTTCAGAGTTATCATGCAGAACAGAACATATTTTCAAAATAACAGAGCGATGGTTTTAAAACAAGTAAAACCCATGGTACTTTGGCATAACATAAACTGAGTATCATCATCAGATCAAAACAGAGCATCAAACAGAGCAGAGACCATGTTTCACCCCCGTGGTAGGGTTGTGCTAACCCCGGTGGCCAAACCAGGCAGAGACAGAGGTGAAATCTTTCCTTTATTCTTCTCGGAGCCCCGAGTGTGCACACAGGAAAGACCACAATAAAACCACTTTGTTTCCAAAGTGGGTGCACTCAGAGACAGAGAAGTTGGTACCAACCCAAACAGAGCAGAGCATAACAGAGCAGAGCAGAGCAAAGCAGAGACAGAGTCAGATACGAAAACCAGTACACCATGCCAAAGGTTTTCAGATGTTATATCAAGATAATACAGAGTATCAAAACAGAATCAGACAGTTTACACACACTGAACACAAAAGCCAAAATATCTTTTCGAATAAATGCACAACTTTTCATATTCTCAATATCGCTCATTTTTCAGATTTCAGAAATCACATGACAGAATTTAGCTCATGTCTACACAATGCATGTCAGAACATATTTTTCTCTTTTTCACACAGATTTCATGAATAATGCAGAATAGTGACCGAGGTTGATCTTTGTTTTCACAAGTTCCCAACACAACACAAATTATGCAAGTTTTCATAAAATCAACCTCAGTCTTATTAACTTGTATAAAACCCAGCATAGGAACCCCGCTTACCTGACTCCTGCAGCGTATTATCTAAGCCTTGAAAATGATCTCTATCAATCTCGTCACCTATTCATAAAAATAATATAGATACGCTGAGTATTAAATGATAATTGATATAACGTCCATCTAATAATTAACACTCAAAAACTCAACCCATAGTATAGCAAAAACAACTCACTAATACTACTAATAGTAATTTGGACAGCCCGCATTTCAACCCGAAAATACCATATTCTAATTTTTAACAATTACCAAAACACCCACCAAAATCCACGTCAAACACAAATAACCAAAATATCAACCCCACCTCAAAGGCCCCTAACTCCAAGCAATCATCACAACTCAACCACAATGCAGCTCCAACTATTAATCTCCACTCCCAACGGTCAAATAGAAACCCATATAGCACAAAAACAGCCCCCAAACAAACCCAAGCATTACTCGATTTACTGCTCGACCAACCCAAAACAATTCACAATTCCAAGCCAATTCCAACACAAAGTGTTTGTTAATTCACAAAAAGTGTCCGAGAACTCACAATACACCTCCAAATATTTCATTGAAGTGAAATAAACTGACTTGAGGTGAAGTGTGTGTGCGTGCGCGTAAGACCGAGACCGAGCATGGCTTACCAGTGAAAGAAAAGAATAGATTCTCCGGAATTAGCTTCACTGATTACACGAGAAACTGAAAGTCCAATAACTAGGAATCACAAGTCACGGAAACTCAAGAACCGACGAAAATACAACTCAAACTCACGGCAACCAAAAACTGCAGAAATGAGGATAAAATCAAAATAAATTTGAAGAAGAACTGCATGAGTATGATACGGCATTGAGAAAAACCAGCAAAGGTTTCAATGCTTACCCGAAACTCACCAACCCGAAATACTCCCACGCACAGCAACCAGAAAACTCACAAAATGCTACTCAAAACTCACGGCCAAAACAGAAACTGCAGAAACAGAGGATAAAACAAACCAAATACTAAGGATCAGAATCTGCACAATTTCAGTATATGAAACCGAAACCTAAAGGGATGAGAAGGAAACACTTACCAGTCGAAAAAAATGGAGGAAAGAGAGGTACTGCTCGCTGACTTGTAGAGGAAGAACAGAAACGTGAAAATGGAGAGAAAACAGAGTGTAGCAGACGGCAACTCACTGGAATAATAAGCAGTGCAAGAGAGAAACCGCAATAATGAGGAAACTAGGGCAGAGAATCGGAACCCACAGACTAACGCAGCAACAAGAAATAAGAAGAAACCGAAAGAAAAGAAGGAGACGTGCGCGAGAGACGTGCGGAAGAAACCGAAACTGCGGAAGAGAAGGGAGAAAGAAACGGAAAACAGAGGAGATAAACATACCTCCCAAAACGACGTCGCTCGGTGGTCTCATTAGACAATAAAATGGCTGGGCCATTTACACGCACTGATCCGGGCCACTGATGAAGAAACTGGGCCTTACAACCTGACATCAGAAAAATTTACATTCCTCATGAGTGTCAACAGGCGGGAGCGGGTATAGTAACAAACTGCCCGAAAAACTTACCTCCCTACGGGATACAAGGGGAAAGGTTGGCCTGAAAGGTTGCCTTGTCCTCCTAGCGGAGGTGAGCGGGTTTGGCCCTCATGGCAACTCGAAAACTTACCCCGAACTCCACTATGAGTGAAGAGTGGGTCTAGCGCCAGCCTTGCTCAAAGCGTACCTCAACCCGCAAGAGAACATTCTGGTGAAGAGAGCGACCTTTAAAGCGTAACCCTCATCGTCAACAACCCTCACTAGGCCCAGGGACTTCAAAAACCACATTCTCCCGAAAATGAAAGGTAGAATTGCTCCATGATGCAAACCTCGGGTTGGTCTAGCTCCCCAAGAATCTTGAGTTGAATGGTCTTCTTGGGAGCCATGAAGGTTGAAATTGAGATAGGCAACAGAGAGGAAGAAGAGATGAGCAAAGGGAACGAGAAAGCTAGAACATGAAGAGACGAGGATGTGAAAATGGTGGTAAAAAGAGGGCAAAGCCGTGTTTATACAAAGGGGAAGTGAAGGTTTCCCTTCCATACCCATGTGGCAGAACGGGAGATACGAAAGGGTTCAAATCCCATGAAAGACGCAACATAATGCGATATGGGAAACAAAATGGCACCTTCAGACAAGTCCGTTGTAGTCTAGTCGCTATGATGGGAAGGGTAAAATGTAAAAGAAGGAAGGGGAAATTTAAATAAAGGGCAGCGGCGGTTAACATCCCAAAGTCGTGGAGACAAACGTGCCCAATAGGGCTAACAAGACGTGGATGCATCCCACGGAATGTACTGTGCGATGCAACGCGGAGAGAAAGAGCTGCCTAACACCATCAATGTTGAGAGAACCGAAGGGATGCAATCAAGTATGAGACCCAACGGTTAGAAAATGTGCCAATGAAATTGGGAGGAGAACCGTTGCCCGACATCATTAAAATAACGAAAAAGCCATATAGGCATAGTCTTGAGTTGGGAACCTTACAAATAGAAGAGCTGGGAGAGTAACAACCACTATGGAAGTAAGTCAGAGAGCCCGGCCAAGAGTGTGCATTTGCAGAGTACTCGGTCTACGAGCAAAATCCACCTACTAAGCAACTCCTGCATAGGCAAAGTAAACAGTAGGGGTGGATGGGACTCGCTGCCCCGACACCACCCTGATGGCATACCACCTTCTGAAACTTGCACATACAAGTAGGGGAAATATGGAGAATCCTCGATCTCCTGACATCAGGCATGAAGAGGCTTAACAGGGAACGTGGGCGGGATAAAGTGAGTCAGGAAGTCATGCCGCATTAAAAGACTCTGACAATTAAACAGTGGAAAGTACAAAGGTTCCTCAAAGTCAGGGATGGGTTGTCCCCACCCGAAACCTAGTGTAAAAGTCGATTGTCAGGTATGAAGAACTCTCTCTGATCTCTCTAACGCACAACCTACTAAGGAGATATACTGACTTTAGCATCGAAAACTCCCCGGCCACCACCAAGGCTCCCAATTCTCCATGTTTGCTTAAGTGTGCAGGTGAGAACCCAAAGATTCGAGTTGCAGGAACCCGGCTGTGATACACTATATGATAAGGATAATGGTAGGTGGTATATAGGATTCCACATTGTTTGGAAAGGAGAAATTATTGCTCTTTATAAGGGTCCAATGGGACTCCAATTGTATCATTGACTAGTCCTTTTGGAGTATAGACTATGTATTTTGGGCCTTCCATTGGGGCGTTACATCAGCACAAAGGTGTGCGAAACACGACGTTAACACATGTTTTCTCCCTCAAGCATTTTGTTTTCCCTCGTCATTTTGTCTCTCATTTATTCTCACTTGCTCTAAAGTTTAGGTTCATCGTCTCGATTAGTATTGCCACCATGACCAATAGAAAGTGGTATTGCACAATCTCATTTCGAAGTGCGGCAAGGTAACGCCTTGTTCAATATTAGTTGTTGTTTTACATGACCCAGTGCTTGGATTTATTTTAACGTCACTACTTTATATCACAGGACATCGCTAACGCTCCCGACATGGTTGTTCCACTCCTTATTTCCACGATTCAAACACAAGCTTAGGTAAGATATTCATAATTTTAGGCTCATGGCCAGTATTTTTGTTACGCGTGCAATATAAGTAAATTACGGTTGCTAGAATTTTTAATGAATGATAATTATATGGCTATTGTGAATTATAGGCTGGCTGTATTGAAATTATATGTGAATTATTGAGTTTAAGTTGGCGTTCGTTGTGGTGAAGCTATAAGATACTATTGAAGTTGAGTGATGGATTGTTGAGCTGATGTATTTCTCTGGGTTAAAAGAGGGTTGTTGGGTTGATGAGCATGGTGGTTTAGGTTGAGATGTGGGGCTGGCCTGGTTACTATATGACTGTTATTGGATTGATCATGATGGGTTGATTATATTTGCACTATGGCGAGTTGTGTGGATGCTCGAGACTGAAGTATTTGAAAGTTTGGTTGTTTGTGAAATGTAGAGAGTGACTGTGAAATGTTATGTGCTGGCTAATGAAGAGATATGGTTGTTTGGGTGGTTATAAACTAAACTAGCTAGAGGCTCGTGTTACGTTGGTGTAAGCTTATGCAAATCTTACTAATAAGTTTTTGTGTGGGGATTAATGTTTAACTTAAAAGCGATTAAAATTTTATTTAGGTTATTATGATACGGCTAGAGTGCGAACTCAAGACGTAGATAATATGAAAGTCAGGTACACAGAGTTTCTATACTAGAATTTGTATAAAAGAAAATGACTGCAGTTAATTTTGAAAAATATGCATGTTTGTTTTGAAGAGAAACCTGAAAACAACCTTAGATAAGTGTTCTGCATAATCATGAAATATGTATAAAAATGAAGTATTTTTTATCATGATTGATATAGACATAAGTTTATTTTGTTGCATTCTATTTCTGAGTTGTGTAAAAAGAGCAAACATGAAATCTAAAAAGTTTGCTTTGAGTAAATGAAAATGCTTTGATTATGTTATTTTGAATATATGAAATGATCTAAAGCTATTCAGTACTCGGTTCTGATAAAATGTGTCATCTGAAAACTTTGGAATAATTTTCTGATTCTGTATCTAACTATAATCTGGTTCCGATGTTGTTTTTGTTCTGTTTCCGTTAAGGCCATGCCATTGGTATAATAGTGGCATATGGCCCTGCCACAGTTATAATGGTGGTTTATAACCCTACCACGGGGGTTAAACATGATATATGATCCTATCACTGATATAATAGTGGTATACAGCCCTACCACGGGAATAATAGTGGTATACGGCCCGCCATGGGTATAATAGTGGCATATGGCCCCGCCACGAGTATAATGGTAGTTTATAACCCTACCACGAGGGTTAAACATGATATATGACTCCGTCATGGGTATAATGGTGGTTTATAACCCTACTACGAGAGTTAAACATGGTATCTATCCCGATTTGATACTCTGATATGATATGAAAATTATGTCTCAGATTTTGATACGCCAAATGATTTTTGTTTTTTAAATAATAATGTTTTATGAAATATTCGCTCTAATATTTTGTAATATGTTTTGATTCTATCTTCTGAAAGTAAATATTTTGTTCTTAATTCTGAACTTTGTAAATGCTCATGCTTACATACTAGTATATGTTCTCTGCTTACTGAGTTGTTGATAACTCATTATTTTATCTTCACAATATTTCAAATGGCTTTGATGGTTTAGTTGAGAATCAGTAATAGAGTACATGTGCAAGATTAGCTAAGGATAGAGTTGAGTACCTTGGGGTACTAGTGCTGGTGGTGGATTTATTTGTTCAGTAAACACATTTCAGTATGTTTAGATGATTATGAAAACTTATGTAAACCCTATTTCATTTTATTACGTTAATTGAGACATGTGGAGAAATTGACCTATTTTATCTGGTTTATGGTATTGAGGATCTGATATGTGAATATGTGTGGTTAATTGAATTAGAGGTACTTATGTTTGATTTGGAACCTTTGGAAGTATATATTAGGATTTGGAAAATATATTAGCATTATTGAAGTTGATTATTGAATTAACTCCCTAGACTACATAAAAACATTATTTTTTAATAATAGACTCCACTTTTTTCGACTCTAAAGTTCGAATTTGC
Organism: Juglans regia; assembly: GCF_001411555.2. NCBI lineage: Eukaryota > Viridiplantae > Streptophyta > Magnoliopsida > Fagales > Juglandaceae > Juglans > Juglans regia. The sequence continues at coordinate 12,385,554 of NC_049909.1, read as the reverse complement.
AAAGATCAACAAACGTGGCCAATAATTTGTACAAATATATTATCATTAAAATATATACCTCACAAGATTTCCAACAAGGTTTGCCTTTATTTTGTTATGATGTATATTTCCCCCTTCCCACACTGCATGTGATCACCAACTCGATCTTTCCCAATCTTAAAGTACTACTTCTGTATCATAAAGTAAACTAGAAAAAAACTTCAGCCGATCATGCCCACAGAAAAAAAGAAAATCTGATGCCAAATCTCTCTCTCTCTCTCTCTCATAAACTCTAAAGCCCCTTGAGTCGGAAGCCTGGTATTAATATTTATAGCATGATACTAGCTTCTAAGGGCATGCAGTACTACTACGTCATTTTATTTCAATGATTTGAGAGATCATCTCCACCAAATCCAGCTCCTTCTTCGACTCACACTCTACCTCTGGATTCATATCCAGTACTGGGACATCCATCTCAAAATCTTTCTCATCCACAACTGGATCACAAACTACATTCTCCTCATGATCATCAACCACATGATCAAGAGCAGAATTAGGCCAGCTTTCCTCGTCCAAATCTTTCTTGTCAACAGTTAGAGTGCAATGCATGTAGTCACCGAGAAGAGAACCAATGCTACAGCTTTCACGAGACAAGTTTCCATCGAAACAAAAATCCAGGACCTCATGAAAATCATAGTACTCCGAATTGTCAGGGTAAAACTCCGTACTGGTGATGATCTTTGGCTGAGTTAGTGCTTTGAGTTTGAGCTGTGTGTTATCATGAATGGTTGTGCCGCCGTCATTACTAGCATTTGTTTTTGTCTGGTTTTGCACCGTGTTTGAGTCCAAATTCAAGCTCTTGATGTATTCTTGTAGAAGGGAGCTTCTAGGGTATTTTGAACGACATTTTCGTTTCGAGAATTGCCTTCTTTTGGTTGCATTCCAGTGGTTTTTAATGGAGTTTTCGGTTCTTCCAGGCAGCCTCTTTGCAATCTCTGCCCATTTGTTTCCTACTTCTCCATGCGCCTGAATGAGTACCTTGTCCTCCTCTTCACTCCACGTATCCTTCTGCAAAGTAATAAAAAAGAAGATGAAAACATGAATAAAATTAGCTATAGGTATATATTGTGTGCACAAGGATACCTATAGCTCATATTGGTGGTCATGTATTCTTCCTCTGATCAACCAAGATTTTGAACATTTTCACGCATGCGTTTGGTGTCTAATCAGAACATATGTATCCCATCGATGTTTTTATCAGAATTCAATTATATATATCCAGAAAGCTGGAGCAGATACATGGTGTGAAGATCGAATAATATACCAAAAAATAAATAAATAAATAAATAATTAAGAAACTTAAACCTTGATATCAGGCCTAAGATGATTATGCCATCTCTCTCTACACTGCTTTCCTATCCTCCCAGCTGGCAACATTTGAGCAATATGAGACCATTTCCTCACTCCATATTGCTGAACCAGTTGAATCAAGAGCCTGATATATAGGAATACACCAATCATGGAGAATGATCATATATATAAAGTTATAACTTACTGCATGCACAACATTATATACCTCAGTACCCTTATATCTTACTGTATTGATCATGTGGTATTATCTATCGATCCGTGAATTTGTTGTTCTAAAAAGCAAGAGTTGATGGACATAACTATATCGGTACAATGTGATGAAAGTGGAATAAAAGTAGGGATGTATATACACTACAAAAACGAAAATTTGTGACAGATTATTTGTCACGAGAATAACTATTTGCTATGAAAACATACTCATTTTAACAAGAAATAGCTGGTCACCAATAAACAGTTTTCTTGTAGTGATATAGCATAACGAGAAATTGAACTTTCTCTACCTGTCTTCTTCAGTCGTCCATTGGCCCTTAACCAAATTAGACCTTTTCCGACCTTTATATTCCCTTGTAGTTGTTGGCAATGCCCTATTCTTATTCATGCCAAATTTTTTGTAGTACCCAATTTCCGATGTTATGCATGAGACTTCATCTGGTACGATAAAATTCACAGGTTTCACATCTTGGAAAGTAGTTGTGAAGGCCATGGGACCCTGATGATCATCTGTTGCCACAATATCGGCGGGATTTGTCTGAGGAAAACTTAAGTATCGGCCTCCACTTTGGAAATTGTCCATAACATGACCATGCCCACCATTTTCTGCAAATGGCTTACACTCGGTTGAGAATCCATAAGTGAAATTATCTAATGAATCATGACACCCATGAGTTTGGACCCCAAAAATGGGATTTGATGCAAACCCATTAGCATGAAACTCATGATCAGGATGGTGAAAATCTTGCAACAAACACTTTGATGAAGGAGTTCCAAAAGAAAATTCATCTTTCATGTAGGGTTTCAAGCTGTAAGTTGGAGAGAAAAGCATGGGTTGGGAGCCAAGATTTTCCATCAGCTTAGTTTGAAGCTCCATGGGATCAGAGAGGAGCAGAAACTGATCATGAAGAAAAAATGGCTTTGTGGCTTGGAGCTATCACCTTTGTGTTCCTTAATAGGTGACCTTGAGAATCAGGCATTAATTGTTGAGGTTGAAGACCATGCACATTAATTCTAACTCATCCAATGGTCAGGGTTGCTTAGCATTTGCTAGACAGTACTTTTGTGAACAAACCTTTGCACTCAGAGGTCTCTTAATTTGGCATTTCTTAGTTTTTGATGGGTACTTTTGCAACTGCAATATTTAATGAAGAATGAAGATCAATGACGAATTAAATATGATCCAGCTAGCCGTTATGTATACTTTGTCGAATGGTCAAAGAAGTTCATGGTTTCAGACATCTGCGGATAAAATATATTTATCGATCGAGTCATGAGTAGTCATGCACGTTATGGGATTCTACAAAACGCCCTTGGCAACATTTAGTAATAAAGATAATGAAATATTTATGATAATTATTTAATTAATTCTGAGCTTTTTCTCAACTTAAGATAAATGAGGCATTCATTTTCAATTTACCATGGCATTGAAATCAAGATGCAGTACTTTCAGTTGCTCGAGTAGTCGGGTCATGACAGTAAAGAACGATACACATATAACTTTCTTTATACATTAATTCTGCATGCATCGAGACAATTATTAAAATTTTAACCTCGAGTTAAAAAAAGGTATTATTTTTATTCATAAAAGTGATATATACTATAAGAATAATGTTAGTATGCCTACTCGTTTTGTTCCCTCATTTTGACCGCTCATGTATTTTTTTTTTTTTTTTTACCTACTGATTAAGGAATTGACTATTAGTGTATTGATATATTTTTTTATTTTTTAAAAATATTTAAAGATGTTAAAAAATGTGAAAATGAAAAAAAAAAAAAATATTATCTAGACAGCACGCCCAACGGTCACGGCTAGGTGGCAGCCCCATCACTCATAGAATAAACACGTGTAATAGGCAACAATTTGTACAGCATTTTCACTTTGGGGTGTAAATATTCTATATATAATGGTCTTTTAATTATCAACTCAAATGTAAAAAACCTCAGTTTTGAGTTTTTGGTAAAATATATATATATATATATGAAAAACATCCTAATAGCCATTTATAAATGCAGACTTTGATGCTTCATCTATTTTTCACTCTGTTTGCTCTCATTATATATATATATATATATATATATATATATATATTTCTTTTCCTGGTCATTTTTCTTATATATCCAACATAACCCTGAAAACATCTAAAATATCTCCAAGTATGAAATCTGTTCCCAAGTAACTGAAGTTAATTGAATTATGACACAAAATGAGGTTAAAGTAAAAATTTAATGGCCATTTTGGTGGTGGAAAATGAAACACAACAGAAACATGTCGCATTGCATAACCACCAGTATTTACTAATTAATGAGGTTATGATAACGCCATGCATTTAGTTACCTTAATTGTACAGAAACTGTTTTTAAAGGAGACGGGGAATTGTGTTTACACAGGAAAAAACAGAAGTATTGTTTCCACAGTACATAAGTATCAAATTTTCACAGCCAGCCAAATTCTGTACACATCCAAGAGCTTCAGAATATAGAAATGCTCATCAAATTCACACAGTAATTCATTTTTCAAAGAAATTAGACTGCTAAGCAGATGACCACTTTGACACATTCGCCCGGATTACCTTTCAAATCACAGTTCATTAACCTCCATACCTCTTTTGTTTGAACAAGCCTTGCTACTACAGCTTGCTACTAAAGAAAGAATGTCATACTATCGAATTATAGGCGAGACGAAGCAAGCAAGGGAAGAGTTCCGACAAAGCAATTGATCCAGTTAAGACCGATAAATAGAGTACAGGACAGGACCCATACTAACAGGGGACGTAGAACATATTTATTTACAGGAATTGCTAAATAGAACTAAAAGTGTATTCATTAACAGCACACGGTAAGAGCATACATGATGATGCATTCATCAAAGATCATCGACTTCTTAACTATTTGGGGGTGTAAAATGAGATCTTATTATTATTATTATTATTATTTTGAGCATGACTCCAATTTTGATCAAAGAGTAAAATGAAAACAAATATAAGGGTGTAAAAAGACTAAATGCATAGTTGCTGGAAAGCTTTCTCGGGGTTCTTCCCATCGATTTCTGAGTGGCTAGGAAAATCATCTGGCATTTCTGCAGCAGAAAGCCATAATTGATTGAACACTTTTACGACTTCTTCATGTACCACTGCATTGCCTTCTGGTGTCAGATGCAGCCCATCACTGTAAAGTGAAAACAAGAGAAATTGAGAACATTCTGTTCACATTATTTCCTCCATGATAAAATCTTCAGCAGATTTCTCAGAAGGGCTTCTATATTTAAAACACAGTACATGTTGTGTGTAATCTGGATATCCCTAACAATGACGCTTCCAGAGAAAATATGACATTAACCAAAAATTTTCTTTTTTTCAGTGTAAAATCATGGAGAAAAGTTTAACCCGATGAGATTCTCGTGCCAGCCTCTAACATAATCACATATCAAAAAGGAACTTCTCACCAAGAAAAATCTGGTTGGACCCAGTTTTTTCTGAAATTCCAGCAGAATGTCAAATGAATTTTTCTGCAAAATAGATTAGTTTCTTTAAAGATCCAATTATAACAAACCTTAGGAATTTCTTCTGCCAGCCCCCTGTTTCCTGCATTTTTGACCATAGATCAATGGAGCAGAGACCCATTTCCTTGGCCAGTTCAACACACTGCTTGGCATATAGGCCCGTCACTTCATTTGTCCTCTCTGGCAGTTCCATCGCTTTCTCCCCATATACAGATCTGCTGAATCCATTTAAAATTTTACCTCCAATAAAGTAACAAACAAACAATATTTTCAAGAAAATAAAATTAGACCATATATGTATTCTAACATTCTACCAGACAGCTATGACTGATAATAGCATTGATTAAGAAGAGGCGAAGCAGTAGCTGCAGTGCATGAGGCATCATGATATTGGAGCTATTAGAGATTGATGGAGCAACTACGAAGGCATTGCTGGAGATCTGGAGATTTTTTCTTTTTCTTTTTTTTTTTTATGACAAGTAAAGGCATTGTTGGAGATAGCAATTCCAAGTTTTCAACAATTAGTATGCAAGTTTTCATTGGAGATGCCAGCAAGCTTAGCTGGTAAAATGCCTTTCTACCAGGGCCTAGGATTGATTTCTACCTTCACTAGGGATCCCCGCCCTTTGACTTGTAAAGGCCAAGTTAAACCAATAAAAGAGAAGCATCTATTGAATTCATATGAGAAGGTTACATACTGAGCATAATCTCTACGCCCAACCTCGTCAACTGGAGGAGGAGTGATAAGCACAACTAACATGGTGGGGGAGCATTCCTGCAACAAAATCCCTAAACACAATGAGAAGAGATTTAGCAATGACCCCTCACCACACTTGCCTCTTACTAGGAAAAAGATGGAGGGTGAGTTGCACTAATCGACAACAAGGTGAAATGAAAAGTGAACTCTATCAATTCTACTATCATCTTTTATTGTTTTCCACAACATTTTTACGTCAAGATGCATCCTTTAAGATAAAATATCAGCAAAGACAGATCTGTCATGAAAAACTCATTCTAAAATGATAACAAAATTCTTATGATCCAAATCTTTCAAAGGACTTTGGAGTATATCTTGTAATGCTCTGATTAGTTAATTCCCAAATTGGATAGGTGAATTATGATAATATTGAAAGAGTCTCAAGTCCCTCATTGATTCTTTACTAGGTGGAACTAAGCTTTATAAATTACTTCAATGAACTATGATTGCAACTTCGACTAGTCATTCTGGAGTATATGCACAAAATGAGGCAAGTATTTTCCTTAATTCACTACAAATGGTTTCAAAGTCAACCTAATAACACCATATATAGTGTAAGGTGGAACTTGACAAAGATGTTCAGGATATTAATGGGTGAGATTGGATGGGCGAAGTATGGTAGAGTTGAAAGAGTGTCAAGTCTCACATTGGTTCTTTACTTGGTAAATGATCTCAAGGAGCTCCAAATGCAATCTTGATAAGTCGTTTTGGTATGTATAAGCACAAATGCGGCTAGTGCTTTCTATAGGTCTTTATGCATATACTCTTTTCTGCATTGATATAAACATGTAAACGAGAAAATTACGTGGATGCAGAAGTCGTACACTTCCCAAAGTCTCTCACAAAGGAAAAATAGCATACAAACCAAAATAACGTGAGAAAGCAGCGACAAAATCATTTTGGTGGCAAAGTTTGAGGAAAACTTGTGACTTTAGAAGTTCTAAAAGGATCCAAAGGAGATCAAGGGTTTTCAGCTAATGTTTGTAAAAACTGAATTTTGATGGCTTTGAAGTGGCTGAAAGTAGGAAAGGAACTCTATATTATTCTATCGAGCCTATAACCCGCGCAATGCGCGGACCGTTATTTATGCTTGATTTTATAGATATATATTTCGATATTCGTCTATTGTACTATCTCTGCTTTGTTCACCATCAACACACATTCTTGCTGCACTTTATATATCATCCATTATCGTTCGTCCTCTATGTCGCACAATCCTCATGCTTGACAAACACAAAAGAGTGAAAATTGAGACGGTGGCCAAGCGACCAGAAATTATGGCATGTATTTTAAAAAAAAAAAAAAAAAATCCTGGGATGGAAAAATAAAATCGCACCAACTTTTCATTAAATGTCTTCCCGTGCATAGTAGTCCTTGCTAGTAATTATAATAAAATGGTAATACATTGATACATTACATATTCATCAAATAAATTATTGTCAAAAAATTGCTAACAAACATAAAATTAAAAAATACATAGTTTTAATCGAAAAATAAATATCATATGCCTTCACTAATCTACTAATCACGGCTCCATTCCTCAAAATCATTCCAAGCCTCAAAATTATCCCAACTAATCCAATTCTTTTCAATTGCCCTGTTCGATGCCATTTCAGATTTGTATTAACCTTGTAACGAATGTGAATAGTGGTCCTGGATCATTAAAAGGGTCCTGATATATTGGATCTGATTGGCGGCCTTTAGACTTTATCTTGAGCATGGAAAAATCATCTTGTGTATTGCTCACTAACCTGGATCGGTAGCTTGGACCAGGGTCAACCACTGCTTTGATTTTTGGGAGTTGGACTATCATCACTGGGTATGTCAAAGTCAAAATGCTGAGTAGGTGGTATAACATGTATTCTTGCTTTGGTCTTGATGCACAAATTAAACCATGTAGAGTGAGGTGCGGTGCCATACCACACCTAAAATCCTCATAAATCTCTAATTAAACACGACTTTGTAATTATAACCTAAGATACTAAAATAACTTATATTCCCCAAAACCTAAAATCTAATAACACTTATAACCTAAGATACTAAAATAACCTATATTCCCCAAAACCTAAAATCTTAATAACACTAAAATCATTCTCAACTGTTAATCCTAAAAAGGTAGGGGTATTTTTGTAATAATGTTAACATATGTACGTAGTAAACTAAAGACCTAAAAGTGACTTTAACTTATAAAGAAAACAGGGGCCATCGGGAGAGTGGGAGAGAGGCGTGCGATAACTTATTGAGAGAGGGAGAAGTTCTGTGATGGACTCACCGAGAGAGGAGGCTGATGCGCGGCAGCTCTGGGTGGCTAGGGAAAGACCGGCGAAGCGACTGGGTTTTCTGGGCAGTGGTGGTGTGACGCCGAGAGAAGGAGAGAGTGAGAGAGAGAAAAGGGAGGGAACATGGCGGACCTAGAGCAGCGTGGAGTGCCCGTCGGAGTTCTCTGTGCCGGTGGTAACAACGGGTTGGGGCTTGGCGACGTGGCTCATAGTGGAAACACTTCCCCTCTTTCGGTGGTATAAAACAGAGGTGGCTTTCGTGGTTTACCGTAAGTTGTTCCCAAGGTTTACCGTCGGTGGTTTACCGTCAAGTCTTCCTTTCCGTCGTCTCTAAATGCCCCACTTGGTCCTGGTATCTTTTTCACTCTCTCTCTCTCTTAGACACTTAAGTCACTTTTAGTTCCATGAACTACTTCACTTCCACCATCAGTTTTGAGCAAGACCCGCTTCTTATATTTGCGGTTTTTGAGTTTAAACTTGCATTCGAAGAGACCCACTTCTCATTTTTGGCGATTTTTGTAAGCTAAGCTTGCTTCAATACACACCCACTCCAGGACTAAGATTTCAAGCCAGATCTGTTGGTGCTTTCTAGTGTTTTTCTTGTTGAGCATCGCAAGTAATTGTATCAGTTCTCATAGCAGATGTTTTGTAATAGATTATGTAATTGCGGCTTAGATCTTAGCCTATTTCTCATCTAATATAGATTTGAGATTGAAATCCAGGGTATCCATATCGAGAGACTCTTGCTTTTCAGGGTGTTTGGGTTTGTTTCATTCAACTTGGATTGGTGAATACGCGAGGAAGTAAATTGGTGGGTCATTGTTTGGAGGCGAGTTTGGTTTAAAGTTTCGAGGGAAAACATGTTTTGGAGGGACCGTGAGAGGGACAATAAAGAGAAAAACGGTGGACTGCCTTGTGGGCAGGTTCGGGTACAAGTTGTTGGCAACTCAGGTGCTTGTTATTTTTTCGTTATAAATCTGCTATCTTCTTTTATCGCTGTTTTGTAACGCGACTCAACGCTTGGAGAACGTGTTTGAACAAAGACCAAGCTGGGAGTTTAACCCTTTGGACTCACCGCTTGGCATTTCATCTTTCTCTCTTTTCACCGCTTGACGTTTCAGATCACCTTCTCTTTTCACTTGGTGCAAGTCTCTTTTGCACCCTTTCATTCCCAAATTTTATGGTATGAATGCCAAGTCAGCAATTGAAAACTTGGCTTTTATATAATTAAATAGATGTCCCTTAGTTTTCCAGACATTTCAATCCAATTCCACAAATATACACATAGGCCCCGTTTGGATAGTGAAAGTGTCTCATCTCATCATTACAACTTTCCTAAATTTCCACACAAAATATAATAAACAATTCAAGTCTTTCAAATCTCAAAACAATAAAAATATTAGAAAATAATATTCTAATAAGATTGTATTCAACTTTCATCTAAAACAATCTCATCTCATCTCACTATCAAACAGCACCTTCGTGAAATCCAAACTCCAATAACTCTAAAGACTATTTGAAGGAAAATCTCAAACAGCTCAAGAATCAAATTGCTGTTCTAGAATTTCTCCACTGCACCCGGAACAGCAGCCCCTGCATTTTGCCTCTTTCTAACTAATTGGGTTTCTCTAAAAGTAGTACTTTGAACACCATAAACAAACCTCGAATCAACATATTTTCCAAGCTTTTTCTGGTATAAAACTCAAAGCCTTTGCTATCTTTAAACCCTAAAACAACTGCAACCCAGATTTCCTGAGAGTCATTTCCAAAAGTCCCAAAACTCCAAAATGTCAAACCAGTGTTTTACCTGACCTTTTTTATTGGCACCGAGTGTCCAGGAACAGCGTCCCAACTAATCCCGAGGGTGCACAAGCCCTCGGCAAGAAGTTTCCTGCAAGTGCACCTTAGGTAATTCAAGGGAAAAATCCCCTAGTCCGATGACCCTTGAAATTGTTTGCACCTAGTGAGATTCGAACCTTGGACCTTGGAAGGAGCATACCTACCTGACGTTTGCTATCAATTAACCCTACAGGCATCCCATGACAGCTGTTCTATGGCAGTGATATAAATGATTCTAACCATAATAGGATTAATGTCAAATCATATAAAATGAAAACCCAGAAATATGCACCATGTGTCATTATTGCTCCAAAAGCTGCTAAAGACTACATTTAAGTGTATAGGGGTGCTGTCTAGGCAAAAATCCTCCACACCTTCCTTGGGAAAAAAAAAGGAAAAGAAAATGTGCCAAAAAAACTTATATGTCCTTGAGTCGGACAAAAAGGTGTTAGCCTAAAGAATCAAAATATCTAGCTTACACGCAGCAAAATACAATATAGAAGTACCAATAATCCAATCCATGCATGTAGTCCTTGAAAGACACTAAAATAAATGCATAGTAGGAAGCAATATTCTGACTATTCTTTCAGGTCATTTTATACGCTTCTAAACAACCCCAAAAAAAAAAGTTTTGGCTTATTTTTCTTGAAAGCATAAGCCAAAAAATATCAGCTGGCAGATCTGGTACAATGAATGGACAGAAAAGAACACATTACTTACAGATCATAAGTCAAACCAAAAGTATAACATCTAGTAGAGAGTGAGCTAGATACTAAAACGGTTATTAAAAGTAAGAAACAAAATTTGAACCTTCAAATGATGAACGACTTTTCTAAGATTCTCTTTGTACTCTTCAATAGGAACATGTTGTCGTTCACTGGTTCTTCCCAAAAGAGCTGCATCATTAGCCCCAAAGAAAATTGTTGCAGCAACAGGGGGTTTTGTAGAGTCCTGCAGAGGAAGCTATATGAGTGACCTGCTTGAAATTACCAGTATCACAGTGGTTATACTATTTTTTATTCACATGCACAGTTCATTTTTGGGAAAAAAAACACCAAGCGCCATATAGGGTCGCAAGAAGTTTACCAAAGGGAATGCCTCAAACAGAAAAAAGAAAAAACAAATGTAAAAATGCAGGCAAAAAAGAACAGATAAAAGATTGACCAATGAGTACCAGTTGCAGGTAAAAAAGAACAAAAAAAAAACTCACTTAATTTTGCCATTAGAACATTTCATCCCTTTCAATCCTCAGCTAATCTGCAACATCCATAAGTGCCAAAGTACACATAAAGGTGTAACTCTAGCGGAGGTAGCGAGCAAAGCCCCCCCGCACCCAAAAAAAAAAGTATATAATCAATAAAAACTCTCTGCCTCCCTTATAAAATTACCAAAAAATAAATTTTGATCCCTAAAAACCCCAAGCAAACCCGTTCACTACTCTCCTAAAAAGTTCTAACAAAAATTCTTCCCCCAAACTTTGAGACAAACCTTAAAACCCAAAAAATTTAGCAAATCGCTCCTCTATCCTCAAAAAAAAAAAAAAAGTTTAAAAAAAATTTCTTTGGCTTCCCAAAAATTTAAAATGACCTCCTAATCCTAATAACTTTAAAGAACTTACGGTCCCTCCAAATATGCTAATAAAAATATGCATAGAGACTTTTTATAAAACTAGAAATGTAATCCAGATCTTTAATAAAGTCTACTTTTAGGGGGGGCTGGTAGATGCAATGGAAGCTGTGTTTCAAGCGGAAAGACAATCGGAATTCATCAGACACATGCAAAGGAAACAGAGCGTTCATGGCTCAACAATGTTCCAACCTACACGGTAGATTCTTAACTGTAACCAAGTATGGTGAAGGAGGTCGACGGGGGGTTCTAGTCATTTCAAACGTGTATGAAGGCCTTGGTTGGGAGAAATTTGTTGTCGAGTCGTGCAAATTTGCTGCTCTATTTTCTCGCAATCATGGAGATGGGTCATTGGGGAAAAGCCAAAGGAATTTATCTACTCATTAGAAAAACAATATGGAATTGAAGCAAAACGACCCGAGCACAACCACGGTGGTGAGGCAATCATATGCAGAAGCTCTGAATATGGGTCATGCTTCGGCGACTCAGTTTGATAATAGGGGCAAGAAGGGAAGTAGTGAAAGGGGTCTGCAACCTCTACAGATTGCGCATGGACATAGTCAAAAAGGGTTTGACTCCTCTGAAAGCTTAAGAACCGTTTCTTACAAAACAAGGGATGGTTTTGGTCTTCCCAATGGCATGCATTGGACATTGAAAGAGATGCAAAACCAGCTTGCCGAGTTTAAGGCAGCGGTTGCTAGGTTATCAGCAAAAATGGATGGGTTAGGCGTGTTAAGAGGTGGTAAGGGGGCTGTAAGACCCAATCAGGGGGAGTCGAATCACAAGTCATTTACACAAAAGAGCGGGCTTGGCGTGTTAAGAGATGGGTCGAGTCCTATAAAATTAGATAAAGGAAAGAAGAAAGTTGGGTTTGCCCCAATTTCGATATCCAAACCTAGGAGAGTGTGGCGGGTCAAAAGGAGAAGCATGTCATCTATATTTGAAGTGGGTTCTACATTGGGTATTGGCGTAGAGACTGCTAAAACGGACTGCCCCCCACCAAGGGTGTCATAGAAAAGTTCACCGACGGAACTTGAGGTATTGTTGAGCCTTTGGGGAGTTTCTGGGTTTTCACTAACCCAAAACTTCAAATGATGCCCATGGCTCCACCACCCATGATGGAGGGAACTGGTGTGGAGGAAAGGATGGGGCTATCATTGATGCCTTGCGAGGAGGAATATTTAGGGCCTGACCTACAATTGGGAGTTGAGTCTGTAGAAGATGTTGTCCCCTTGATCTCCTCTTCCACCGATTAACAATATAGAAGATTCATCATCAGATTGGGTTTTGAAAGAGATAAATGAGATACAGAAGTGTGTGGGGATTACATGGGGAGGATTTGAGGATCAATTCACAGCACTACTCACTACAATAAAGGTGGGTCACGTATTTGGAACAAAATCAAGATCCAAGAAGAGCAGAGAGTTAAAGCGTCTTACTTGGGCAATCAACTATGACGCTAAGGGAGGTAATCCAAGTCGAGGGAGGATCAAAGGGAAGAAAGAACCAATTGTATATTTCTAGTAGACTCCTTCAGAGTTTACAAGTACGGAGGAGTGTGTTGGGGATTTTACAGCGGCTTGGTGTATGGGCAAAACCTGGTTTGTTGGGATAAGCATTGGTGCACTGGTGGAGGTTTGGTGAGAGCTCAGGGTAGGCACGACTTTGGGCTTGGGCTTTGTTAGGATCTTTTTTCTAGATGGGCTTTACGTTCTTTTGTTCCTTGTATCTTTTTTTGCACTCCAACTAGGTGTTTCTCTTGAATACATCCAGTGTACTTGACTACGCCTATTGGTATTAATAAAGTTTTACTTATAAAAAAAAAACTGTAAACTCAAACGTTTGACCTGAAAAAGTTTTTAAAGGTCAAAATATGTATTTTTCTAAAAGCAACAAAGTATGATTTTTCTGTATCTCATAGTCTCTTCAACCCTTTCTTGCTCTTCTTCTTCTTCAAAAAAAAAAAATCAAATTGAAATAACAAGCTTGTTTCATTTAAGAAAGAATCAAAATCTCTAATTCATGATTTATGACTCCCATGATATTCATTAATCATCTTTAGATTGATAAACATGTAGATAATTGTTTTATATCTTTGATTATGCTGCAGTGCTCCTTTTCATGTTATTATATATAAAAATATACATTATATACAAAATGCTATTATTTAAGGGTTGATTACAAATTCAGTTCCTGGGTTTTTGGCAGTTTGCAAATGACCACCTTGGTTTTTTAGATGAATAAAGCTACTTGGCCATGAACTTACCGCTCAAATGGCCTTCTTGACTTGGTTGGTGCCATGTGGTTTATTAAATAAATAAATAATAAAAACACAAACACAAAAGTAGCAGAGAGAACTTAGGGTTTTAGTCTTCCTCTTTTTGTGTTTTCGAACGCCCCTCATGAGGTGGCCTGCAGTCACTCCACATGGTGCTAATCCGGTGGATCAGCAGCATTCACAAGGTGGCTCGCAGTCACCCCGCAACGCCAAAGCAGGTTGCGGAATGGTTGCAAGCAACCCCAAAGTTACAGTTGTGGTCACGGGGAGGTCGCAAGCAAGAGATACCGAAGCTGGCGTCATGGGGTGAGTCCAGGCTACTCTGCGACCGGATCAGACTCTTGAGAGGTGGCGAGGAGGGGGGTGGGAGATTCCCCCTAAACCAACATTCTTTTTTTAATTTTAAATTTTTCAATACTTTTAGGTTTTAGAATTCATTTGAAACTTTTTATTTTATTATTTAATAAATTTGCTGGCATGTCATTAAAGGGACACTTGTCAACTTTTTATTGGCTGATACGTGTCAGAAATGCCACATGGAAAAATAACCCATTGGTGGATTAGATGAAGATGGACGGAAGTTATTAATTGCAAACTTTAAAAATCTCAAGTATCAATATTACCAATGTTGTGGTCATTTGCAAATGGACGAAAACCCAAGTTATTTAAAAGAGAATACCTTCCCGTAGGTCCCAACTGATATTCCCCTATCAACAGCAGCGAATGGTAGGCTGCCACGTAGACCTCACATGAACCCAATGGTAGACCGCACTGCCTAGGAAAGAAATATTTTTTTCCCAAATTTCACTCTCTCTCTCTCTCTCTCTCTCTCGCTCTCTCTGAGCCAGGCTTTTAGATCTTAGGCCCTCTTCTAGACGATTAAGCCATTCTCAGTCCTTCAACGGCAACAAATAACAAATGGACACATCAGCAATCCACATCTAAATCCCATGAACCACATTACAGGGGATAGCAAAATCAAATACGTTAGAAAAACAAAGAACATATTCACTTCAGTGAAATCCCTTACATTCCACCGCACCTCACTTACACTCCACAGCGTCGCACCTCCCCAATCCGTCACAGCCTGGCGAACCTCCCCAGCCCATCGCAGCCAATGTAATAGACACAAAGGCTTGGCCCGGTATGGTAGACCATATGGATCTAGAAGGACTTGATTGATGATAAATTGAGATATAACCACCATAGTTGGAGCTCCAAAGAATCTGGAAGTCCTCCCCGATCGAGAAGATTTGGCGTGAAGGCACTCTTTGGGAACTAAAAAACAGAGTTCCTCAGATGGAAGGTAGGCCTGTTGGGGTCGACGGGAAAGGGTTATTAAGATGTTTGTGGTGCTTTTTGGTGATTTTAAGGACTGCCATGTTGAGATCAACGAGAGAGCTGACCCATGCAATCTTATTTATATCTTCTGAATCTGAAATTTTTTTATGTAAAATCCTTTTCCTGAAAGACTTTTTTCTTGATGCACGTAACAATTTGCTTTCGAGGGATAGATGAGCTCCGAATTTGCCTACTAACTTAGTTGTCCTCATTTACTAAGTATCACTTTCCTTTATCTTATGATGTTAGATGTGTTCTATTGCACTTAAGCCCCCCATCAATTCAAATATTTTTCTTTTGTCTACCACACAAATTCCCACTTTCCCTTACACACACCTTATTACCTAATGGAATGGGTTCGCCTGCGGGAGAGAAAGTGTACAGATAGAGACGGGAGGGAGGCAAGGGTGGGGCTAGGGCTCAATGAGAGGGAAGGAGGGAGGGAGTGGTGGGGCTCGGGCTCGATGGGACTTTCAAGAGTGGGTGGGGCTAGGGCTCGAGGGAGGGAGTGGTTCCTGAGAGAGAGAGGAGAGAGAGAGAGAGAGGGAAGGAGGGAGGGAGATGGAAAAGGGAGGGTTTCTCTACAATGCGGCCACAAGGTTTGAAAATAGAGTGTCTACGTGGCACATTCCCATTGGATGCCCTTTTTTAGGGGAGAAAGGTTAAGCCTACGGGAAGGTTTTCTCTTTAGATCTCCACTGTAAGTCACCCTCCCTCCTCCATGAAACCCACTAGACGGTAACCCACCCTCCCTTGACTCATGAGCAGGAAGCTCGACATATAAGACAGTGAAATTTTTGCTGGCATAATAAATGTGATCCAAAACCCTTGATGTTTCTCTTAGGATTTTATAGAGATTATGAAGGTTGATCAGAGAAGGTACTAAATGCAGACCCTCAGCTCATAGGTACATCTAAATCGTCATTTCTGTGTGCTTCCAAAAAATATAATTACGAATAATCCACAAACATCATGAGTTTGGTCAAGAAAGCAATCTCGCGCACACAAACACGAGCAAAATTGTACTAATAACATCTCAAAGAGATGAAGTCAACGTACTTCAAGGAGTTCAAAAAATCCAAAGACAGGAAAAAAAACAAAATTATAATCACTGGGCTAGTGCGGGTTTTTCCTTCTTCATTTTTGAAAAGTAGTAATTGTAATGCAAAATGGTACGATCTGAATTTAGAGCACCGACAACAACCAAAAGAAGGGATTTTTTTTTTTTTTTTAGGAAAGAAAAAAGGAGGAAAACTTACAAAAGGGAAAAGTTGATGCAGCAAGAACAAAGCCCATCTGGTATTGTATCCACTATACCCACGATTCACTATATCAGCCTTGACACATAACAAACAAAAAGGCGGAAACTACAGTTAAGTACATTTTCATCAAATCTTTCCCAGAAGAAAAAGAAAAAGAAATGCAAAAAATAATGAATAAACGTGGAACCTTGCGAGTGTAAGTGTCAGCAAGAGCAGCTCCCCAACCACCTGATCTGAACGACTGCTCCGTTATCGAATCACCAAACAGCGCGATCTGTGGCCTCATTCTCTCGCGTCTCAAACTGTCATTAGAAGATATTGAAGTGTCTGGAAGATGTGCTTCAACGAAGTGAAGTGAAGTGAAGGGAAGAAACACTTAAACTAAAAACGGCGTCGTCTGGTTAACATGAAAGACTTGTGAAGATTAGGCACAACGAGGCGTTTTGATGGTTATGGGTAGAGTCTGTCGTTTTGGTGCTGTGAATCTGTGATACACACCGTTTAATTAAGTCATAGTTGTAGTTTTGTGATCTTTCGTAATACGCAGCGTTTGGGAATTAAAGACACCAAACAGTGCATTTAGCTACTGTTATTTTCTTCTTACGTTACAGTGGGTCAGGCTATCGTTTTAGTACTCTGTTACAAAGTTTGTTGGGTAAGGGTCAGATATAAGGGGAGGATGAGCAAAGTGGAAGGTCATCTGAAAATTACTAATGTCGGAAAATTTTGGAGGTTTAGGGATTTCCCCGAACAACCCTATTATTAATTTAGTTTGACAATTCTCACAATTCATTTCTCAAACACCTTGGATTCGTCTTATCAATAGTCCAGTAGCCTTACAACCCATCCTCACATCCATTACATTCTTACATTGCAATCCTGGAACCTAACAACTGGTATAATGTCATGAACCCAATCAACTTGGATTGGGCTTGAAGGCCTCAAGCTAAATTGTTTTCTTTTGTTCTATTGAGTTACTAAGTTGTGAGCTTATTTTGTTGTTTTTAGAAACTGGCCCATGGCCTTCTTTTGTTGCTGGCGTGTTGTTAGTCTCTATTCTAGGTCGAGTATTATATGTACAGGGATGAGGGTCTGGGGGTGATTATCTAAATAATTCTCTTGTATTCCTGGAGGTTAGGATTCCTCGAAATGCCCTGTTATCCTTTTACAGTAATTCAATTATAGTCAGTACATCTATTTTCTATTACACTTTCTGAATCCACAAGGATTATTTCTCCATTCACTATTAGGACCATAACAAGTGGTATTTAAAGTCGACGATTCATGGAGGATGGAACACTTTTCAAGCAGCAATAAGAGATCTTACAGCAGCTGGTAGCTCTCATGAAAAGAGTCTTCAAGACATCAAGGATCGCTTGAATCAGCTGATGGAGATGGCATGGACCTTAATGGCAAATCAGAACAAACTTCATAATCAGAATATCGTTATAAAAAAATCAGTGAGTGAACAATCATCGACAAAGATGACTTCCACCTCTACCCACACCTCACTCTTGGTAGAATCAAGACAAGGCTATGGGCATGATTCTCGACAAAGGTTAGAAGAGAACAATACCATCGATACCATCACTACCATCGACCAAGTGAAGGCTAAGGTCCAAGACAACAAGGGCATCTTGCTCGACCAGAAGAGTCTCATCTTCAACGGAAGGCAACTCGAAGATGGTCGTTCCCTAGCCGTGGTGCAGCAGTACACGGAGGAAGCTCCTTCTCATTCTTTACTCAAGGCTGATTCAGAACTCGCTCTCACTCTCGGTGCTCAACTGAAGCTCAACGGCGATGGCTCCACCTTTCTTGTTTTCACCTATGTGAACCCAGCCATGGCAAAGGGTGAGAGTCCAACAAATGGTATCGACTTGGGGATGACATACTCATGTGTTTGTTTGGCAACATGACCACAAAGAGATCGAAGCTGATATTACTGTGGCAGCACTGCCCATGGTTGAAAAGCGTACCACTACATTTGGTTTGATGAAGATTATGAAGCAGGCCGCATGGTTGAGTTTACCGCAAATTTTACGGGTAAGAAAATCTTTGCTCCTCAGTTGCTTGATGCTTTGCCCATTAAAGTTGTTTTTATGCCCTTTGATAGAGGAAGAGAATGAAACCTTGTGGGAAAGAATTGTAATGACCAGGACACCATTGAGTTTCTGAAAGAACCCCATAAACTTTTTGTAGCAAATAATGTAGTAGATCATGTCACTAAGAAGGAGAGTAATTATTTGGGTGACGTGCTGGAAAAGAATTTGGAGTGTGGAGTGGAGAGTGGGTTTGAGTGAGAATTAGGATGGGTCTGAAAACTTTATTGAAGGTTGGGTGTGCAAAGGTGATTCCAATGATGCCTATTTTTGGCGTGATCCTTAAGCACTCTGAAGAAGATGTGAAGTCTAGCCAAATAGATATGAATTTAGCCTAAGGGTAACCTTGGGACCTAAAGGAGATTTGATGATGATTTCTCATATTCGCAATACAAACACTGATGGGAAGCCGATTATGTTCACATTTTCTACCACACATATTTTGCTGGTACTACAAGAGACAATGGATTCAAGATACTTGCAAATGTTGTTGGCCTAAGATCTTTTAGGAAGTCTAATCGTTCGAAGCATTGAGATCACCCATTGAATTTGCTGCAGATAAGGTTTCTGGCTCTTCAGCCATCACAAATGTCAATCCAGTCAATTGTAAAGTGGAAAAAAGCTCCCTGGTTAAGCCTTCTCCAATTCTTAATGGCGTTGATCTAATGGGTAGAAGGGATAAGAAAATAAATGTGGAAGATGTAACTGATATAACTAAACCCTGGCAGTTGTCTGAAATTGTGGATGTTGTCCAATGTCGAATAGTTACCATGCTTGGTAGCACAGATTCTTCTAGCAAGGTTGTAGGACTTTTATATACAAATTCTGGTGTTGGGGTTTTGGCACTGGGAGCAAATGGTGTTCAAAAGCTGGGAAGTGGTCACGCAATGAACAAAATCCCAAGTGGAAATGTCATTCCCAGTGTCGTTCTGAATCATTGGCAATCAAATAGTTGTTTTCTTATGACTGATGAAGTCTCAGGTGTCAACCTTGAAGAAGTAGTTCTGTGTATAGCTCCATTCCACGTGTCATCATGTTAAATATTGAAACCTTAACTATCCACATATATAATGTTAGAGTGGATGAGGTTAAATCAAAATTGAGGGGTCACCAAAAGCGGATTACTGGTTTGGATTTTTTGACAAATCTTAATATCATGTTTTATCCGGGTACAAATGCTCAACTTTGTGTGTGGAGCATTGACATGTGGGAAGGAAAAGAGGAAGCAGTTACAGTCTAAATACAATCGAGAAAGGCACTTGCTGGTGACACTCGAGTACAGTTTCACTCTGATCAAGTCCATTTGCTGGTAGTTCATGAGACACAATTAGTTGTATACGACAGCGATACCTCCAAGATGGACCGCATCCGGCACTAGATCCCACAAGATGTGCTTTCAATGCCCATTTCTTCTGTTGCATACTAATGCAATAGCCAATTGGTTTTTGCCACACTTGCTACTACTAGGGTGCATCTTTTGCTATTCAATGGAAGTGATTTATGGGAGCAAGGTAAAAGTGCCCTCGGAGGGAGAAAAAAGGAATATATACATACCAAGTTTAGGAAGAAGTACAAATCAGTTCCTACGTGGTGGTTTATTGTCATCCTTGTGTTGAACATTATTCTTATAATGTATGCCTTGGTGGGTTATCCTACTAGCTTGTGGCACTACCAATTCCTTCACCCTCTCAATTGGTATCATTGCTGCCACCACAAACCATATGGTAGAATTGAATACTATAACAAAGTACATTATTGGGTACATGTACCCCAAGTGTTCTGTTACTAACACGTGCTTCAAAGTTTATGGATACATCAACATGGACTGGGCTTGAGTGGCCTCAAGCTAAATTGTTTTCTTTTGTTCTATTGGGTTACTAAGTTGTCCTAGTGGCCCGTGGGCCTATTTTGTTGTTTGTAGAAATTGGCCCATGGCCTTCTTTTGTTGCTAGCGTGTTGTTAGTTTCTATTCTGGGTTGAGTAGTATATGTACGGGGAGGAGGGCCTGGGGGTGATTATCTGAAGGCTTATTAAGAATTATCTTGTATTCCTAGAGGTTAGGGTTCCTTGAAATGCCCTGTTATCCTTTTACATTAATTTAACTATAATCAATTCATCTATTTTCTATTACATTTTCTGAATCCACAATGTCTCTGTTCACTATTAGGACCATAACACAAACACGGCCAGAGAGAGAGAGAGCGCACAGAGCAGAGCAAATGATTAGTGCAACCGATTGTTGAGACTTGAGAGTGGATCCACCAAAAAGTTAAAAATGGAAAAGGATATGAAATGCAACGTGTTAAACACATATCCCTTTCCTTTTAACAGATCTCATAAATCCACGAACTGACTTGATTTGATGTGATACATATTGCCTTTGTAGATTTATTTTTATATAATTTTTTTTTATCTATACCACTTCTAATTGTTCGTACCATAGAATGGGGTATACGGCTCCTCCTGTTGTTTAACAGCAAGTTTCATATAAAGTTAGCATTATTCTGGTTTATTCACAGAGGACAGTTCAATTCTATATTTTTATTGAACGATTTTGTATGTAATGCGACCAAGGATGAAGCTAAAAATAGTTTTCATGGCCAAGGCCCTTCTAGTCTCCCTATCAAGAATAAGGGGTGCATCTTTAAAGTTATAAAAAAAATTAAATCATATAAATTCCTTTTAGATTTTAAAATTACATGAATGTCATCTAGGTTTAAAATTTATAAAAAATATCATCCAAATACAATAAAATTATAAAATTACCATTAAAATAGTCTGAAACGGATTGGAACGGTTCAAAATTTGGAATGAAACAAAATGAGGATGTATTGTATAATGAGTACTATAGCGGAAAGGAAAATTTCGGCTGTTCTAACGAAATTCATAACTATGATGTTTTCACCTTTGCTTACGAAATCTTCCCATTATCTTTTAATACATTTTACACCTTCATGTATATCTTCAAAGTATTAGAGGTTTTAGATTTTAACAAATTGGAACTATCAAAATTAAGATTACACCATTCACCTATCCAAAACTGAAATATATGTTGCTATTGTTTTATTTTGTCTATTAACTGGGATAAAAGATATGTTGTGATTGCATCGATCATCATTGAATTTTTCTCGTTGATTATATAGAAAGCTTTCAAAATTAGAGACGTGAAAAAAATAATTTTATTCGAAGGCCTTTACTCTACACACAATCAAGGTGGCATAATGTGATACCCCGTATTTTAGTGTATTTTAACTGAATGATTATTTTAATTAATTTAAATATTAGTTCTCTTGTTTTAAAATTTATTTGATTTCTCGTTAGTTTATTTTATGATTTTTTTTTAAGTTGTGAAAATTATTTTATTATGCTTTATTAATATTAATTATTGTTTTGCATTTAAATTTCTCTTAATTTAAATTAGTTTGTGGGTTTAAAATTATTGTATTATTGGATTTAATTATTTTATTTTACTTAGTCACTGTGTTTAAATTTATTTTATTTAAACTGTTGTTTTGAAATAATTTTCGTTGAAATTTTGTGACCCAAGTTGTGAGGATTAGACCTCATTCATTTCCCTCCATTTTCTTTTTCCTCTTTCTTTTTCTCTTTCCTCTTTTTTCTTTCTTTTTCTTCCAGAACTGCGACAACGTCCCTCTCTCCCTCTCCCTGTGTGTTTTCCTTCCTCTCCCAGCCCGCTGCGGTGCGCCTCCGTCCGGCGACACCGCCTAGCCCACGGCCTTCCCTACCCTCCGGCGACCACCTCCCTCCAATCTCAGCCCATCTTGCGTCACCATTTGCCCCCACGTGCAACACTATGCCGCGGCGTTCCTTGTGCTCGCGCGCCGCCGTCGCACCACCACCAGCCACCATTTCTTCACCACTTCATCCTCGACCTCCTAACAACCCAATGCACTTACCCCCAGCTCCGATTTGCCACCGGTGAAGCCCCACCATCAACATTTCCTTTTTGAACATTTTTTGCCTTAAACAGCTCTTTACGCCGCCACCCACGGCTAACTACCACCACCACTAACTTTACTAACATCCCTAAACCATTTCCTATCAATCTCGGGTCTTGGTTTGTCCCCGTTCAAAAGTGGATTTTTGAGACCCATGGCTACAGTGCATTTTGCACTATTCCGTTGCTGTGCCTCCACTTCTAGCACCTCCGTGACTTTCAAAAATTATATTATAGCATTGTAAGTATTTTCCTAAAGAATTTTTGAGATTTAAATGTATTTTTGTGCTAACTCATATTTACTGTTAATTGGTTGGTTGTGCAGGACTGAGTCCGAGGAGTAAGGGGGTCGGTTGGATTGGATGATGGAGTTATTTGTATGATTGGTTTATGCTATAAAATTTGTTGGTTGTTTCGGGTTTAAATATTGGTGTTTTAAGTTTGACGTTGGTCATGGTGGATATTGGTGATGTTTAGGAAGTGATGATATATTTTGAGATTATGAGGGTTTTAAGTTTTGAGAAATTAAAATAGGTTATTTTATAAACTTAGGCTTAAACATCGAAATCCGTGATTGATTGAAAACTTATGGAAATTATGTGATTATTTTTATAGGTGACGATTTATAGTCGACTCGACATTTTTTAAGAAAATTCTGAAAAACTAAGTTGTCCAGGTAAGCGGGGTTCATATACTAGTTTTGTATAAAAGAAATGAAATGAGGTTGACTTTGAAAATATGCATGTTTGTTTGAAAAGAAATATGAAACGACCTCAAATGTTTATTCTACATATGCATAAATTCTATATAAGGGAAATTATTTTCTGTCATGACTGGTGTAGACATGAGCTAATTTTGCGCATTCTGTTTCGGAACTATGCAAAAGGAGCGAATATAAAAATCTAAAAGTTTTTTCTATGAATAAATGAATATGTTTTGGATTCTGTTTATTTCGAACATGTGAAATAATCTGAAACTATTCAGTATTTTGTTTTGATATGATGCGTCATTTGAAAACCTTGGCATGAAGTTCTGATTTTGTATTTGAACGTGATCTGGTTCCGATGATGTTCCGTTCTGTTTTTTTTAAGATCCAGCCACAGATATAATAGTGGTTTATAACCCTACCACGAGGGTGAAACATGGAATACGGCCCAGCCACGGGTATAATGGTGGTTTATAACCCTACCACGGAGGTAAAACATGGTATACGGCCCAGCCACGAGTATAATGGTGGTTTATAACCCTACCACGGGAGTGAAACATGGTATTTGTCTCGATGAGATGATATGAATATAATGTTTCAGTTTGGATATGCCAAAAGACTTTCTTTTTTAGAACAAGTTTGTTTTTTTGAAAAGATTCACTCTGATGTTTTGTAACAAGTTTTGTTTATGCATTCTGAAAGAAAATATATTGTTTCTGCATTCTGAAAGTAAATGTCTTGTTCTCCATACCGAACTTTATAAATGCTCATGTTTACATGCTAGTATATACTCTCTGCTTACTGAGTTGTTGATAACTCACCCCTTATCTCCACAATATTTTTTTTTCCAGATATTTTGATGGTTCAGCTGAGGATCAAGATTTTGGAGCTTTGGGTGAGATGATTTAAGTATAGTGGCTTGAATCAAATTTTCTATATGATATTGGAAATTTGGAGTCTATTTTTATATTGTTGAAATGTTAGTTTAAGTGTTAGGAAGTAACTCTCCGACCTGTACAGGACCGGGGCTTTACACATAATTTGATTTAGAAACTAAATTTTAAAATTTTAATCTTAAAAATTAAATTATGCCATGTGAATCTTGTGTAGTGTAAAGGTTTTCAAATAGTACTATTCGACGGAAAAATGTATATTATAGTAGGCCATGTAAACTAATTCCTATGCTGGTATAAACAAATAATGGAAGAGGTTTGCTGCGTATCAGCCGGAAGCCGCAACACACCTCACGGGTTTTTTTTTTTTTTTTTTTCACTCGTTCCGTTGAGTGTGCGGCGACTTCCGGCTGATACGAATATTTTTTCATAATGGAATCAATACTAATCAAACATGTCTTACATCACTGCTGATCCAAAAACTTAGTTTAATGAGTGTTGGGGACAAAACTGCAGTTAGGGTTCACAGCAGCAAAGGCAATGGTAAATAGTAAAGGGAGAAGATATCAAAGCTTGATAGGATTATACAATGAAAAAAAACCGTAAGCGCAAGGCTTAAAATTGATAATGATGAGGACAAGAGAGGAAAGATTGCAGGACGAAAGGAGAGAGAGGCAAGGGACTTCACTTTGGTGACCTGACTTCACCTTTTTCTTCTTCCTTGTTCTTCTTTCATCCATGAATATTGTATCAAAGAGCTAGAGAGACCGTGAAAGTTTGTATTTATAGTAGATTTCACTTCTCCAAGATCCATGGATGCAGGTTTTATTACCAAATCACTAAAATCTCTGCATTTTTTTTTTATTCATTGTTATTTATCATTCTGCAAACCATGAATGTTCATCTCAAGCACAACCATCAAACACCGTCAAAAGACCAAGACATGGGCCATCAGACCATACTGCTGGCCACCGTGACTGAAAAATGCCTTGACAATGAGAAATTGACGACCTTGATATTTTTTATTTCTACTTTTAACAGTTTTTTATATTCACACAAAAATAAAAATGACCTTAGCTCAGCATACTTGAATGCTTAGATGTAGGTCCGTTTGAATACAGAAATGGTTTCATCTTATTTCATTTCATCTCATCATTATAATTTTTTTAAATTTTTACACAAAATATAATAATAATTTAATTTTTTCAAATTTTAAAATAAAAATAATATTAAAAAATAATATTCTAATAATATTTTATTTAATTTTTAATTTTTTTTTAAAATTATTTCATCTCATCACACTATCAAAACATGCTTAGTGTGGGTTAGTATAACAACTAAAGATGGGTGGTACTCAATTTCTGTCATCTATCTCTGTCAGTATCAAATATATATCGATGACAAATATTTGAGTGACACGAAGATCCAGTAGTACAGAGAGCAGGGTCCAGATAATGGAAGGAATTGCATGCATGCTTATTCCACTAACCAATCTAATCAATCACCAAATCTGTACCAACCAAACTTTCTTATTCTTGTGAATGATGAGGCTTTTACTGTGGATATAGACAGAGAACTGAATTTATAGTGACATTCAGATGTAGAATCCATGAAGATTTGCATAATAACACAAGAAGAAGAGAGAGAGAGAAGGTTATTCAAATCTTCCAAAACAGAGATTAATTACATCTTCTAAGAAAGGAGGTTGATTAGAACTAAAGCAGCTGTAAAATGCTTCAAGAAAAAGAAAAGAAAAGATGGGAAGTACAAAAGCAGCAGGCCTGCTCCATTACTAATGCAGCAAAGGACATATAAAGCTAATAGTGTGGTACTCTCAATGCTATATAGTGTAGGAAAAGATTCTCCCCCAACAATCATGAAGCCTTGAGTGGAAGCCTGGTCAACATGAACTTCATCAAACTTGCAATGCAATTGGCATGGCTTTAAAAATCTGGTAAAAAGGCTCACCTTTGCTGCAGTTCCCTTTACGAAAGATGACACATATAGGTGTCAAATCCCATGAATTCAATGTCCTTGATGACAACCAAGACCAGGAGTGTAAAACAGGTTAAAATTAGAGTTAGAATGGGCCTCCCTGAATTTAAACAGCCATAACATAAAATCTCGCCTATAACATGAATTAAAGGACGACCTCAAGTAATATATCCATGTTCTACCCATTTTCTACTACTTACAAGCTGAAGCTAGTGTGTAAATATAACACTTATTATGAGACTCATTATAATTATTATAAAAATAAAAACATAAATACTTCTTTCCACATCAGTAGTGTGGTTGATGTGTCAATAGACAAGCTTGTAAATGAGTTTTTTTAATGAATAAGCCTCCTACATCAAGAACATATCCTCCTTTCCCAAAAGTTTACTCACAACATTTTAGCTCCGAGTGTATGGAGGATTCTGTCAAATTAAAGAAGACACATCCATAGAGGGGCTTTGATTACCATAGATTTAGCAGTATAACTGTTATTTGTAAATCTCATAATTTGATTTTTGGATCAAGTGGAAGGTTAGTAATTAAGGCAATTGACATGAACATATCATATATATATATGAATGCTGAATTCAGTAATGAATCGCCCCCACACAAAGGAAGGATGGAAGCACTAATGTTTATGATCAATGCTGAATAGATCGAGTAATAGAAGCACAGAGCACGCTCTGCTTCTGTTGATACTTTTTATTTTTATTCAACTTGAGAAAAAAAAAATTATATGCTGCTCTGTGCAGCCCTATCAAAAGCACTTTCAGAACACAGATTACTTAAAGAAGGAAGTATATAAGATGACCAACCAACAGAAGCAGTGAAAATAAATAGACCTGTTATCCATTATCACAAGTACATTCTCTGCCCAGCCTATATGAGAGATACAAGTTGAGTAGTTTTTTTTGTAAGTAAATACAAAGCAAGAGTAGTTATCCATTATAGAAGGTTGGACGAAATAAAAGAAACACGCATCTACAAGATAACACTTGGTTACATGATTTAGAACAGGACCTCTCGAGCACCCTTGACTACTAACCTCACAATAATCACAAATTTAGGTTTTAGCTTAAAACTTAACTACGAGGGCTTTGTCCAAGAACAGATGGCCCGGGACTGGGAGTTTGTTTTGCTTCAAGTTCTTTTCCTTTCAATCTGGGACTCTGTTCCCCCCTCAGTTGATTTACACGGGGGCTGTATTTTCTTGGTGATGCCTGCAGGCTATGAGTAGGCCTGATATCCAAAATAGGGGTTGAACTTGTTACCTTAGCACTCTGAGTGAGACGGATCTCACCACGGCTTCTTGTGATGATTTCATCAAGAATTTCCGCACCATCAATGTTAGGAATTCTTGCCTGAGCATCCTGGTCCTGATAGTACATAAAACATCAAGATGTGGTGATAAGCATCAGGAGATTAGCTAATAAAGGCCTGTTTTAGAATGGAAATCAATTTTGAATCATCATCATCAAAGGGAAAGCAAGAACGACATTTCTAAATATGATTTCTAGAATGGTTAAGACACTTACTTGAACTGAGATGTTGAAAGCAATCACAGGGGCTTCCTCATATTCTGCAGCATCCAACTCATGCAGATGGGCACCTTTAAAAAACTTGGGGAGAAAATACTGTCGCACTGGTACAAGAAGCATGATCAACAGTGGGAAAAGGACCCCAGCTAATGGTATCCATGTTATGCCGAAACATACAAGCAAGTAAGCTGTCTGGAACAAGGTGAAGGTGGCAATTGTTTTGAAGGGCACAGTCTCGACAAAGGTTGCATGATACTCCTCCAGCACCCTAACAAAATTATGTAAATATCATTTGTTTCTTCTAAAAATAATAAGAAGGCTAATAATGTTCACAATTTCACACACACATGGAGCAGTGAAAAGCCATCAATGGAAATTAAAAAAAAAAAAATCCATGGATATATAAGAAATTAAAACTGAAAGAAAAAATATCCATGATTGTATATGAGACCATTCTACATAAGAGAATTAGAATTATAAAGCCATTTTCTGAGGAAAAAAAGAGATAAGCATTAGAGACCATGAAGATACGAAAATATGTTGTTCCCAGTACGGAAGAACTTGAAGTCCTCAAACCCATGGCGATTAACAAGAGTAACTAGAAATATGAGCAGAAACTTACTTGTATCTTCGACTTGGAGCAGTGAAAAGCAACAATATCCTCTCCCAGAACTGATTTCCAGGCAAGCTTTCAATTGCCATGAAAGCAAAGTAGCCCCAAAGAACTGAAGTTGGGATCTTCTTTAGCAGAGGCATCGCAGCAACACAACTGCCAACCATTAATGCCTGAAGCAGATTACTGAGGCGTTGTTCTTTAACTTCGACAGGCAAAAGATCATCAATATCCTTATCCACATCAAAAACTGCCTTATCAACAGGGGCTCCAATATAGCCATTACTGGAGGCTAATTGAATAGTGGATTCTTTCAGCTCTTTAAGACCCTGTTTGAAGCACAGAGCTAAGACAAGAAAATGCGTGTGTATATATATATATATCTTTGTATATATAAAAAATCATACGCTTACCAGAGTGGATGGAATTTGGTAGGTTAGTGGAGTCTGCATTTCATTATATGCTTCTTGCATGTTCTGGTATAATTGACCCAAATTTGAATTCTTACACATACTTTGTCGGGCTGTCACTACAAGCTTATTCCGCAAAAGCTGCTCCAGAGAAACCAAAAGGCCCATTGTATTTATTAACATATATGTCAGGAGAAAGAAGAATTCAGAAAGCAACTAACAGAAAAGGGTCATTCAAAGAGGAAGGCAAAGAAACAAAAAGGCAAGGAGATGCATTCTCATTGCAGGATAAGTCAAAATTGGAAGATAGGACAAGGATTTATTTTAGAGTTCATAACGGTCACAGACAGATATTCTCAACTGTCCAATTAGTACCAATGCAACGAGTATATCAGATGATTAGGATCATTGGAGTGAATTCAAAGAATGGTTGGATTTTGGTTTGTCCTTTGTGCTGGGATTGCAGAACAGAGGGTAAGGTTTTTTTTATTCTAACGACCTGAATTCTATGCTCTGATAAACTTGCAAACAAAAATAACGGGATTCTAGAACTATAAAATGAGACTATTTAACTTCCAGAACACAATAAGGTGGTTTACCTGATGTTTTAGAGTGGCTAAACTTTTAGTATGCATTGGAGATTGCGGGATTACGCCGTTGGAAGGAGGAATGCCAATAAGACCACATAATATGACCTGGCAAGGAAAATAATACAAAAACTAAAATGAGAAGTTTCCGTAGATAGATTAATAAAAATTCTTTTAAAGATGGAGTTTTTTGACAAAATTACAAGTGAATTTGGTATTCTTTAGAGACAGCTCACCAAAAAACCCAGAAGAAGAAGGTCATAATGATATGAAGCGGGTTTCTTCAGATTAAACTCCTTCTGCTGGGCAAGTTGGGATGCAACACTGTGATCAAAGTAGTAAAGTACAGCTATCATAGTTGCTGGTATAAATGCTCCAACTATATATAATGGAGGAACGTTCAACATGTCCTGCACAACTTAGCAGCATGAGTTTGTAGCCAAGCTTCAGACACAAGGAAACAAAATTTGGGCGTCCCTGAAGCAGATGCCAGAGAGGAGTCTTAGCAGCTATTTGACAAACCATAAGATTCACCTTTATAACCGTCCAATTTGAGTATGCCCCTGGAGACCATGGATTTGGGCTGAAAAGACGCCTGGGGATCCCTCTTGGGACATCATTTACAGGCATGTAAGAGACACCAGTCCATACAAGCACCATTAAAGGAACTCCATAATCCGCAATAAATCCCCGTAGGCAACCTATAAATTTGAAACACCTATAACATAAGAAAACTAATAACATATATGATGCACAGCATAGATAAAGAAAAATAGTTCTTTCGCCTGACAGCAAGAAACTAACAATTTCATTAAAAAGACAATCAAAAGGGAAAAAATAAAAAGATGATATCAAATTTACTAATTGAAGAACACTTGGTGAAAACCAAATTTAATCTTTTGACCCTATGCTTGATACTTCGAAAGCAAACTCTGCATACCAGTCCCATAGCGCCAGGATCTAGCTTTACGACTGCTTAGTGCAGTAAGAAGAAGGCCAAAGGACAGAACCAATGCAAACATTCCATTGCCAAATCGCCAGGATAGCTGGAATGCAGTCTGATTTGGATTCTCTCTCTTGGGTATGCCAAACTCTTCCACAAGTCCCTGTATCATAAGATCCATGAATTAAAGGTCCAGCGAAAAGAATTTTTACAAAGTACTGATAAAAAATAGAATGTTAACAAAGCAAATTAGCTTGTTAAGTGACTTGGGGAAAAGGTCTGGTATTTAAGGACTTGTCACCACCATGAAAACTACTCAATACCGTAGAAGCTTTTCAAACTAACTTTCAGATCTAATGTTATTTCAAGAACCTTCCAGTCCTCATTAGTCAAAATGAAGTTATTATTTAAAAAATTAAAACCATAAATGATATTCACCCGTATGGCCTGCTGCATAAATAGCATTGCAATTAGCAGACCAAACAATTCACCAGCAATGCGTGTAAATCTATTGATAATTGAGCAGGCACCCAGAACAGCCAGCAAGAAGAGCAAAAGCGCCGTCCACACACAGACCCTGAAAACCCAATTATGTATAAAGAGTGTCAAATATCACTAAACATCAAGCCCTTTGCATTTTTCAAGTACCCAAGTGTTTATGTGATACCATCCAGTCCAGGCTAAGAAGAGTTCCTGCCCCAAATCCTTCCGGTCCTTAGCAAAGTTGAACATGAATGTATACATCAGCACTGTTGGCTCAGCCACTCCTAGAATAAGTAGGGGCTGTCCTCCAACAACTGAGTGGATAACACCACAAAGTGCTGTTGATGCAAGAGTTTGCACAGCAGTCAAACTTCCTTCTGCAACATATAATCAAAGGAAGCATGTCTGAGAAAACAATTCCCAATTTATCAGCTATGATAATATTTTTGTGTATTTTTTATTTGGGGAGATGATAAGTAACTAGAATAGGAAGTTGGCAGCCAAAAAAGGAAAATCCAGCACACCTGTTTCTCTCTCCAGCTGCTCCCCAAAAGATATAACTGGAATTGCTGAAGCAAAAAATATGTACGTTGTTGGAGCCAGGATCCTAGTGATTGGAGATAATGATAATATATTCATAGTAAAAATATAAAAGTGGCAATATCTACAGAATTGAAAGTTGTCCATGGATCAGAAACTGTGATGGCTAGCAGATTGCGGTTGTAAGTTACTAAGTTCAATATCTTTAACAACATATTAGTCAAATTGTTATATATGGATAAGAATTACAAGAGTCACAAACCTGATACCCGCTCGGATACCACCGGTCCAGTCTTGTTTATAGCACAAAAGTCTTCCTTTGAGGTCATTCTTGATCCCACGAAAGGGAACAAATGTTTCTTCCATGATAGGTCGAATAGTTTGTGAAGAAGGGATGATAACTTATTTAGTTTTTTGTTTGAGTAACAAGTAACCCGGGAAATATGTGGAATGAAAGATGCTTAATTCAGGTTCGGATTTTAAGGGACTCGAGAGGCCAACATGGTAACTAGACTTGCATGAGAAAATATATCTGTGTATGTATAGGCAAAATTATGGGCAGAGAGGCAATGATTTCTTCTTCATCGTTGGAGTTTGAGAGAAAAGGAAAAAAGAATGTCGACTCATCAAGTATAACAGACCCTTGATAATATCCATCGGCAAATGATTACAATTAAAGAATTTACATCTCTAGTGAGTTATAAAGAATGTTGGAGTATATTGCTACGAGGAAGAACAAAAAAACTAGTTGGTAATGGATGCAACTACATGGATTCCTTATCTTGGTAAAGAATCAAGGATATTAACGAATGGAATTCATAGTAAATTAGGAAGTTCTAAACTTTAATAAAATTGACAGACGCTCTGCATATGTTCAGATCAGTACTAGCGGTGGTTGACTTTGACAAAGCTCAGATCCATCACCGTCCCTCTCTTCTAACTATCAAGAAGTACATCAACGTAACAAAATGAAGCGGAATGCTAAGATTAATTACAGGATATAACTTTTACATGCTAAAATTGGTGGAAATCGCAGTCAAGCTCTAGAGTTGGGAAATTAAAAAGAGCAACAAGCACCAAACTAAGGAGAACCCATTTGTAAAAGCTGCATTTGCGATGGTTCAGAACTATTTGAAGCAAATGGGTATCAATAGAAAGATGAACATAGATTATCTATTCAGCAAGACTAGCGAGAACCCATGATTAAAACCACAAACAAGATTGATTCAGAACACTTTTAAGCAAATGAGCATCAACCAAACTGGGAAAAGAACCAATCACAGCTAAACCAAAGTTACATTATTCAAAGAGGACCCTTCTTAGCAACAACACGAACACTTGGAGAACTGGCAGATAAAAAAAGGCTTGGAGTTGCAAAAGGCGAGAGACTGAGAGCACAGAGATATAAAAGAAGGCAGGAAAGGTTCTACTGACAACTCAGGCAATAAACGAGCAAAGAACGTGAAACTTATAGATCTTTCAGCAAACTTGCAAGGGATTTTCGCGTGAATGAGATAGTGTGCGATGACTAAGCATAAATAACTCTCTCAGGCTCTCAGCAGTGGAGGAGACAAAGAAAATGATGAGAGAAAGCGGAGAGAGAAAGACAGACAGGGAGAGTAAAAAACAAAACCCACTAAAAACCTGCCGTTTCCTGAGAAAATAAGAATAAAATTGACAAAAAAAAAAAAAAAAAAAAGATGTTTCTTAACTTCTTCGGCTTCAATTGAGTTGTAAACTATCGGTAAATTATTCAGTGTACTTGCAGTCTTCCCTTCTGAAAAACATGTTATAGTACAGGTATATACTTTTTAATGAAGTCATTAAAAGTATATTATTTCTCCTAATCTTTATTTTGAGGACTCAAATGCTTTGTTACCATTCGCTCCATTACTCCAAGGTTGTGTTTAAACAACAAAGAACGAAAAGTTTTGGGCTTAAGGGACTGCCGAGAGGAAAGCTTATTTGTTTTCGAATCGAGATAAGTTGAGGTTAAACTTAAAAAATTAAATAAAATATTATTAAAATATATTTTTTAATATTATTTTTATTTTAAAATTAAAAAAAATTAAATTATTTATTTTATTTTATATAAAAAATTTAAAATAATTATAATAATTAAATAAAATAAATTAAGATAAACCGTAAATACAAACAAATGAGACCGAAGATAAACATTGATGAACTGAACAACTTTCTACTGTCTAGCCACCAAAGCGGCCGAAAAGACCCAGATCAAGGAAAGTTGAAACGCCCATATCAGAGGCTTTGCTAATGGCTATAATTTTGAACTTTTTTTTTTCGCTATAAAATGAACACACAACACCTTTTATTTTTATTTTTTTTCTTTTTAATTCTTCCTTGTTTCAACAGTAATATATTGTTCCATGAAACTAAGATCTAAAATATGAAAGAAATAGGTATTTTCACGACTCTACCACCCAGTCAATTTTGTTCCGCTTAATCCATATTTCATGGTCACATATCTTTTCGGCTAAGGAATAAGAAACTTTTATCTTGTCACATGAATCTAATTTTTGTTTCATTTGGAAAAAGTCATCTTTTTTTCAACAATGTCATTATCATTTGATCCAATAGCATTCCGTTAGATAGGAACATATTTTATAAATATTTGATAAATACTGATAACTCTCGGATGGAATATTAGATGTCCATTCCATGAGTTATACAAAATCCATTTTTTTAGTCACTATGGTAAAGATTTAGGATTTAAGTTTTTATCTTAAAATTAAATACCCATGTGAAATTCTTCTAAATTATGAATGTTGATGTGCATTATGCTATCTTAAACTCTAAAATTCAATGAAGGGCAGGTTTAGAGTATGGGATGAGATATAAAATCATCATCTAATATTATTTTATCTCATCTTATTTTATTTCCAAATATAATTTGGGTTTGTTTGGAGAGTGAAATAATATGAGAATTTTATAAATAGTAGTAAGATAATTTGTAAATAGTAATGAGATAATTTGAGTTTAGTATTGTTTGGGTTTTGAGAAAGGAGAAAGAAAAATTTAAATAAAAAATATTATAAAGTTAAAATATTGTAAGAATATAGTTTTATTATATTATTTTTGTTTGGATTTGCAAAAGTTAGAATTGTTTTTTATTTAAAATTTTGAAAAAGTCGTAATAATTAGTTTAAAAAAGTTGTAATAATTAATTTGAAAATTTCGTTTTAAGTGTCACTTTTTAAGTATTTTTTAATTTTGTATAAAATCCAAAGCATTTAATAAAAAAATAATAATAAATTAGATGACTATTGTGAAAAATCAGGAGAATAATAAAACATTCCACCATAAAGATGAAGCATTTAATATCATAACTGTTCGTCAAAGAGTTAAATGAAACCATCACCATTATCATAAGATTATTTAATCACTCACTTACCTAACTCTTAATTTTATTGCAACTTTATCATCATCACCTTATCATCTACAGCACATCTTGAGTTTAACTTCCTAACCATTATCTTATTATAGTCATCATCATATTCCTTATCCTTGCTATTGCATTCTTACCCTTTAGGCATGGCTAAACCAACTTCTCCCAATACCATTCAATAAAAAAATTATATGTAAATTTGCTTTTCAACACACTAAACGCACTATTGATACAGAAGTCCGCTATATCAACTAACATAAAAAAATAAAAATATCTATATCTTGATATTGAGAGTCTCTATTGTCTAGATATGGTGTAAGTTTCAATAACTTACCCCTTTTGTTCGTAAGTTAATTGGCACATAAAGTCACGACAGTTTATTTTTTTAATAGAGTTGCACCACACCAAAATATTGCATCACAAGAAAAATTTAGAACCACCTAGGGGGCTACCACACTTTCCTATAGTGGCTCAGACCTAAGTGGATTTTGTCACCCTAATGCCGGGATGGCCGTAAATCATCCCAAATATTTTAGAAAAATTCTTTTCATCGGTCACTATTTACCACCCTACATCTCATACCCCATATCTTATAAAAAATACATTCACACCGGCCCTATGAAAAAGATATATGTGTGAAGTGTGTGAGTGAATAATAACTGATGTATAATAAATCTCAGTATTTTTTATTTAGGGTGGTTTCATTTAAATTTTAGTGGGTTTAATTCAATATGGATGTTTTTTCCTTCTCTCCAATAGAATACTGTTGTGCTGGCTCTCTATTGAAGAGTGTAAAAGTCCTTATTTTAGTGGGTTTAATTTTAGAAAATTAAATATTTAATATTTTTTTCATTATAATAGATTTAACAATACATGTTATATTTACACACATTTATAAGTAGCATCACTTATTAAAAAATGGTCAAAAACTGTAGTACTTTATAGAGAACTTAGCAGTTTTTCTTTTTTCAACAAACTTGCATTGAATTAAAAGAGAGACTACAAGAGGAGAGTACATGGGAATTGACAACAACCCATTTTACAAAAAGTATAGTGAATACAGTAGAAAAAAAAACAGGTGATAGGACCAATAAATTGGACCTGAGCCCTTGTTTCCTTGGCTTGCCAAGGAGGGGACCACTACAGTAGCAATTCTAAAATCCAATTGGTGGATTTTTCAAATGCAGTAATGATCCGCATCTGTGAAAGTAGCATTGGAACCATTTGTTTTGAAGTCGTTGGTGAAGATCTTCAGGACATATTTGGCAGCTCCTCCACTAGGGTTTTGAAGATCGATGATTAGTGAGCACAGTGGTGGGGCACATGTGGTAGTTCGACGATCGAAAAGTGACAGATCAAACATTTCTGATCTACTGGAAAAAGAAAAAAAATAGAAAATCGGTGACAAATTGAAATAGCAAACCAAAAAGGCGACTAAGTAGAGATTGAGGAGGAGAAGAGGGAGAAGCTAAGCTCCGACAAAGATTTACGATGGAGGGCCAAGTATTTGGAGGGTCACAGAGAGAGAGAATGATCAAGTATTTTGGGTAAACTTTGCAGTTAAGTTGATGCTGAGATATTAGCTACAGAGATAGCTCTTTGCATAAGTTTGAACATGAATTTTCTTGAGGATGATGCTAGAGGTGCTTATTTCCCTCAAAGATTGGCAACACTTCCCGATTGAATTGAAATATCAACTTGCCACTGCTGGAATGAGACAATATCATATCCGTCTTCTTTTAATGGTTGTGTTGTTCTATAAGTAACCATAACTTTCAAATAATTTAATTTGAGTTTAAAGCAATTTGAACTTTTTTATGTATTAGTGTAGTTAGGTTTAGGGTTATTTCAAGCATTTTGGGTCTAAGAGGTTTTCCATAATCTTTCATTCTTTTTTTTTTTTACTAGCAAGATGATTTTATTACTAAATAAAAAGAAATCCGTTAGGAGGGGGCTAAGATTTCAACAAACACCCAATGCATTAGATACAGTGTATGAGTTAAAATCTAATTGGGAAATGACACCAACTAATTGGTCTAGTCCCATGACTAGCCATCGCGAATAGACCTAGACGGCAAATTTGACCCACTTACCCAATATGCCCAGCCCGCAAGGGTAATGGGCAAAAAATCTACCTGTTAACTTAGTGGGTGGGCGGTTTCATTTTAAAATTATGAAAGCGGGTGGGGGGTGGGTTGGGCTTTAGCCCACCCGCCTGCTTATTATAAACACACAGACACATGTGCACAAGCGCACACACACACATACTTAAAAAACCCCTAAAGTTCTAAACCTAATTCACATCTCGCAGCCATCGTCTCTCTCTCGTTCTCCTCCTTCTTCTTCGTTTCTTCTCTTCTACTCCTCACCCTTATCTTCTCTGCACCCTCTTCTTATTTCTCATTCTTATTTTTTTAGCTTATCTTCTTCTTCTTCTTCTCCTCCTCCTCCTCCTCCTCCTTCTTCTTCTCCTCCTCCTCCTCCTCCTTCTTCTTCTCTTCTTCTTCTCCTTCTCCTCCTTCTCCTTCTTCTCCTTCTTCCACCTATCTATCTCTCTTTCAAAATTCTCTCATTTGTTCTTCTTCTTCATTTCTTCTTTATTTCTCTCTCTTTTTAGGTTTGGTTCAATTTTCATTGGTTATTTGGTTGGGTTTTAATTGGTTGGTTGATTCGGTTTTCGTTCAACTTTGGGAGCGAATGAGCGATAGAGCCACGAATATGGTGGTTTCTGTGCATGGAGAGCCACGGTCACGAATTTGGTGTTTTCCACCGGATCTAAATTAACTGTAGTGCATAGGGACTGTGATACAGATGATGGTTTGTGCCACCCATTCACCCATTGAATGGACAGGGCTAGGGAGCATACGAAGGGGATAGGGTGCGGGAGGGGTGGCTGCCTGCCCATGTAGGGCAAGTGGCACCACTAATCGCAAAGATGATTATTGAAACAATCCATTCATAAGATTACTTGAAACATCAATTGTGAGAAAATCCCCTAATAGGAAAGTATGGGCTGACTCTCGATCTCCATAAGACAATCTACTGAGCTTTATTTTGACAAAAACATGATTCATTCATTCTTACTTTCCTTTTCAAAGATCCAGAAGATGAAGGCATAATTAAAAAGTTTTACAAGACATCCCAAGTGGTGAAGTTTCGTGCAACATCAATCTTTATATCTTTCAAATGCAATAATGCGCGCAATGCATGCCTAATTGCATGGGATTGCATAAAAATATCAACCTCTATGGTGGTTCCCTCCTCGGCTCAATTGGCCAGCTGGAAACATGGGTATGAACAAATTATTCTATCCACTTTTTAACAGAGTGTACTTGACCTATTATCAGCTTACACGTGGATGGACTTGCACCACGTCATATGCAGTTATGTACACGTGGACAAAAGCTTGTAAATATTGGAAATGCCTTCATAAATTCTTAACATTAATCTTAACATTAATTTTACAACCCAAGCCATCATGCACTATATCATTCCATTTCAATCACTTCGATCGAAACTGATCATGATCTGGTTTTTCTTCCTCCCTTACTGTCAAAAAATAGTTTTAGGTTTTTGTTCGTGTTGTACAACGACATACAACGTTATTTCTGGTGCTCCCATCGACAAACAGATTAGTTCTCGATACTCAGTCTAGCTAAACTTTGAAATCTCGTCACTTTGGGGCATGTCTTCTATTTTAGGACTTAAGGAAATTGGGATTTCTGCAAATTTGAGGCTTTTGATATAATTGGTACCCCACATGATTTCAAGCATGCATGTTTTTTTGGGTACGATAAAATGCAGGTAAGCATTTGCTCATTAAAGAATATGAAGATCAACTAGAGTACATGAAACTAAATAACAATATATATATATATATATATATATATATATATTTAAGAAAAGAAGCACTTCGATAAAATTACATGGATACGTGAGGAAATGCTAATTAATTACCTGTTTAATTAATACTGGTTTTTGCATCAATGCAAAGCTTTTAATTCAAGTCCTTTTTCAGTCATCGAATTGGTAAATTGTACACGCGCGCGCGCGCGCACACACACACATATATATATATATATATATGTATGACATGAATTCTTGTACTCGAACATGAAATTTTGGTGATGAGAGAAACTAATAAAGTCACGAGCTTTTTGCTTCCAACCACCTCATGCATGCAGTAGCGCGCATTGTACTTGCATGTTTAGTTTGCTTTGGGTTAATTGGTATTAATTGTTTATACGTTTTGGATGTCTTCTTTGCTTACTTGCACTAATGACTTTTTTTTTTTTTTTTATATAAGTTGTTAATGGTCTCAAACATAATTCATGTACGTACGTAGTAATGAGAATTATATACATATATTTGTTTCAATCGATTTGTGGAAAGTGATCATTGGATTTAAAAGTTGTCGTCGGGATTAATATTCCTCATTCAAGAAAGACACATAAAGTTGTTTAAAAAGTTACCCAAATCATCCGAGTTACTCGATGACTATTAATTAATGAGTAATGCTATATACAGTCGTAAAGTGTGCAAGCGTCGTGCAGTCGTTTTAAAAAAGAGTGGTGTCTATTATTAAAAAACTAATTTTTTTTCATGCGGATCCTGTATTTATTCATTTTTTTCAAATTAATTGCACAACGTTTACACACTCACAACTGCAACGTCTATCATTTCTCTTAATTAATTTTGGGCAAAAAATCATGATCAGTTGTAGATCATAAAAAAACATAGCATGCACTCATTTTAATCTGTTCTTGCATGGCCTTTAATTACCAGCTTCTTATCCAATAGCAAGAGGGATCCATTAATTAATGTTTGTTAAACAAGTCATATATTAATTAGGTAATTAACATGACCCGATTTGGATATATACATACATATATATATATATAAACGTACGGTTAAATCATGACGGGTGATCAATTAATCGTGAATTAATAGGCGTGTCGTGTTCATGTATACTTAAAGTGATTGACTTATTTAATTATTCGTGTAAAGACGTTTGTGTCAAATAATAGAAATGAACTGATCTCCTACGAACGTACTTGAATTGCTAATTAACACAACACGACGCAATTGACAATTCCCTTTATATATTATCACTTGATGATCTATGAAATTCGTGTAAGGATGGATTTAGTGTGCAAGAAATTAATTCTTTAGAGGCCGAGCCATGAGAGCAGGGCCACCGGCCACGTACGTACGTAGTTCCTAATTTACACGAAAGAAAGGATGAACTGATAATCTCTCTCTTTCGGGAAAAAATATGTGTATTTATGTGCATCATGTCCATGATGTCCGGCGCCCATGTCGTGTATATATATGTATATATATATATGTATATATATTTTTTATATATTGCTGCATTATGCATGGTTACATCATGCGTATACTAAAGTGATATGATCATGAGCTTAATTAATTTAATTAATGGTCCAAAGTCTAGCAGATTAAGACGTTTGTTTATGAAAAATTAGGTCATGTCCTAATAATATATTAATGGGTCCCCCAATTCAAATAAGATAGGAGTATAAAAGTTTGATACGGGACTCTCTCTCTCTCTCTCTTTCTCTCTCATGTAATTAATAAAATAATGATACATTTTTGTCTTTTACACGAAATTAAATAAAACATCATCATGTATCATATAAATATTTTGATTGGATGGGGCACCTAAAACCAGCCTCAAATATCACTTTCAATTGGTTAAGGATGATGATCTAAGATCCTTTTTTTTTTTATATACTATATTATATCTTTTCATGTAACGGTACTCATGACTATATATATATGCATATGCATGCACGCTAACCAGCTTGCTAGTTGATTTGATCTAATTCTATCTTCTTCTTTCATGTTGTTTGACTTTGATTCTTTTATCAATAACTCATGTAGAGAAGTGAGAAAAAATTGCCGCCCCTTTTCCACTCACTTGCCATTTATAATATATAAATATATATATATATATATATATATAGCATCGTGTATTCTTTTTAAAAAAATAAGTAAATATGATACCTATATGAAAAAAATAATTTTTTAATAATAAACTTTATTTTTTTCAAAATGAGTGTGTGACGTCTATTGTACACTTTATGATTATATCTAACATTACTATATATATATATATAAATGCATTTCATCATTCTTTAATCACTTATTGATACGATCATATAAAATAATCGGAATATTATTTGTTATTTTTTCACTTAATTATATATCAATTATCTAGTTCCACTTCCCGCGATATTTGATAGTTAGAAAAAGAAGAATATTATTTTTTATATTATTAATTGAAATTTTGTATTCATTATTTTTTTCACAATCATATATATATATATAAGAAAAAACTATCTATAACTTTTTATAATCTGGATTTTAGATCTAGGATAATAATAAATTAATGACTTGGTTCATGTATCTATTTTCCTTTAATTACTTCCAACTCGAATATTTCTAAATAAAATTTTGAGAGAGTCATGATCCCTATATATATATATTATTAATTATTATTAAAATATACAGAATTATTGGCCTTATTATTCTTGCTATAATTGATAAGCATGTTAATTGGCGGGTGTCCCAATTAAGGTGCAAAGTCTTGATCATCAGTCACTTAAGCGCGCATGCGCATGACGGCATGAGGACTAGGAGACAGCATTTAAGTTTTAGAAAATAAAATAAAATAAAATATAAAGAAAAATTTCTGACTTTTACAAAAAATTAAAATAAATAAATAAATTTATAAACTGACATAATATAATATATACATTATATTATAATTTTTTTATTATTATTATAAAGTAAACCTGATGGCTGATGCATCGCATTATACTATATCAGATTTTAAATTTATATTTTTATAACATCTCGTTCTCAAATTATAGGTAGAGATATGCTTTTTTGAAAAGGTTGCATTGTGAAGGAGGTTAGGTCAATGGTTTATTTTCTATATTTTTTGCAAGGAGCCCATCTGGTCTGTTGGAAAGCTACATTAATGATCCTTCCTTACTAGATATAGTTATATATATAAAAATACTATAGATCTTTAGTTAAGTCGTGAGTAATGAAATATAAAACATAGAACAGGTTTACGTTGCTCTCATGGTTTAGGATATCATATCTTAAAATATTTAATTAGAATTGATGACTGATTCAACCAACAACAAGACGTACGTGCAGTGATTTTTTGTATTGTGCATTAAAAGATTATATATAAACACACGGAGCTGTGTTAATTTGGCATCTGCGCTTTTAATTTAAAAAATAACTCGTAGGTACAATCCTAAGGTATACAAAATTTCCATACTCATTTTCAAGTAAATGGATAAATCTATGATCCACGTGAAAAATTCTAATTTTTAATTGTGGGTTTTATTATTTTTTAAAGAAAGTAGTGTGCAGATTTACACATCTTAAAACTGTATTAATCAGTACTTTTTAATTAATTGTGTATTTTGTAATCATGCATATAATATATTAATGGCGCATAGTAATTGTTGTTGTGATTTATTTGACTCATGCTTTTCTTATATTCAAAAATTCAAACCTCATTTCTTTTTTTTATATTTAATTTTCTTTTGAACTTTTAGATTTTTTTTTTTTTTTCCGTCAGTTTTTTCTTATATGCTAGGGTACTAATTATTGATTTTACTATTTGGGGGTCAACTAATTAGAT
Organism: Juglans regia; assembly: GCF_001411555.2. Taxonomy (NCBI): domain Eukaryota; kingdom Viridiplantae; phylum Streptophyta; class Magnoliopsida; order Fagales; family Juglandaceae; genus Juglans; species Juglans regia. The sequence continues at coordinate 12,343,249 of NC_049909.1, read as the reverse complement.
TACAGAGAAATGATACTTGCAGTCGTGAGCGTGCAGTCGCTTTGAAAAAAATGAATAAATAAGGGACTCACCTGAAAAGAAATTAATTTTTTAATAGTGAACCCCACTCTTTTTCAAAGCGACTGCACGACGTTTGCGCATTCCACGACTGTATGTAGCATTACTCTAGATTACATGCATAGGCATCGTACGGCTAATTAATTCTTAATTGATACTAATTTACTATATTGTTTCCTCGTTTTCCGTACGTCAATTTCTTGTAGGATTGGATCAATGATTTTACTATTAGAGGGTGGTCAACACCCTTGAGAGGATAAAATGATAAAATCCCTCTCGCACGCGCGTATATATATATATATATATATATATATATATATATATATATATATATATATGGAAATGATTTGAATAGTTTTAAGAGGTATAAATTTCACACCTTAAAACTATAAGGATAATGATAAGATGACTATGAAATGTGTATGTACACTCATACAATTGAGTTTTTATTTTTTATTTTTTTAATCATTTTTTAAATATCTTTAACTATTAAAAATAAATAAAATATATATATTTATTAATAGTCACTTTCTTAATTATTAATAAAAAAATAATAATAAAAATATATAATTAGACACATTTAATAGACATATTTAGTAATCATACTATCATTTTCCAAACTGTAACCGACGTTACTCATATATAATACATGAAAGATGTATATATGCATATATATAGTTGCAATTCTTTATGCATGTTTTCAAATTCTCAAGTATATGATTATAAACTGATCGATCACGAGAATTGCAAGGTAGAGGTAGCATACTAGAAGATGATTGATTGTAATATGGCCCCCCATCAATAATACAAACGGGGACGTCAATGATGAATGATGGTGAGTTAATGCTAACAATACATCATGCATGTTGTTATTGTATGCCCTTGATCTCTACACGTATCATTTTCCACCGTACGCACGTGTTGATCATCACTCTCATACGTCTTTTCAGGCATGCAATCAAAGTTCTAGTCCTACCTGTGGAAATTAATTGGCATACATATTCTTTCCTAACCCTATCATATTGCGGAACCCAACCCAATTAATATTGCATGTGAAGAGAAACATACCAATTAGCTGCGGTCTCTACCATAGATTAGAAGAGTTTAATTTGAAAAATACTTTAACTATTTATAGATTTCGTAAAAGTAAACTCACAAATTAATATTGTTTGTTATGATATGTTAGATTGTAAAATTAAAAAATAGATCACACGTATCATATGAAAATATATCAGGACATGCAATAGATATATAGCATGAAAACCCCATGTATATTCGTATATATACACGTGGGACAAGATCATCATCATGATAATTAAAAAAGAATATCATTCAGATATATATGATCTATATATGTGGGTTACTGCTTGTTTCGCTTTTTCATGGCCAACTATGCAGATTTCATTTCACTTGTCTTAATTATTATTAATTATCAGGTTACTACAAGAAATATGAGATTTTCCTACGATTTTTTCCTCCATGACTATCGCTAGTGGGAAATAGTGGGCTTATTTCCCACAATCATGGTTGTGGGATTTATGGACTAAATTGGTTTGATGTAAACCACATTTTCTATAGACTTCTCTCAAGATAATTCTACATTTCCTACGAAATGAGTTGTGGTTGGGAAAAATATTTCATCGTTAATACAAAAGTATTTTTCACAACATCCTTTCATGGAAAGGAAGTTTTTCTAACCATCACATTTATGGATAATTAGTTGTCATGCATATTTAACATATGCTTATTTCCTACAAATTGTAATGGTGGGTAATAGTTTTACCCACCAAGTTCACTTGTGGGACTTGCTCCTTTTACAACGAATTTCATAGTATTTAAATTCTCTTTTGTGACGTGGAATGTACCGTGGTGAAACACAGGTATTCTCCACGAGTTAGAGTTATCATGGATAATAACACTTTTTGTGGTAAAATTTATGCCACGAGACTCCCACGGATAAATTTTGTGTGTAAAAGGTTTTTCCCACGAAAAACAGGCCTTTTGCCAAGAAGTTCCTCCATGGAAAAACACAATATTTCTTGTAGTGGATTCACTTTCTCTTCATGCATGTGTATCCAACTTCCACTAAAAGAAATTTCATTTCACTTTCCCTTCATGATAATAATTAAGGCCTTGATAACAAACGAGGCATTGAAAATAATTAAGGCTGTATGTACTTAATTTTCTTTACACTCAGGCAAACAGGCTGCTAGCTAGGACACTACAAGAAATAAAGTTATTTGCAACGCTCCAAAAATATGTATATATATTTATTTATACACACACAGCCATACAAGAAGGAAAAAGTACTATCATGATCAATAAGTGAAGGCATGCATTCACTTTGAAGAAACTAATGCATTCAAAAAATGTTCTATTAAAAAGTTGTTTATTGTTTGGTAAACATACACTTAAAGAGCTTTTAAAGTTAGTTATGGTGATTTTTAAATAATTTAGCATTATTTCCGTGATCTTTTCGACAAAATCTTCAATTTGACTCTTTTTTTTTCTTCAAAAAAAAAAGTAGACTATTAGTTTTTTTTAGGTGCTTAAAACACTTTTTATAAATTTACCAAGCATACATTTTTTTCTTTAAGAGAGTTTTTAGGTTTTAAAAACTCTTTTTAAACTACCAAACTCAAACTCAAACATACACTTAATATCGTAATATATATATATATATATATATATATATATATATAATATGGAACCTCATGGATTAATTTGCATTTTCTACTGATCATCTTTTACACGAGAAACTCACTTTTTGTATTCGTGTTTATAATGTTCTTACACGGATATCTCTCTCCTTTAATTATTAAGATTATGATTCAGTGTCCTTGTTTTGTTTTTAGCATTTGATGTAACTGAAACATTATAGGGAATATATATATATATATATTTATATATATATATATTGTGATAGAATACAAGTCAAATAATTAATGTACATTTTTCCTATCTACTTAATTAAATTTTTGTATGATTTGATATTGTATTAGAATAAATATTCTAATGTTGAATATTAGAGAAATAATATTTGCATTCTTAAAGTGTGCAAATCATGTACACTCCCTTAAAAAAATGAGTAAATGTAGATAGGGGTGCTACCCGCACCCCGGGACTCTGGGTGATAGGGGCAGAGTCCCGAATCCAAGGTAAGTGGGCCCGAACCTCTTTCTAGGCCCAAAAATGGAAGAGAAACAAACACATGTAATGACCTAACAACATTTAGCCCCGTTTGTTTTCACAAATGAGTTGAGTTGAGATAAAAATTGAAAGTTGAATAAAATATTATTAGAATATCTTTTTTTAATATTATTTTTGTTTTAGGATTTGAAAAAGTTGAATTGTTTTTTTTATTTTGTATAATAATTTGAAAATTTTGTAATTATTAGATGAGATGAGATGAGAAGTTTTATGAAATTGAACGAGTTGTCCAAAATATTTATACAGATAACAATAAATGTTGTAGGGTCCACCCTATGTGTCAATCTATATTCCATTTGAAACCCTAAAGTTTGACAACAACTCAAAAAAACATTGATCTAATATATATATAATAGGGGTCTGATATTGAGGCGAGTCTAGAACTACAATATCTTTAATTTAAAGAAAAAAATGATTTACCGAGAGATTACTTTGTTTCCTTAGATATATCCATTTAGATTGAAATTGGCTTATCTTTTGAGGCAATAAACTTGTAGCGCTTGCATCCAAATTCTTTGAAAACATACTTCACATCCAAATTATAAAAAGAAAAAATGCAAATAAATCAGCACGAAGTTGACCGGTGAGAGACATCAAATTAAGGGGATGTTGGAATTTGGAAATTAGTTGGATGCATTCATTGTCATTTGCATCATAGTGAAAGGATTGTTCTCTCCCCGCTTTCAACAAACACCTTTCCCAACCAATTTAAAACTCCACTAATTGGAAAAACACGCCATAAGAATGAGTCATCTCTCTTGCTTTAAAGTTCTCTCCCTCTTATCTTCTATCTTTCTTTTCTCTTGAATTTTTTTTTTTCCATTATCCTTTGACGTGTAATAGATTTACGGCATATGGTGCTCACAATGTATTAAGAATGATAAGAAGAAAAGTAAAGCGAAAAACAAAATCAACATTACACAAATACAAAGTTTACGTGATTCGACAACGTGTCTACGTCTATAGAGCTGCAGATAGTTTTATTCTTTTGAAAGTCGAATACACTATATGGCAATACAATGTGCAGCCATACAAAAAATTATATATATATATATGTAGTGAAACCCTAATTAAGGTTATTAGTGCGTAAACCCTAACTAGGGGTCAGGTCGGACCAGTTTAAGAGTTAAAACCAGGTCAAAACCTTAGTGTAAAATCCACTAACAAATCGGGTTAAAGCCTATCGGTTCAAGCTTGCACTCCATTGCCTAAACCTCATTGAAAATCTAAAGAAAAACTGCAACGAATTCTTTTCAGGTTGGATCGAGTCATCAAATCGGGCGCCACAAAACAAAATCAGGCTTCACAAAAAGCTCAACACAATGACCTAAATCCATTGGCGCACGTGTGCATGCCACCTCTGTGCTATAGTTTCTAAATCCTTTTGTATCGGTTTTTTGTTTACAACCCCCTCTATAGGTACTATCTTAGCCCAATTTATGGTCAATTTGTTTCATTTTTTTTCATTTTTCTTTATTTTTCGCCACACTTTTTGTACTAATGCCAAAAGTTTAGATTTGTTTACGTCTGTCCACCAATAGCCACCATGCATTCCTCCTTAGATCTCCACACCCTCTATCGCTTCCCAACATGGAAGTGGGATCCCTATACCCCACCTATATGTAGCGCATGGGTGCCATGTGCATCCACCTCTGGTAATATCTTGACGGTTTTGTGTCTTCCTCCAAAAGACTATTCATTGTTCTCTCTTTAGTTAGAAGCACATATTTGTCTTTATATTCTTAAAAGAAGATGAGAGTGTGGAAAGTTTTGTTAGATTCTTCAAATTAGTCAAGTTAGTTGAATCATTATTTGTCACAACTTTTTAGCCATAGTATTAAAATCTCTCGCTGTGATTGCAACAAAAACCATCTTTTATGATTATCATTTTCTTGGTAGAATCGAGGAATATGACTTGAACCATACCTTTGGTATCATTCTCTTTTAGCATTTATTTGTTTAATTTAATGAAATTTTGATTTAATCTGTAAGAATCTAATTACTAATATGAACTGGACAACCCGAATGGACTGAATGGGTTTGGTCCAAACCGATAAGTATATTAGTCGGCTTCGATCTATATAACCTTAGAATTTCGATTTTTGGTCCAATTTTGGGTTGTGGTTTTTTTGAACCAGACCAAACCGACCAAAGTGTGACGCCCCCAATTCCCCGCTTAGGATGTAACGAAATTTTGGAATGTCGGGACATGTAACACAAGGTTACATACCTTCGTTCATGACAGTTAACATGCAATGCATCTTAGAATGCAACTAGCAGTATGCAATAATCGCAATGCTAACTAAATATAACTTATGCCAGAATGAACTAAAAAATCTCATTAGCATTAATATTAATCATGACTTCAAACGACAAGGTAGCATATCCTCTATACAAAATACTTCAAATGATAAGTCTCCATGATTAGATCAACTCATTTATACGCTCTAAGGTACGAAGGGTTAGAGCTGTGAACATCAAAATAAGATCTAATCTTCGATTGAGGTCCGACTCCTCTTCAATCAATCGGATCCATTGGTTCATTTTGTCCGTCCTCGTATGATTTTGATACATCTTCTATCATCTCGAGTGGAATGATAGTGGGCCCACAATGGGCGAGATTTACTTGAAATCTCAGTAAGTTAACAACCAACATGTACGAAGATAAATTATGCATAATAAATGATAAATATGAAATGCATACTATGCAAAAAAAAAGGATTTGTCTCCTATCTAGATTCTTCAACTTTTTTAGAAAAATTTTGATGTATATTTTCTTACAGAGAACACTTTTCAATTCAACTTTAAAAAACATAACATTTCATCATCATTAAGCATTATTAACGATCATATTAATATTAACATCATAATGTATGGCATCATCACAGTTCTCCATATGCACTGTGAGTACCTTCTGGTGACCGTAGTACAACTCATGTTGAAACTACGTTGTATGCAGACTCGTTGATTGTTCTTTGTCGACCCAAGAGTTACCACTCCATTTTTTCTCACTTCAGAGTGGACAGATGAGTTCCATTAGGATAAAATCCTCATCCTAGCCTTTAGGGTCATGACAAAAATTAAGTTTTCATACTATACTTGAGAATATTTTTCATGACATGCGTTTGTAAATATGCTTCATGTGAAAATGATAATTTTGTATAACATGCTCTAATGATGAAAATTGCACATGTCATGTAACTAAGTAGTCATGTACTCAATATATCATTTAACATGATGTTTCATGCTCAAATGACATTTATGTTATGGATGTGACATTTATCAATAAATCATAAATAAATTATCAAAGTGTAAGTTAAAAACCAACTTACAAACTATTCGAGTTTGAAAAATCATAGCGGTTGTAAACAAGTTTATACTAAGTTAGTATTTGAGCTTCTGAGGAAGATGTTCATAATCAAAAGGGTTCAAAAATGAGTATTTACAGAAATACGTCTAAACTTTTCAAAATTGTCACTAAACTCTAAATTTTTACTATTTATAAATGAGTCTCAAATTTTACCAAACTTCATAAACCTCATATTGTCTATTTCCTGAGACCATCTATGCCCTTATAATTTTAAGAATAAAAATGTAACTATGCTAATCACACCCAACCCGTGGCATGCATTCCATTAATGCCTAAGTGTGATTTCAACTAATTAACCTCATAGATGGATATGTACTCAATTTCATCAAGTGCCATCAATAATTACAATTTTAATGAAAAATTAAAAATTAGGTTCAAGTCATACAAGTTCATCCCAATACTTAAACATGGCTCAAGACCTTAATTAACACTAAATCATCTATTAAGCACGCATGATATTTCTAGCTTTCTTCAACAAGAGATGTTCTAAAAACTAATCAAATCATGCATTCTCATTCTTATCCTCATCACAAGACTTTTCTAAATGCACATCATTCAAGCCTAGGTAAACGAATCAAAACTTCCATAAGTTAAGCATAAACTAATCAAAACCGATGCATACTTAGATGATCAACACAAGATAGAATTAAAGTCTACTATGACATGCTTCTAACTTCAAAATTAAACTTTCAAGATTCATTCTAAGAAATTATTAAATCATATAAAATTATTCTAAGACATGTCATAACAAAAAATTCAACTTAAAAACAATTTATGAAATCAATGATCCCAATTAACCCAATTTTTAACTAAGCATGGTAACCTCAACTAACCTCAATTAAAAACTCATTCCCAAGGTATAAATTAAAGCCTAACATGCTATACTAATACTAAAAAAATATTAGGACAATGTTACTTACCAAGATTCGTGGCCCTTAGAGCTCTCAACACAACTTCACTCAAGCACACTTAAGAAATCTCAAGAATCTCACTCAGTTTCACTCTATTGCTCACTGAGGAAGATAAATGCTCTCAAGACTCAAGAAAAAACTTGGAGGAGAGGTGTGGAGAAATAAGGAAGTGAGGGGATATTTATAGGCTTCAAGATGAGAGGTGGACGTTGGCCTTGGATGAAGAAGGGCTTGGTGAATGGTTGAGTGGGTGGTGGAGTGTGGTGATGAAATTTCAACTTGTGTCATCCCTTGTGCAGGTGAATAGTGTCTTAACCTTTCATGATTTCTTCATTTCAGGTGCTGCAAGGTGCTATGTGGGTGTAGGTACTGCCATGGTGCAGAAATAAAAATGAAAAAATGAAAAAAAAAAACATAAGTCATGACATGATGCCGTCGAGTAGGAGCCTAAGAATCTGGACATATTTTCATCTCATGCTTGCATCACTCTTGTATTTTATTCGTGGCTGATTTGTGCAAGTATAATGTCACTCCTTAAAGGATTTTTCAGGTGTTGGAGGTGGAGGATTGGCTACCAAGTGCTCAAGTGTGTGCAGCTCATGGAATAGGTTGAAGTTGTCTGCCAAGTGGTTTAAGCTTGATGCCCATCAGTTTGTGTTGTTTGGCTTAGGGGAAAACTCGGTCAAGACTTCATGACGACTTTGAGGGGCTCATGGGGGTTGGAGGGAAATGGAGGTGGCGTGTGGTGTTGGCTCAACCAAGAGCAAAAATTCAAACAAAAACACAATGTCACTTGGTTTAGCTTCAACTAGGTTTCTAATGGAATCAGTTGGGTTTTTGGTTTGGTTCCTTGGAGCCAATTCTTCCATCATTAGAACTGAACTATGAGAGATAATGTGAGGTGTTAAATGATGAAATTAACCTTGAAAAAAAATGGTGCAAAAGGTGTGGGCTAGGGGGTTGATTTGGTGCAATGCACATGAAGGTGCACATGTGTGCCAATTGTGGTGATTTGGGCATTGACATGTCTTTGTCTCTATTGACATATGTTGGGTCAAGACTAAACTTTTAATTTGGCCTAAGAATGATGCAATTAAATAAAAAAGTTTTAGATAAAAAAATGTTGGAAATCATTAAAAGGAAAATTAAGTTTAAAACATGGTTTAGATGTCATTAATTATGTGTAACTTGATTAATGCTCTTAACTCAAGGTAGAAGCTTAATTATGGTCAAGTGAGGACCTTAGGGGTGTGGGGTACTTCTTGGGTTTGAGGAAAACAAATGGTATGTTGTATGTGAGCTTCAATTAGAAGTATGAAAATGGAAGACAATGCTTTTGGGCCTTGTTGGGCTATTTGTGTAAGTCTCTTGGTTGTGGGGCTTTGGTATGGGTCAATGAGTGGACCTTATGTCCAAATTTGAGGGCTTAAATAAGGCCTCAAAGGTCTACCAAGCTTGGGTCAAAATGGCATGTCTTTCTAAGGTTAGGCCAAGAGCCTCTACTATTACCAAGTTAGGCCTAAAGGCTTCATGCCTTTTTCTTGATTAGGCCTAATTTCTAAGGTTTTTCAAGAAAAGCCTAAGCTTTGAAATCCACATGAGTCTTGGCTTATAGCATCTATCCTTATCCCATCTCATTCTTAGTGATTGAGGGCCCTAGATAAAACACTATTAGGCTCACACCTAAATCCATACATACTTGGCCCTTTGCTTAGCCCAATAATAATGCCAAGTGTCATTCCACTATTGACTTCTTGGCAATAAAATATAATACTATAACTTTTCCAATAATTCTAACTAAAATAAAAAATGTGATTCTCATACTAAATTTTTTTTCCCAACAATAGTATCAATCTATCACTAACTAAGATTAAAAAAGCTAGTAGTTAAGTCTTAACAGCCTTTTTAGGTGGGGTGTTGCATCATCCCCCTTAAAATAAGATTTCGTCCTCAAAATCGGGGTCTTAGTAAAAACATAAGCATACAACATACAATTGCTAAGCATAAGCTTACCAATGGCTCTAAGGCTCGGAGCTCGAAGAGGGGTATTCGATGTCATCTTCTATGAGCTCGTCCTGCGTGTTATAATAGTAGGCATCCTCTTCGGAGTCATAATATGCATTGACTCGTTCCTCTTTGATAATTTTCTCAACTTTTCTTTAGGCTATTTTAAAGAGCAAAATGTGTAAATAAAGTTAAATAGTTGATATTCAAAACTGGAAAAAAAATTGAGCTTTTTTTGTATATTTGGGTTGAAAATACACATTAGAAGTGATTTTGGATTTTTTGTATTTTTGACCCATTTTGCACTAGCCTGAACCGAACTGATTACACCCCTGGATGGAATCATGACACTTCTCGACCGACCATAATCCTTTAAGGGCTAAATTAAGTATGCCCTCAATTTAAGACAACCAAAGATGTTCTGATTCAACCTCTAATTTTAGTACTTAAACTTGAATATGTAAGTCGAATTTGTCTTGTATATAATTCAAACATAATCCTACTCTTTAATGAAGAGTGTAAGATCTCTCAATTCTAATTCTTTAATTTCATATCAAATTTATACATCAACTTAATTCGACCTATTTAATTATTCGACTTAAACCCTTCAATCCTAATCCTTTAATTTCGTGTAGGATATGCGATTTGTATAAAAAAGTTATCAATCCTAAACTTGTTTAGGGCCACACGTTCATAAGATGGATTTGAAACAAAGTTGAAAACAAAATTCAGTATTATAAGATGAATAATATTAAGTACAAATCTCAAATAGACAAGTTCCATACACGTATTTTGTAAAAAAGTGTCCCACTAGTAAAAAATAATTTTTTTATATTTTTTTTAGATGGAGTCCATTTTTTTGCAAGTATTTTTATGGGATTTGTATATTTGAAATTTGTACAAATTATTTATTTTATAAGATAGCATGAGATGTATGGGTCTAGGACTTCAAAATAAAGTTCAATCCAGTTTTATTCGGCCCATTGTTAACATGGGCTTGGGCATATACAAATCTGAACTAATGCTTTTTCTTTGGGTATGGTTTGTGTTTGTGGGCCAAACTTACGATTGTGAAGAAGGATTGTTGGACTGTGAAATGGACCATAGTCCATCGTACTTTTTTTATTTTATTTTTATTAATTATATTATAATATTAATCGTTACTCGTTAGTCACTCTTTAATGCTATCAGGATACTAGTCTAGATCTTAATAAATAAAGCTTTCCAAAAAAAAAAGATCTTAATAAATAATTATGTTAAAAAAATGGATTTTTGAAAAAAAAAAAAAAAAGGAAATGACATGGCAAGAACATGAGGCACTGCAGTAGAAGAGAAACCTCAAACCGTACTGATATAGAACTGGAGAGAACCAGAATCAAGCTGGTCCAGTACTTTTACTTCCGGATTTTTTATGGGCTTTTGGGAAGTCCATTTCAAAATAATCTCGTCTGTCCACGTGTCCCAGATCATTCTCATCCACAACGCACCGCCTTTAAAGCTAATACTTATACTACTAGGAGGAGGAGGAGGATTGATTCTTCGGGAACGAGAGCGGAAAAGAGAAGCGAAGAAAAAGAAGAAGAAGAAGAAGAAGAAACAGAGTGAAAAATGCAGAGGCTCGTGTCGAAGAGGCTCGTAGGGCTGCTGCAAGCCTCACGGGACGTGACGTCCCGGCCCGTACAGGTCCTGCCAGGCCGCCTCTATCATGAGAGGGTCATCGAGCACTACGACAAGCCCCTGAACGTCGGATCCTTCGACAAGAACGATCCCGCCGTTGGCACCGGACTTGTCGGTGCACCGGCATGCGGTGACGTCATGAAGCTCCAGATCAAGGTCGACGAGGAGACCGGCAAGATTGTCGACGCTCGCTTCAAGACCTTCGGTTGTGGCTCCGCTATTGCGTCCTCGTCTGTAGGTTGGTGTTTCTCTCTTTCTTTGATTTGTTTGGCTTCTGTGGAATTTGAGTAAACAAAAATAAAAATCGACAGGGAATTAGGATTTTGTTTTTGGAGAGTTTTTTTTTTTTTTTTGTGCTTATTGCTTATGGTTTGTTTGGTTGCTGAGAAATTATCCAAGGGCTGTTGAGGTGTTTGTTTGACCGGAAAATTGAGGGAAGGGTAAAAAACTGAGCTCTTTAACTTTTTTGCCTTTTGGGTTTTGTTTAGGGGGTGGGGATTTTATGATTTGTTTGGTGGTTGAGATTGTTAAGCAAAGGACTAGGTGGTAGAAAACATTTACTCTCTGAATTGTTTAATAGAGCCAGAAGGAGACAATAAATGAGAGCTTTTATTTTGCGTGGTGGTTTGTATTCTAGGATAGGTTTCTGATTATTAGTTAACCCAGACCTACACAGCTTTGGCAGATCGCTTAGCACCGTTCATCTTCGAAATTTGTAAAATTTAGTCGTTTAACGTCGTTGGTTACATCTTGGCAACAAAAGTGCTTAAATTAAATGATTCTCTCTCTCTCTCTCTCTCTCTCTCTCTCTCTCTCTCTCTCCGGTGATCCGGCAATATGAATTAGTTGATTGGATTGATAGATTAAATTAGGTCAAATTCCATGCATAAAATTATGAGTTCTGAATTTTAAAGTGCATGTTTCTCTTATATTTTTAAGATACTTATGGGCAAAATATAGTTGGGTGAGTAAATGATATGGTGCCACAATTACAGAAAATTGTATTCTCCTCGGGAGTCCTTTTTTTTTCTTGCCGTTCTGATATGGACTATCTACTAAAACTAGTGTGCGGAATATGCATCTTGTGTATTGCCTTGACAAATTGTTGAAGTAAGTCTTTTTTTTAAGTTTTTTTTTTTTTTGAAGTTTGCTAATTATGAATATATGTAATTGAATGAAGAACATCAGGTTTTTCATGTTTTGATATTATTTTCATCGTGGGGGACGTCATGTTTTGTTTCTTTGCTCAGCAACCACAATTCCATCCAATCTGCATCCTTCTAATGCTCTCAGTCCCTTAAACGTTTCCATTCCTTCATGTAACACCCACTTCCCGTGTGGGTTCAGAATGTTACATCATTAGGTTCCATAGCACCAGGTAATGACGACAGTTCCATAAACTAATAAGAGTTTTAAATGGCAGTGAAAAACTTCTTAGACCATGAAATCTCAATGTAATCCAATATGTGGTAAAACTTAGGAGAAACAGGAGAAGGGCTGCTATTTTGTGTGCTAAATTGAAGTTCTGTGGGCTGAAAAGGGGCATCGGCATTGACAGATTGTGGTAGGGTTGAGATTTGAGGGATTAGTATAATCTATATATGAGGAAGCTTAAGAGTTTTGGGCTGGCTGCGTTGATGCTGATGAAAATGGAAAGTTTTAGACTACTAATGCTACTTGATGTTCTTAGAACAGCTTTTTAATCAACTCTTAACTTCCCTAAGAAAATCTGGCAGGAAGTTTTGATTCTGTCTATGTTCTGACCCAGCAAGTAAAATAATTGAAAAACGACCTTTCCTTGTCTGCATTGACAAAAAGGAATCCTAAATTCTAGGGTTTGCTGGCCATAAAATTGGTGCTGGATCTAATCTAGGTGGAAAATTCTTGTTCAACTAGGATTTCTAAGCTTTCTTGGATTCTTTTTTACTATTTCTAAGCTTTTTAGGTTTTGGTGGTATACTTGCTTCAAGTCTTAAGGTTTGAACACTTGGGTGCAAACAATTTCTAGGAACCATTGGATTGAGGGGATTTTCCCTTGAATTAATCCAGGTTCAATTACTGGAAACTCCTTGTCGGGGGCTTGTTTACCCTTGGAATTAGTCGGGGTTTTGTTCCTAGACTAATTCAGTTCTAGGCACTAACAACTTCTTTAAGACATTTTGAGCCCTTAAGAATATAACTTCAAAGGTTTAAAAAGCTGAAGTTAAACATATAAATTAATGAAGTTACTAAATTACCTCCTAATGAATTTTTGGCAGTGACCCTCTGTTGTAGGATATGGTGGCCATAGAAAGTTTCTGGAGCTGGAGTTAGAATTTGCTGATAGCACAGGCACCATAACTTTTAATGCAAGCATTTAATAGTGAGACTGCATATCAAAAGGTTTGGAACCCAAACTTAACATAAATTATGACAAGTCCCAAGTCTGAGAAAGGGTAGTAGGTGTAGGTCTTTCCAGCTATATTCGTTAATGCAATGCTTTGGCTGGCATGGGTGATGCCTAGAGAGGTGGTTGATTTCTTAGCAAGTTGGAGAAGCTTATAGTGGGTTCCACAAATTGCAGCAATTTGGAATATGGATCTTATTTGATTATTGTGTTGCTTTTGGAGGGAAAGAAATGATAGAAGCATTGAAGACCACGAGTGCAAAATGATGAAATTAGAGCTTTATTTTTTAACTCACTATTCCAACTTTCAATAGTGATAGATTTTAATGTACTAAGGGTATGCCTAGTTAACACAGATATTTTCTCATATCATCTTATTCCCAAAAATACAAACATAACATTCATCTTGCTCAAATTTTTAAAAACAAAAAAAACTCAAGAAATCATTTTTAAATCATATTTATAAAAATAGTAAATAAAAAAATTCCAGCCCCATGGTAGCGACCAGACACTCTTGACCATGATGGCAGCACAGATCAGGTCTCCTAGAGATCAGGCTCTGGTGGTGTCCAGCCCCACTGTTGCTTCAACTTTTTTTTTTTTTTTCCAATTCATATATTTGTTTTTTTATTTTATTTATTATACTAACATAACTATTTTTTTAACATAGCAAAACCTTATCTTAAAAAGATTGTACATTCGCAAATATATCTCTATTATTCATGATCTTACCTTACATCCAAACATGCCCCAGGTATCAATGAGTTTTTTTTTTTTTTTTTTGATAAGTAAGATATAAACTTTATTGATGTGAATGAAATAGGCATATACCTAGTACACAGGAAGTATACAGTTGAACACCTAGATACATTCTAAGAGCGTAAAACTAAAGATAGGAATTCATGAATATCATCCCCATTTAATACAATAGCTGAAAACCAAAGCAATAAAGTGTGCAGAAAATAATTCTTCAGCTCCATCATTGTTCGTTCCTTGTCTTCGAAGCAACGCATATTCCTTTCCTTTCAAATACACCACATGATACACAACGGAATCATTCTCCAAGCTGCTGCCACTTGATGACTGCCCTGCAATTTTCTCCAACAACCCATCAACTCCACCACTCTCCTAGGCATTACCCAAGCCACTCCGACCCGTCGAAAAATCTCATCCCACAACCCTCTTGCTATGTCACAATGCAGTAAAAGATGATCTACCGATTCTCCATTCTTTCTACACATGTAACACCAATCCAGCACAACGCATCCTCTCTTCCTCAAATTATCCATGGTTAAGATCTTCCCAAGAGCGGCATTCCAAACAAAGAAAGCTACTCTAGAGGGCACTCGAGACCTCCAAATGTTCCTCCAAGGGAATGAGGTGTGATCCTGTGAAATCAAAATTTTATAATACGCTTTTACTGTGAATTTCTTATGATCCTGGAACCTCCATTTCAAGTTGTCTTGTTGCGCCATACTAGACCCTAAAGAATGTAACAAGTTGAAAAAATCTGAAACCATAGATAATTCCCAATCATGAATATCTCTATTAAACAGAATATTCCACTGATGCGAACCATGAGCAAATAATCGCACTTCAGCCACAGAAACCTCCTTGTTAATTGCAATACGATATAAAGCTGGAAACACCATTTCCAATGCATGATCTCCACACCACACATCCCGCCAAAAACTGATTCGGTTACCCTCACCTGCGACAAAACGAATATGATTTACTAAAATAATCCACCCCTTCCTTATAAACTTCCATAGCCCCACTCCATGCCCCCCTCTCACTTCTTTAGAACACCAACCACCCACCCCAATCAACCCCATATTTAGCATCTATTATTTCCCTCCACAAAGAACCCCCTTCAATATGATATCTCCAAAGCCATTTCCCCAACAACATTTTATTAAAAGTTCTCAAATTACGCACACCCAAACCCTCATACTCAACTGGAGAACATACTGTCTTCCAATTAACCAAATGAACTTTCTTCTCCTCCCCTAAGCCTCCCCATAGAAATGCCTTGAAGAGTTTCTCAATTCTATTCACCACCTCTGCAGGCATAGGAAAAATAGATAAAAAATAAGTGGGGAGGTTTGTGAGGGTACTCTTGATAAGAGTGAGACGACCCCCTTTTAATAGATACACCCTTTTCCATTCAGTCAACATTTTCTCTATTTTTTCTACCACCCCATCCCATATAGCTCTACTCTTGAAAGTAGCACCTAGCGGAAGACCCAGATATTTCATTGGGAACGAGGACACCCTGCAACCCAGAAGACTTGCTAGATTGCGTATATTAGGGACCACACCCACCGGAACCAACTCAGACTTGTCAAGGTTCACCTTAAGCCCTGATACTGCTTCAAAACAAAGTAATAATGCACGCAAAGTTTGGACCTGACTCCTATCTGCTTCACAAAACAACAGAGTGTCGTCTGCGAAAAGGAGATGTGAAATGATACAAGAGCTACCAGAGCCATTACCCACCTGAAAACCAGATAAAAAACCCCCACTAACAGTAGCCTGCAACATCTTGCTCAACGCCTCCATAACTATGACAAAAAGAAAGGGAGATAACGGATCACCCTGTCGCAAACCCCTCGAACTATAAAAAAAACCAGCAGGAGCGCCATTAACTAGCACTGAAAACCGGACCGTTGAAATGCAAAAACGCATCCAAGAAATCCACCTATCTCCAAAACCACACATCTTCAACAAATACAAAAGGAAATCCCAGTTCACATGATCATAAGCCTTCTCCATATCTAGCTTGCAAAGAATACCTGGACTTCCCTCCCTCAATCTAGCATCCAAACACTCATTTGCAATGAGCATCGAATCAAATATATATCTCCCACGAATAAAAGCATTCTGGGGCTTGGAGATAATATTTTCAACGGCCCATATCTGGGGCTTGGAGATAATCCACCTTCTCCATATCTGGGGCTTGTATCGGTTGTTAATGAAACATAGGTTTCTCTTATATCTCCTGTGTAGATTGGTGTGCCTATCATTATTCATCAATGAAACTCTTCATCACTTATCCAAAAGAAATTATTTATCAAGTTGCTATTGTTTTCTACTGCAGCTTATTGTCCATTTACCTGAGTTTGTGGCTTTTTGTTTTTACAAGCAATTGTTCTAATTGCTTTACTCTCTCGTTTTCCAGCTTCTGAATGGGTTAAAGGGAAGCAATTGGAGGAAGTTGTGACTATTAAAAACACGTGAGTCCTGCTGTCTCTCTAAATTACCAGCTTTTGAATGTGTCTGCCGCTGCATTTACAATTTTGTGATCATCTTGTCTAGCATTATCATTTTTTTGTTTGCAGTCATTGTAGTTAATAATCGTGGGATGTTGTTTTCTTACTTTTTGAGTTTGAATTTCATACTAAGTGATATGATTTCTGAGACATCACCTGTCTCTCAACGTTTTACTTACTGTTGCCAAGAGAAAAAGAGAGACCTTTCGCTTGCTTTCATATACAGAGAAGTAAATTGTGGTGGATCTAGTTAGTTTCCATTGGAGATCAACATGATCTAGATACCATATGTGATGTTGTATGCCAGTTATTTTGAAGTAATTACAATCTTTTATTTATAACTTGTATAGAAAGTAATTGAAATCAGATGCTGGAAGTAATGAACAAAAATAACTTGTTTTTCTTCAATAATGGTTCCGCATGGTTACTTGCCCCCAAAAAAGAAGGAAAAAAGCGAGGTGAAGTTAAGAAATTTGTTGTATTACATAATCAATTTGTCTTGTTTAAGCTTTCTTCAGAGTGACATCAAGCCTAGGTGTTGATCTATGTCCCCCATATAGGCGATGCCCGTCCTTCCCATTAATAAAATTGCTTGTTCAAGGATTGAAAAAATAAAAACTTAATTCATTTAGCACGGAAGTATCCCAGTTCCCGTTCTATTCAAAGCAGGAAAGATATTTTTTAGTCCTGATCCAGATAGATTGTTTCTAACCATGTCTTATCCAATATATATATATATATATATATATATATATATATATATCGAACCATGTCTCCTAGCCTCAAGAATGTTTCTTTGTGTTTTTTGTCTTAAGAGTCGTATGCTTAAAACTAAATGATCTTTTTATTTTTTTAATCTCTTTAGTGAAATAGCAAAATATCTCTCTCTCCCGCCTGTAAAGTTGCACTGCAGCATGCTTGCTGAAGATGCCATCAAGGCTGCCGTTAAAGATTATGAAGCAAAACGTACCAAATCAAATGGTAGTGCAACGGCAGCAACTGCAGAGAAGGCGGCAGCGGAAGCGTGATGTGTGTAATTTGGTGATGAATTACATGGTGGTTGTATAATAAGGGAATGCTACTTACTGAGAAGAGCTTTTGGATTATATGCACTTCCCTTGAAGTAAACTGGATGTTCAGAAGTGCACCCCCTCCCCCCTCCCCACTTTGTACCTACACAATATAATGCAAGTTTGATTTTAAATATTTTGTGTTTTTTCAGTTTGATTGTATGAAATCAATTGTCATTTTTTCTTTTTTTTTTTCGAGTAATCATCCTTTCTTCATTCAGTTAACAAGTGTTGGATATAAGGAGGGACATTGAAATGCTCTCCTTAGAGAGTTTTAGGGTGAATTTGGATCTCAAACTCATCTCAATTCATCATTATAACTTTTTCAAATTTCAATACAAAATATAATAAACAATTTAACTTTTTCAAATCTCAAAATAATAATAATATTAAAAAATAATATTCTAATAATATTTTATCATCTTAATTTAACTCAACTCACTTCAACATTCAAACACATTTTTAGTGTATCCTTAGCTAAACAATGAGCAATACAATTGGACTTCTTAGAAATGAATTGCACATACCCGAGAGATAAGCTCTTTAGTTCTCCTTTAATATCTTGTATGATCAGTCATGTTGAACTCCAATCCAATGTCTCGCTGTTAAGGTCATTCACCATACTCAGTGCATTCCCTTCAAGAAGTAAACTTGAGATTTCTAGATGTTTGCAAAACAAAATTGCTCTAAGGGCTGCCACTGTCTCTGCAAGTTTGGCATCGAGAAACAGATTCCTTGATGATCTTAGAGTTGCTATTACTCTCCCCTCCTAGTTCCTGACCACCACACCTATCTCCACTCTACTGCTTACTCGATCAACAGAAGCATCCCAGTTGGCCTTGTAAACATTCATAGGGGGGTCTCTAGGTTTCTATGTCGTGTAGCCTTCCAAGTTCTCTCATCAATTTGTTGTCATTTGCCTTCTTAAACTCCTTAGTCATTTGTGAAGCAAATAGAACCACCCTTGAGGGATTCTCAAATTTCTCTTCAAACATAAACACATTCCTTCTCTTCCACACCTTATATGCTGTACAAGCAAACACTTCTACGTCTTCTTCACTGAGATTTGATACTACATGCTCCACTACCTCTTTAAAAGATGTAAAACTGACCTTCATTTTCTGCAGACTCCTCGAGCAGGCAGCCCATACATCCTACACTGATGGACACGACCACAAGGCATGCATGACAGATTCTGACTCCATCTTGCATACTAAGCATACCGAGTCTTCATTGATTTTTCTCTTACTGAGGTTGAGGTTAGTTTGGTAAGGAATCATGGGAAGCTCTCCATAAGAATAGTCTGACTGCATTCGGGATGTATTTTTCAGATTTTTGGCCATATCTCTTTTTGTTTTGAATGAGCAGAAGTTTGTCCCACTGAGTTTTGTGACATTGTGCCCAATAAATGATAAGCACTTTTAACAGAAAAAAGACCATCTTTATTACACTTCCAAATAAGTTTGTCTGGACTGCCACTTCTACTAATAGGAATCTTGCTGATATTGTTAATGTCTTCCTCGATGAGTATGCTTTTCAAAGCTTCCAAATTCCAGGATTTTGTTTGGTCATCAATCATGGTACTGACTTGCCAGTGTATAAATCTCTGATCCAAAGGAGTCTGCACTTTGAAAGTATTAGGTTGGGGAACCCATTTTTCTCTCCATATATTGACTTCATCCCCATTCCCAATCCTCCACATCAAGCCTTCCTCTAATACAGTTCTTGCTTCCATAAAGCTTCTCCAAAGAAAATAGGCATTGCTACCTAGTTTTGCATGTAGAAAATCAGACCTGAAATAATACTTAGCCTTCAACACCTTTGCCACTAGGGATCGAGGCTGTTGTATTAATCTCTAATCCTGCTTGGCTAGTAGTGCTAAGTTGAAATGTTCAAAGTCTCTATTCCCTAACCCCCCCCCCCTTTTGCCTTGCTCTTTCCCAATAGTTTCCATGGAAGCCACTGGGTCTTGGTTTTATAGCCCCTGCTGCCCCACCAAAACTGTTGCATAAGTCTGTTAATTGCATTGAGCATTGAGGATAGTTCTAGGGAGCTTGAAAATGCTCATGCAATAAGTGGGAATGGCTTGAACTACTAATTTTAAGAGCACTTCTTTTCCAGCATTTGAGATGAATTTAACCTTCCAATTCTGTATCCGGTTTCTTATGGAATCCAAAATAGGTCTGAATGAGGCTAGCTTATTTCTTCCCACACACGATGGCAAACCAAGGTACTTTTCAAAAGCTTTTGCTTCCACCATCTTAGAACTCGAGAGTATGACCTGTCTTGCCTCAGTTGGTGTGTTCTTGCTAAAAAAAATTGCTAATTTCTCAAGGTTCAATCTTTGACCTGAAGCTTCCTCAAAAGACTTTAGGATTCTGAACAATCTGCTCCACTCAAGAGCATTAGCTTTGCAGAAAAGAGGATTGTTGTCTGCAAAAAAGAAGTGGTTAATCATCAAAGATCCTCTTGCAAAAGGAAAACCTGAGATATGGCCCTTTCTCTCAGCTGTATCCAAAAAAATCCTAAGAACTTCAGTGCACAAAATGAAAAGGTAAGGAGAAAGAGGGTCTCCTTGCCTTAATCCCCTAGCTGGAAGAAAATATTGTTGAGGAACCCCATTGAATAATAAAGAGTATTTCACTGAAGAGACACATTGCATTACCATATCTGTCCACCCCTTCTCAAAACCCATCTTGAGTAGCACAGCTTCCAAGAAGGGCCATTCTAATCTATCGTAAGTTTTACTCATGTCCAGCTTCATTGCCATGTACCCCTCCTTCTTGTTTCTCATTCTATGTTTCATTGAGTGCATTGCTTCATAAGCGACTATGATGTTATATGAGATTAACCGCCCTGGGACAAATGCACTTTGTGAAGGGGATATCAGTTCAGAGAGAAAAGGCTTCACTCTATTAGCTAAAACTTTGGAGAGTACTTTATACACCACATTGTAGAGACTTATTGGCATGTAGGCAGTCACTAGCGTGGGCCTTCTCTTCTTTGGGATTAGAACAATAAAGGTGTTATTGATCTCCTGTAGGCCTTTTTTGGAATTGAGAAGCTCTTTAATAGCCTCCACCACACCTGCTCCTACTACCTCCCAATGATCCTGATAAAAACCAGCAGAGAAACCGTCAGGACCTGGCGAGCTCTGAGGATCCATTTCAAATAATGCACATTTTACCTCTTCTTATGTACAAGCCTTTGTTAAATGGGAGTTCATCTCAGGTGTAACTACAGGATCTAAGTCCACCAGTGCTTCCATGATGCCAATCGGGTTAGAGGTTTCAAACAGCTTCTGGTAGTATCTTTGGAAGGATTCACTAACTTCAGAAATGTTGCTAACAATCTCACCTATTTCATTAGAAATCTGTCGAATACTATTGCTCTTTTTCCTTTGAGAAGCACATTTGTGGAAATAGCTTGTGTTTTTATCTCCCTCCTTGAGCCATAACTGTTTTGCCCTTTGTCTCCACTAAACTTTCTCATAAGCTAATACTTGGTTAACTTCACCTTGGAGTCCCTTAATGGTATCATTAAAATCACCTTGATTAATTCTCTGCATCTCTTGAATCATTTCACTCTTCTGTCTAATAATTAATCTCTGTTTGCCATTAAGAACTTTTGACCAGCTTTTCAATGACTGCTTGCATCTGACTAAACCATATTGAATTTTCCTCAAAGGATGGTCCTCTCTACTGGAAACCTCCCAGGACCTCTTGATTATATCTTTGCACTCTTGTTTCAAGGACCAGTAAGCTTCATACCTAAATAATCTGTTCTTTCTATTATCCCCATCTTCCTCATTATCACAGGTGATCAACAAAGGGGCAAGGTCAGAGTTTAATGTAGATAAAACTGATACTTCTGTGTTGCTGAACTGTAATGGCCAAAATCTATTCCCCAGAGCTCTGTCCAATTTTTCTTTAGTAAAACCTCTCCCCTCCCTATTGTTACTCCAGGTATCTTTCCATTTGAGAGAAGGATCTAGTGACTGAGCCAAACTTCTCCTCATTACTCAAAATTTCATTAAAATCTCTCATGCATAACCATGCCACTAAATACTCAGGTTTGAGCAATATGAGAATATTCCAGCTTTCTTTCCTCTTATTTGAGGCAGGGATGACCACCAAACACAGGTGTAATTGTCAATGAAATATGGTTATGAGAATATGAATGTAATTGAGCATTTACCTCAGATTTCCAAAGCATAGCAAGTCCTCCACTCTTACCTATGCTATCAACCACGAAACTTTGTTCCATTCCCAGCTTATTCCTTACTTTCTCCACTCTACTCCTGTTAATCTTTGTTTCTGACAGAAAGATAACTGATGGAGCTCTTTCCTTCACCAAAAGGTGAAGTTCATTAACTGTCCGAGGGTTCCCAAGCCCTCAACAGTTCCAGCATAATAGTTTCATGATGATTGGTAGTGCTGCAAAGCAGCCACTGCCTAGAATACACATTCACCTCCTTCCTCAACATAGTCTTGTTTACTTCTTTTGCCTGCCACCCCTTCATTGTCTTCTTGACCTTCCCTTTTTCTTACTTTTCTCGACTTATCTACCTCCATCTCATCCGAAATGATATGTGTTTCCTTGTTGGCAAGACCAGCACGTGCCTTCCTCTTCCATTTACTTGACTGTCCTTTGACTCTTGTATGAGTAAACTTGGTGACATGAGCATAGGGTTCTTCTTTTTCGGATGGTTGCACGTGCTCCACCCTTGGCTCTTCTGCTGCCTTTTCCTTTAAATTAGGAAGTTGTTGCCCTTTTTCAGTCAGATCTACTTCATTTTCCAACAAGCCTGTTACTGTTTTACTAACCATTCATTTTTCATAGATAGTGTCAACTTTTCCTTTTGAGGGTTCAGAGTCTAACTTGCCACTTCTGCCACCCTGATCTCCCGCCTGCAAATCCTCCTCAATTCCCTCCTCTTCTCCTCTGCAGTTCCCCATGGTCTACTTTTTCCTTGTTGTTCACCACCATCTCCCTTGCTCTGAGTGTGCACTGACCCTTTGCCATATTCAGACTCCTTTATGGTTTGGGGAACATCTGAAAAGGGTGTTTTTAGGCTGGCCCTCAACCAAGCTCCGTACTGCTGGCTGAAACCTTCCAAACTAGCATTTCCTCTATCACGCTTGTCACACACTCAGAGAGCATGTTTGATCTTCCCACAATGATAACAAAAATTTGGTAGTCTTTCATACTTGAAGGGAATCCAGTACTTTGAATTCCCCAGTGTTAGAAACCTCCCTCTCGCCAAAGACTTTGTGATGTCTATCATTGCTTTTATCCTTAGGAAGCTCCCCCAGCAAATTCCACTGCTATCTGTATCCACCATAAGAACCTCTCCCACTGTTTGACCCAGTTTAAGACCAGTATTAGCGTTCATCCCAGCAAAAGGAAGGTCATGACATTGCACCCAGAATGGTTCATATTGGAACGACATTTCCTTCCAAGACTCAAAACCTTCACAATCCTATATGCAAATTAAGTTCTTGTTGAAAGACCAAGGCCTTCCCTGCATTATCCTCCTTTTATCAGCCCTCTCTTTTAGCTCCACTAGAAACAAATTCTTTCCTACTTCCTTAAAAACAACCTTTCTTTCTACTTGCCACACTCGTGCCATAGTGCTTCTAAGTGCACCTCTATTTGCTTCCTTGTCAGAGACCACATACATCATAAAACAATGTTTACTCGTTGATTTTGATACAATCACATCTTCATTGTTGACCTCCACCTCCTGTTGCTCCTCTTCCGTTAGCTTCAAACCCTCGCATAAGATTGACAAGTCACTCTCCATTCCTATCCTGCATAGACAAAAGTCTAGAAGGATAGAGCTCTAAGTTTACTAAGAAAACTAGAGATAAAGCCTTACACTCAGAGAAAGAAGGACCTGGTCGATGCAATTGTCGTTTTTATTTGAGGGAGATTCTTTTGGACGCGAGAATTAGGCTTCTAGTGGAAAAATGTGAGAGAAAAAGTTAGATAAAAATATTATAAATTTAAAATATTGTTATTTTTTTAATATTATTTTTGTTTTACAACTTGAAAAAATTGAATTATTTTTAATGTTTTGTCTAGAAATTTGAAAAAAATTGTAATGATTAGATAAAAAAGTTGAAGATTTAAAATTAAAAAATGTCTGTATTTGTGATGTTTGGATATTGAGATAAAATGAGATGAGGGTATGTTGCTATCCAAATCAGGCCTTAGTGAAATTCTAACCCTTTCCTGGTCTGTTCTTTAACCAAATATATTAGGCGGGACGAAGGGTTTTGTTTACAAAATATGGTCTTTCTAGAAATGACCTTCTTCTGCTGAATTATAAGTTGCGTTTGGATAATGAGGTATTTTTATCTGTTTTGTGAATAATTATAAAAAAGTAATAATAGAATATTAAAATGTGATGAAAAATATGTAAAAACTAAAAGTAATAATAAAATAGTGTGAAAATGATTCCCATTAAAACTACTCATCCATCCAATATGTACCGTGACCCTATTCCTAATTTCCATCAACTTTTTAGAAAACCAATTAATTTACTATGGGCAAAATGCGAGAGGCATGGCTGTCCCTTGGTTAACAATAATAAGAAGGGCCTTTTTTATAAATATTTTAAAGTCATTTTACCTTTGTTGAAAGTATAATGCTATGGCCATCCAAAAAAGATGATTCTTACGTTGCACCGATAGTGCAAATTATATATATATATATATATATATATATATATATTAAATATTTTTCAAATTCCTTTAAATATTTTTTAAAAAAAATCACAAACTCATTATAAAATACTTTCTTCACTATTAAGTGAAAAAAAAAAAAAAAAATTATCCATCACCATTCTTGATGGCCTAATCATTTTCCTTGGTGAAATTAGGGTAAATTCCATGTAAGTTGGAATATGTTATACATATGAAAAAATATTCGTATCAGCTGGAAGCCGCCGCACACTCAACACAATGAGTGAAAAAAAAAATATATATATACCCGTGAGGTGTGCTGCGGCTTCCGGCTGATGCGCAGCAAATCTCTATACATATTACACATAATAAACGTACTGAAGTTCGTTCAAGAATTTTTAGAGAAAATGCTTACTTGTTCAATAACCAATTAGATATTAACAGAAGGATAAGATTATCCTCTAAACTGGATTAACTCATCACAAGTATTCATTAAACATATAATAATTACATACTTTCTTAAAATTTCATCTACACAAATTTTTTACAAAAAAATAAGTTACGACAAATTCCTTAACTAATAAAAAAATTTGACTTATATGTAAAATTACTATTATCAAGATTTGTGCAGCTTTTTTAAGAGTAATGTTATTTAGAGGCCTTTACATCACACATTATTCTAATGATATGATTTGATTTTTAGAATTCAAATTTTAAAATTTATTTTTTAAATAATATTATACCACATGAATAGTATATGGTATAAAAGCTTTCAAACATAATTATTCTTAAAACAAAACTATGTCGAAATATTAATAACTTATTAATATTATAAATAATCTTGTAATTAAAGTTTATTACGGTATATCTTTAAAAGAAATGAAATTTATAATTGTGGAGTGCGTAAGACCGTCCAATACTTTTATATATACTAGTTGTGGAGTGTCTTGTAATGCACGTTTTTCTAATGACTAATATCCATAAAATGTAAAAATAATATTTTTTTAAAATAAAATTAATTAGTCAATAATTTGATGCACAAGAGCAGAAAAATAAATTTTAACAAGCATCATAATGATAATAAAATGTTACAGTAATATAAAAATTAAAATATTTTAGATATTCTAGCAATAATTTTCTTAGAAAAATATATGAATTGTAGAATTCAATCATACTATTCAATGACCCAGTGAGCACTAAAAAAATACAGTCTTTTATTTCTATATTACTCTCACCTTTTTTCATCATTAAAGTAAGTCTCTTCTATTTTGAAAATTCCAAAAATATTATAATAATAGAAAATCATTTTATCTAAATGATTTTAGTTAATTAAAAATATTATGAGATTTAAATTATATTAAAAATTCTAATTATTTATATGATTTTACTCTCTTAAAAATATTTAACAAAACTCTATCATTTATTTAATGATAAAATATTAGTATTTTATAAATTAAAGTTAAATTTATATTTTAATTATCTATTTTAAGTTAGTTTATTTTTAATGTTTTAACTTCCACTGTTAGATCAATTCTGGAGATTCAAGATGAAGGGTTGAGATTTAAAATCTCAAACCCTAACTTTTCCTCTCATTTTTTCCTCTTCCCTCTCTCTCCTCCCTCCCTCCAGCCACACGCCCCTCTGCCTCTAGATCTCTTCTCCTCGGCTGCGCTCAGCGCAACCGGCCGCCGCTACCGCTCCACCACCAAGCCTAGTCACTGGCGACCTTCTCCACGCCGATCTCATCCCCATATATCTCTATCTCTCCCCCCGCAATAGGCCGAAGTCTGTAACCCTCTCTCTTCCTCTACACGCACGGGTTTCTCCCAGTAGTGCCGCCGTTAGCCACCCCTACGGCACCGCACCACCACCACCAACCCGCCGATCTCGTCCCACATACCCCTCTCTCTCTCTCTCTCTCTCTCTCTCTCTCTCTCTCTCTCTCTCTCTCTCTCTCTCTCTCTCTCTCCGCAAGAGGCCGAAGCTCGTAGCCCTCTCTCTTCCTCTACACGCACGGGTTTCTCCCCGTAGCGCCGCCGTTAGCCACCCCTACAGCACCACACCACCAGCAATAGCCTCGTCTTTCGCCGACGACCCCTCCACTTCCTCCTTTCCTCCAACCGACGACCCCTGATTTGTGTGGAAAGTTGTGTAGTGATTTGGTGATTTGTGTGGTGATTTTGTGATTTTGTGGTGATTTTGTAGTGATTTTACTGTGAGGATGTAGAGAGGGACGCAGATGCAGAGAGGGACGTAAGGGGGAAGAAGAAAAGTATAAAACACGCATCACTGTTCATTACTGTTCACATTTATTGCTGTTTTTAAGTATAAGAGCGTCTCCATCCGGTTCTCCATCTCTTCTACATCTCCATAATTTAGGGATTATTTTAAGGTTTTGGAGAAAAACTCTCTCCATCCCAATCCCCATTTTGCGGTTCGTTTATACGGTATCTACAATCGTTTCTCATATATGGGGAACTATTGTACATCCGCATCGCCATTCGGCATCTTCTTCATCCCGCGAAAACCCTCTCTATTGGTTGGCCCCTCCCTCGCAACACCAACGAACGCAGCCCCTCTCTATTGGCAATTGTTGTAAGTTTTACTTCGGTTTCTTCAAAATCAAAACCGTTTCATTCTTCCCTCATTTTACCTCATTTTCTTGAAATATCTCTCTCCTTCTATGTTTCTCTCTTCTCATTTTTCTTTCTCTCGACGCCATGATCAAGGTAAGCATACAAGGTCTTTAACTCTGTCTTTGGCTCGGCGATGTCTTCGCTATTTGGCTGCCGAGAAAGTTATGGCTCACTTTCACTTTCACTGATTTGCATTTTGTTTTGATTTTTCATCTGAGGGGTTCAGTTTTTTATTTTGGGCTTTGTTAGAGGAAACCGCTTCTCATTTTTATTCTTGTGTTGACATTGATTTCTCTGTATTATTTTGGCTCTTTTCGCTATTTGGCTGTCGAGAAACACCATGGAATCGTCTACTATTTGATTAGCAATTTTCTTTTCACTCTCATTTAGATTTTTTATTTTGGGCTTTGTCGAGGAAACCGATTGTCATTTTTATGACATGCGTTGCCATTGATTTCTCTGTATTATTTTGGCTCTCTTAAGTTATTTGGCTGCCGAGAAAGTTATGGGAAATTATTTCTGTTTTTTTTTTAATTATTATGTTTCTTTCATTGTTGTGTTGGCTGTGTTGACTGTTGAAATGATGAGAATTTGATGAAAAAAAATCATACAGATTTATGGGGTTTTTGGTTTTGAGAAAAGTTTGGTGGAGTTTGTGGTTATGGAATGTGTGGGGTTATTGGTTTTGAGGAGAATTTGATGAAATTTGCGGTTATGGAATTTGTGAGGTTATTGGTTTTGAAGAGAATTTGGTGGACGAAGTGGTTATTAAATTTGTGGGATTATTGGTTTTGAGACCATTTTGGTGGAGTTTGTGGTTATGGAATGTAATTTATCATTGTTTGTGATTATCCATTCATTAATTTGTTGTTTTGTTGGGTCATTTGCATTTTTTCGTATCTCTCGAGGGATGGGTTGTTATTAGGCTGTGATGATGGTGTTATAATGCGAGTTAATTCACAAGTGTTAATAGGGCCCCATCGATATGGCAGGATAATCCTCACCTGGATTGTCATATTGCAGTTTCTTGTACTTTCCAAAAAAGGCAATGGACGTTCGAGTGAGGTTTTGCAGCTATTCGATATGAATGGCTCCTTGCTTACGCATGCTGTCAATATTTCCATCATTCTGAGCCCCATTTATTTATAAATTCGATATGAAGGAACCTGATGAGAATGCTCTTATTTAGCATTATTGTGATTTGCATTGTTGTTTGGTTGTTGTTTTGTGTGAATATGTGAATTGATCAGTTCTATTCGATTGTTTTTATACTGTGTCATTGTTTGAGAAAGTTATGTTGTGATAAAAAAAATTATGTGTGAATTAAACTCCCTCGGCTGTGATGATGACAAAGCCTGTGCAGATACAGGAAATTTATAATCATTTCCTCAATGGCTAGGTAACCTGGATGACCAACAAGTAGTGGCAACAGATTGTTCATGAGGGTGGCCAAATTTCGTAGATGCCACCATTTGGTTCCTGAGCTGGCGATTTGAAAAACCTCAAACTTTATACTTAAATGTCTAACATTTCAAAGCATTTTTAGAGATAGATTCACAAGACCCTGGACATATGTACTTCACCAACCTCTTAAGTGAAGATCCTTAACTAGACCCCACTTATGGTGGGCAAAGTGGAAACTCTTCTATAACTGTTGATGACTCTCCACCCTTACCCATAACGATCTTATCGGTGTTAGGAAATCAGTCAGTGGTGCGAACTTCACCCCCGAAGAAGATAAGTTACTTGTCTCCGCATGGGTTAATTGTAGCCTTGATGTCGTCCAAGGAACAAATAAAAAACACTCACAACTTTGAGAAAAAATATTTGAATACTTCTAGCAATTTAAAGAAACAAAAAATGATCGAACCATCAAGTCTTTAATACATCAGTGGTCGATTATTCAAAAAACCACAAACAAATTTTGTGCAAAACTAGCGCATGTTGAATGGTTGAATCAAAGTGGCATGGCCGAGCAAGACAAGGTAGAATATTCATACTCTTACTTATTTTATGAATAATTAATTTTTTTATATATTGGTTTAACATAAAAAAAATTTTCCCTGCATGCAAGTTAGACAAGGCGAAGGTTATGTACGCATCACTAGAGAAATGCTCCTTCCAGTTCGAGCATTGTTGACTCCTATTAAATGACCAACCTAAATGTGTTTGGCGTTCGACAAAAGAGGATCCAAAGAGAAGGAAGACAATGTCCCCAACCCTGACTCGATGTTCGGAGGCGACGGTGGATTTAATTTTTGATCTCGCGATTAGGGGTGTAATCGGTCCGGTCCGATCCGGTTTTGGATAAAATCTAGGACCGAATCGGTATGTACCTGTTTTGTATTTTTCAAAACCGATTACGCATCGGTTACCCTCCTAAACCGGTACTTCCGGTTTTATCGGTTTCCGGTCCGGTCCGGTCCGGTCCGATTTTTCAGTTTTTTTAAAATATAAATTTCACAATTTGTTATTAAAAATTTGTTTATAAAAAAAAAAATTGATTTAAAAAAAACTGTTTTATACTTTTATTAATATATTAGACTATATAATAGTATTAATATTAGACTATTGATATAGTTATAAGTTATATATTAGTATTAGTTATAAACTTTTAGTGATTTAGTATTAACATTTTATGTAATAATTTATAAATTATAATAAGAAATTATTTCATATATGAATATATATGTTATATATAAAATTTCACATAAAAATTTATAATTATACATTATATATAAAACTTATATATATTAATATTTAATATATATAAAATATTTTGTATAAAACTTATATATAAAAATATTATTTTTTATTTTTTTTTAATCAACGGGTCCGGTCCGGTCCAAAAAATTCCGGAACCGGAACCAGCCAGTTTTTACGTTTTAAAAACCGGTTCCGGACCGGACGGGTTCAAACCGATAAAACCAGTCCGGTTCGGTCCGGTCCAGTTTTTCGGTTTGAGTTTACACCCCTACTCGCGATGGATAATGACGTAATCGAATTGGACCGACCAATGAGAATGAAAGCTAAGAAAGGAAAACTAAAGTCCCAGGCCACGTCAGCACAAGAGATTGTTGGGCTCAACAAGCTGAAGTATACGCTTTTGGAGGAGTCACGTGCTTAGGAGAAAGAATATTTTCGTCTCAAGGCCGAAAAGATGGAGTATGACAAGGAAAAAAAAAAGTTAAATTTCATCCATCTCGAGGATGAAAGGCTGATGTTGGACGCTGAGAAGATGGAAAATGAGAAGGAAAAATAGTTAAATAAAATCTGTCAAGGGGACGAAAGACTGAGATTAGAGGCAGAGAAACTAGAGCTCGCTAAGAAGGAAGTGGATCAACGCATTATGATGATGGACGTGAGTGCCATGCCAGGACTGCAACGGTTATATTTCGAGTAACTGCAGAGGGACATCATGCTAAGACGCAATGATGCAAGACATTTGAATTGATTTTTTTATGTAAAAAGTTTATTTCTTTATTTATTTTTTGTTTCAGACAATGATGGATGACAAGTTCCGTGATACTAAGACAGTTTAATTTTTAATTTGGATTGTATAAATTGATATTTTGAAATAATGAAATTGCCTATTACAATTTCAGAAACTATTACTGATTACCTCAAATATAATCACTACTAATATGAACGAAATACAAATGAAAATTTAATTAAAACAAATATTTTATACTAATATAAACGAAATATGAATTAAAATTTGATTAGTTCAAATATACTCCCTATAACATAAAGGAACTACTAATCAATTACGTGTCATGTCTACTTTTGGGAATATAATAGTTATTGATGTTCAATTAGATCTGCTTGGAGCTGATGATGTGCCGGGATGTCTCTAATATTATGATTATGTTGGATGAAGTCCGTAAGCTCAGTTGTATGATTGCGCAACAGTTCGGTGACTTCATAATCAAGTTGATCATACTCAATGTTCGATTCCTCACTATCATCACGCTCGTCTTCAATTATCATGTTATGTAGAAGAACACATGTCTTCATTATATTTGTTAGTTCCTTGACTTTGAACATTCGGGAAGGTCCACGAATGATTGCAAATCATTGTTGAAGTACCCCGAATGCACGCTCGACATCTTTTCTTGCAGATTTTTGTGCTTTCACAAATATTTTTTTCTTATTCCATTGTGGTGATGAAATTGTCTTCACAAAAGTTCACCATTTGGGATAAATACCATCCGCAAGTATGGGTGATAAACGGTTTGGTCGGACCGGATCGGACCGAGACTGAGACCGGTCAGTCTCGATCCACGTTTTAGAGGACTGAAAAGTTTCAGTTCGGTCCATGGTCCAAGATTTTTCTAGATCGGACCGAATGAAAAAAAAAATATTTTATAGAATAATTATACAATTAACATTATAAAATTTTAAATATGTTATTAATACTTGTTAATATTCTATAAATTAACAATATTTTATATATATCTTCATCTAACCTATCACTATTAACAATATAAAATTTTAAATATGTTATTAACACTTGTTAATATTCTATGAATTAACTAATATATAATATCAATTAGTTAATTATATAGTAATTATATAAATTGATAATATAATTTTCATCTAATTTATTATTATTGACCATATAAAATATTTTTTTTATTGAGTTGTTATATAATCCACATTAATAAGTCACTTAATTTAATTTACTATTTTAAATAATTTTTTTATTAATTATTAAAAAAATAAAAAAGAAAAAAAAATTAGGATGGACCGAATGGACCGGACCGCTAGCTATCGGTCCGGTCCGGAAAAATAATGGACCAAAAATATTCGGTCCATCGCCGGACTGGACCGGATTGGACTATTTGCACCCCTATCCGCAAGGTAATACCCCATCTCGTAGTGGTTGCAATTGATTG
Source organism: Juglans regia (assembly GCF_001411555.2). Taxonomy (NCBI): domain Eukaryota; kingdom Viridiplantae; phylum Streptophyta; class Magnoliopsida; order Fagales; family Juglandaceae; genus Juglans; species Juglans regia. Next base: position 12,311,069 of record NC_049909.1, on the reverse strand, counting down.
TATAATTGACTGGAGAAGCACGCCCTTGTGCAAGTTTCGTGAAAATAGAAGATCTCTCTAACACATTAATGTCATTATGTGAACCGGACATACAAAAAAATGCATGCCATATCCAGAGATCATATGAAGTAACTACTTTTAAAATAATAATTGGTTCACGAATGTGGCTAGAGTACATACCTTCCCAAGCTGCGAGACAATTTTTTCACTTCCAATGCATACAGTCAATACTTTTCAGCATTCCTGCAAATCCCCGTTGTTCACCAACCGCAAGCAATTGAGCAATATCATTGACATTTGGAAATCGCAAATATTCATCTAAAAAAACACTTACTGTTGTCTCAGAGAATTTTTTAAGGCTTTCCATTACGATGTTTTCACCAATACCTATGTATTCATCCATAAAATCTCCAGTAACCCCATATGCTAGCATTCTAAGTGCTGCAGTTATCTTTTGCATAGAAGATAAATCGAGTCTTCCGGCATTATCTTTTTTTTGGACGAAGTACGACTCGTAAGACTCTACCTCATTTAGAATACGGAAAAATAGGGGACGGCTCATCCGAAATCTCATTCGAAATAGATTTGAGGGATATATTAGATTTTCTGTTAAATAATCGCGAAATAGGCGCTCGTGCTTTTGAATATGATCACACCAAATAAACATATGGCGTTGACGATTTGCATGATGTCTCGATGACTGTCCATCGGCCTCGTCATTAAGAATAACATCCAACTCATCTTCAAAGAATAAGTATGTGAGCAATTTGCGAAAGAAGTTATGAGCTATTTGATGAAGGGAGTAAGATATCAGGGGAGATTGTTGAATTTCGGTTCTTTAGATCAAATGAGACTTGAGTTTGTGAGAATGTGAATGCAAGCAGAATGCATATTTATAGAGGAACAAATTACCATTATATATAGGACAAACAATGTTACCGTTTGAAAGAAGATAAAAAAAGTTACCGTTGGAGAAAAGATAAAAAATATTACCGTTGGAGACAAGAGTTCAAGATGTTACTGTTGAAGGTAGGAATTTAAAATGTTACCGTTAGAAAATGCAAATATTAAAAAAAAATTATTATTTTTATAATACGGATTTCGGTTTGAAAAATAATACTGTATTCGATAGTCAAAATCGTATAGGTATTTTGTAAAATGTGATATTTGAAAAGAAGAAAGATAATAAGATAAAATAATTAGTAATTAAGATTATAAATCGAAGTGAGAGAAAAAAATTAAAAAAAAAAAGAGAAATGTTATTTAATAGAATAGAGATGAGATGATGAATGTGACGTAGAAGACTTTTAAAAGATAAGTAAAATTTAAAGAAAAATTTTAGAAAATGTACTATTTAATTAAATTATAAAGAATTTTGTGGAAAAATCCTTAAGGGGATATGTATAGCATTATCATATTCTGAAATCAATACGTAGTCAGCAAAAGGCAGCTGATTGAATTCTGGGCTGGGCGTAACTGTCACGAGCACCCCCAGTGCGACTGCGCGAGTACGACTACTTACTGACAGAGGCCGATAATCCAAAACGATAGCAATTCACAAACACGACCGGTTGCTTTGAACTTGTTTGCAAAGTTACGGAACTAGTTTTTGCGGCACGAAGACAATCTTTGTTTACCAAGGTACGAGCCAGTATTGGGGGTCACCAACCAGATCATCAAACCGTTCACACATATTCAAGGTCGACGCTTTTATAACACCGGTTCCGTTGTCATTCTTTTTTTTTTTTTTCCCCTTTTTGTTTTTGTCGTTTGTTTGTTTGGTTCGGATTCAGGTTGACTAGTAATTTTCACTTCACCTAAACCCAGTATTTATGAACTTTTATTGTTTTTGTTTTCTTTTATGGATCTTGTTCTTTGCTCGTTTAAACTTCCAATTTTCATGGGGATGCAGTAGTATATTCCTACAGGTTCAAAGTATTTTTTTAGTTAATTTTGGGCCCCTGTGTATATTTCTAGCGTTAATGTAAACTGTATTTTCGGCCGGTCCCGAGCTAATCTTTAGACTCATTAATTTTTTCCAGTTTTTTACTGTGTCGTCATCATATTTATTTATTTTTTGAAAAGTAATGTCGTCATCATATTTATGATTTCAAAAGTTATTGTTTTCCTTTTAATTCAAGATCATTTCAAAGTGAGTTGTCTTTTTCTTGGCAATACTTGTAATTGCCAAGTTGAATTTTAGTGCTTGGGTATTGATTTGTAATTGCTGGATAACCAATCATTTTATCCAGATTTATTTTCATGAAAGTATTTATTTATTTTCAGCTTTTGTGCCCTATTATTGACGAAAATTGTTATGCTTTTTGGGTATAGGACAAGAGAACATTAGGCCATTGACCAAAAACTGTTGGGGTTGGGTTAGGCAGATAGCTTAGCGGCGAGGGATTTTGGATTAATGGCTGGCCTTACAGAGGACCCAGAACTTGGAATTAACGATATAAAGGAAGAGACAGAGAGGAATAACAAGCATATAGACAAGGTGGTCGGTGTGGTTGCAGAGGAGAGTGTTCTGGGTGAGAGAGATATGGCCCCTCCAGCCGGCGGTTTGATTCACCGGTCCAGTTCAAGGCCTCAGCTCGACCTCAGCAAGGCTGCAATTCAAGGGAATTTTGAGGAGAGGAACCCCACAATTCTGTTGCCTAATCAGTCTGATGATATATCCCATCTGGCTCTTGACATCGGAGGTATATTTCACTTTTATGTTTTTTTCAGGCAATTATTCTTATGGTTTATTGGGTATGCTTTTTTATTTTTATATCACTGTTTTGATTTTCATTGCATTGCCTTATTTGTGACTTGTTTCACTCTCTCTTGGGTTGTGCCTTATGCTTTTTGTGTGTGGGGGACGGTGTAGAAGGAAAATGAAGGCTTGTTTTGTGTTTGGGCTGTGCCTTTTGCTTTTTCTGTTGCTTTTTTTGGGTCTCTTAAATTTTTTTTTTTTCGGTTTTATATATGCCAAAGTTTGAAAAAAGTGTGGTGGCCTCTTGAAGTTTGATTGGAATGTAAGATTTTTCAATTGTTTATTGGCAGGATCACTCATTAAGTTGGTCTACTTCTCAAGACATGAGGACCAATCAATTAATGATAAGAGGAAGAAGACTGTGAAGGAGAGATTGGGAATCTCCAACGGTAATAGGAGAAGCTACCCTATTCTTGGTGGGAGGCTTCATTTTGTGAAGTTTGAAACCAGCAAGATTAACCACTGTTTAGACTTTATTTATTCCAAGCAGCTTCACCGCGGTGGTATTTCTAAGCATTCTTTTTATCTTGATTGGCTTCAAAGTTATGTGTTTACTTATTTATTGCTCCTAATATTATAATTGTTGTTGCTGCTGCTGCTAAACATTGTAGTTTGTTCCACTTGTATCATATTTGTTGATTTCTACAAGTTTATGTGACTATATTGGAGTTACTTACATTCATGTTCATTACTTTATTTTTCTCCTCTTTGGTTGTTAATTCTGGAAATCTCATATGGACAGGAATGGATGCTCGTTGGAATTCTGAACTCCCGGCCAATGAAAACACTGTTATAAAGGTAAACTTGTGTTCATGACTGCTTTCAACATTTCAATAGCTTGTTTACCTTTTGTAATCCCTTTTGCAGTAAACCATCTTTGGGCTATGCTTGACTTTTGAGAAACTAATATTTGTAAGGACTACGAAACATAGACTATCATATTTGGTTTTCTAGATAGGAATACAAAACAGAATGAAATGGGACCAATTTTCTTCTAGACCTGGATAAACATTGTAATATTCTTCCATTAAGTGGTTGTGCATTTGCACTCTTTATTAAATTCATTTTGCCCATAATATGCTTCCTGGCTTGTTATAAAAGGCCCTCTTTGAGTACACGTCCATTCATTGGTCTAACAGTGAATCAGTCTTACTTCCTCTCTGTCCTCGTCTTTCCAATTGGCATTAATGTGCCTGCTCTATGAATTCTTTATTTCAGAATCCTACAAACATTGTCAAAATTATCCCTTTATCTGCAATTACAAGTTCTTGCTTCTTCAGTCATGATTGTGAATGTAGAGCAGGCAGTCCTGAGTTTTGTTGTTGGAAAACTGTTTGATTAAGACATAAGATGGTTTTTGCTTTGGTGGACTTTTATTTGGCTACCTTTAAGACATATCAACAAGTTGATTCTGTGCGAAGGCTACAGGTGGGGGAGCATATAAATTTGCTGACCTCTTCAAGGAAAGGCTTGGGGTTAGTCTGGATAAAGAAGACGAAATGAATTGTCTCGTGGCTGGAGCAAATTTTTTGCTTAAGGTGGAATTTTTATTTGAAATTCTATGTCTTTCTGATGATAGGATTACATGTCTATATATTGTGCTCTATGCGTATACGTAAATCTTTTACTCCTTAATCTTTTATATAAAATTAATGAAAAACTTTAATTGGAAATCAGATATGGGTTTTTAGTTGGATTATAATTTGTTTCACCTTTTAGAACATGAAAAAACAGAGCATACATATTTCTTATCTATGCTCACTTTTCATGGAAAGTTTTATTAGAAGTGTAATTGAGGAGGGCTTAAATTAGTAGTTTCTAGGATAGATTAATAATTTACACTACGTAAGGTTTGGATTTCCCCCCTTTTTGGCCCCCGCCGGGGGGTGGGGGTGGTGTTCCTGAGGAAGAGTTTAACCTTGACTATGCCCCTTAGTTTACAATGCAGTGCCTGCATCAATGTATCACAACAGCTGCAGCGAATAGCTGAGGGCGTTCACTTTCCTATAACAACTTAAGTGCACTAGAAAGTGCATAACAAACAGTTTGCCTCCATAAAATTTCACACCATTATAAATCAGGAATAAATTTTTTTTCACCTTTTGATTGAATGTTTAGCTTCTAAGAGATCAAGATCGCATCAGATGATTCATATTGTTGCTTTCAAATTGTTGGCATGGCAATGAACGAAAAAAATATATGATATCATGTTTGACAAAATATTACATTTGGGGAGTATATTAACATAAATAAATACTTCTATGAAGAGAGAAAAAACATATTTTTGACTATTTATTCTTTGGTGCCATTTTGTGGTTGTTCTTTACCTCCATTAATCCTATAATTAACTAAATAACTAATTAGATATTTTACCATGTGTTTAGTAGGCTATTCGCCATGAAGCTTTCACTCACATGGAGGGTCAGAAAGAGTTTGTGCAGATTGACCACAATGAGTTGTTTCCTTATCTTCTCGTTAATATTGGATCTGGTGTTAGCATGATCAAGGTATATTAGCTTTCTCCCTTGGTTTTTTGAACTGCCGAGCTAAAGTATGATAGAAAATTATTTGATTATTATCTATGCTTTTGATTTGAATTGTGATAGGTTGATGGGGATGGGAAGTTCCAGCGAGTTAGTGGGACAAATGTTGGTGGTGGTACTTATTGGGGCTTGGGAAGGCTGTTAACAAAGTGCAAGAGGTCATTTAGATTCCCAGTCTTTTTTTCTTTGGTATTCTTATATATCCACTTCTCTGTCAAGAATTTTTGTTAAAAATGCTTCATAGTTGGATTCTTTTTTTATTTTATTTTTAGTTTTGATGACTTGCTAGAGCTGAGTCAAAGGGGGAATAATGGGACCATAGACATGCTTGTTGGAGACATTTATGGTGGTATGGATTACTCCAAGGTGTGTTTCAAATCTTGACCTTCACTGCTTGTATTATTGGGATATATTACCATCAATGGGTAGAAAATCCTCAGGGCTTTGAAGTAGTCCTGACTTTTATTTGTAGATTCTATTAGCATGAGTTACTTTAATTTTTATAATCAATCTTGCTTATAAAAAAAATCCATTAGATTGTCTAAGTATGCCCTAATCCAAAATCTTTGTAGATTGGTCTCTCTGCGTCAACTATTGCTTCTAGTTTTGGCAAGGCTATTTCAGATAACAAGGAGCTTGAGGATTACAGACCTGAAGATATATCCCTTTCACTCTTACGAATGATTTCTTATAATATTGGTCAGGTGAGTTGTACAATAACATGATTTTATCATGTATTTCTCTAATCATGAAATTGCAATGGTACCTTATCCAAAGTATATGGGATAAGAAAAGAAAGAAAATATATTCTGCCAGCTCATTCTGTCATATTTGCAAGGTTCATATGTTAAGTACATATATGTATTATCTAAGAGAAAATTCTCGGGTTATTTTTTTTTTTAGTGTTTCTCCTGTGTTAGATTCTAGGTTATCCTGCAAAGGCATGTATCTTGGTCTTGAGCCACTTTTAAAGTAAAGGCATTTGGGATGAAGTAGTAGAGAAGCTTCAACATCGGGTTTGCCACTGGCTGACTGGAAACAGATGTATTTGCCCCAAGGAGGAAGGTTACATTGATTAAAAGCACTTCGTCAAATTTGTCTACGTATTTCATGTCTCTCTTTCCACTCCCTGCTGATTTGGCTAATCGTATTGAGAAGTGTAACGACCTAGAGGCCCATACTCCAAAATTAGTAGCCAAGGTAACAATTTAAACCCCTTGGAATCACTATAGAGGGCTGGAACTTCTCCCTTTCAAGCAGTATGGGATCCCATTAACCACCATCCTATACACAATAAAAAAATCTAGGGTATTACAATCATCCCCCCTTAGATCTCCAATGTCCTCTCGAACCAAGTCTATCATTGGGGGCACAGCTCAAGTCCCAAACTTTTGGTTGGGATTGGCTCTAATACCATTTGTAATGACCCAAGGGACTGATCGAGCAATATCTAGCCCCATACTCCAAAAGGGTCAGTTAAGTTTACAATTGGACCCCATTGGAATCATTATAAAGGGCTTGAACTTTTCCCTCCAAGCAATGTGGGATCTCATTCATTGCCTTTCATTACACAATCACACAATTTGGGTTATTACAAGAGGATGCAACGAGACTTCCTTTATTTGATTTGGGGGGGCGGTGTTAAGGGAAGTTGCAAAGTGTCACTTGCTGACTTGGTCCACGACATGTTATCCAATTGTTGAGGGTGGACTGGGATTTTGAAATATGCTTAGGTTTAACTACGCATTATTGGGGAAGTGGCTTTGGTGTTACCAGAATGAGAGTCATTGTGGAGAGCAATAGTAGATTCTAGGTATGGAAGCATGTTGGTTGGATGCTGTCAAATGAGGTCCATGGAACCCATGGAGTGGGATTTTGGAAGAATATTAGGAAAGATTGGGAGAAGTTTTCTAAGATCAAATTGAGGTGGGATATCAATTTAGGATCAAATTCTGGCATGAAGTATTGTGTGGTGACACGGCCCTCAAGGAAGCTTTCCCCAATGTTTGTGGTGTTGCTTGTTTTAGGGATGCATCATTAGTAGCAAACAATATGGAGATTAGTATTGACCCTCTTTGATGGAACATAAGCTTCATCAGGGTGGCTCGAGATTGGGAGGTGGATGCTTTCAGTATTTTTTTTTTGATAATTAATAAGAATTTTATTATCACGAATAGGCATAGCCCAAGTGCACAAAAAGAATACTAAGGAAATATCTACTACACTCTAGAAAACAAGAAAAATAAAACAGAAATAGATTCAGTACATTCTCATCATTCCTTACAATGATCTTAGCCCACAAACTCAAAGTAGAAAAGAAAAAATTTTGAAGATCTTCAAAAGAGCGCTCCTTGTCTTAAAAAAACATCTCTCATTCTTTCCAGCCATAGACACCACATTAAACACAAATGAATCATTCTCTACCTAGCAGCAACATCTTTCCTCACCTCACAACCACGCCAACATGCAAGAAGCTCCACTACTTCCTTAGCATCACCCAAAAGAAACCCGTCTGACCAATAACATCATACCACAAAGAGTTTGCCACCTCACATTATAAAAACAAATGATTTACAGATTCTCCATCCTTCTTGCACATGACACACCAATCGGCTATACACAAACCACGTTTTCTAAGATTATCCGTAGTCAATACTTTCCCTAGAGCAACCACCCAATTGAAGAACGCAACCTTAGTAAGTACCTTCACCCTCCAAATGCTTTTCCATGGAAATACACAGCCAAAATGACAATTAAGCACCTTATAATAAGAATTGACTAAAAACCTGAAATTTCCAGCATAGTCCCACAATAGCCTATCCTCTCTTCCATGCATCACTTTTGAATTATAAATTCTTCCCAAAAAATCTGAAACAACATTAACTTCCCAGTCATTTGGATTTCTAATAAAGTCAACATTCCATAAAATATTATTTTATTTAGTTTTTTGATAAGTAATAAGTTATTTCATTGATAAAAAGGTAGGCATATCCCAGGTACACTAGAAGTATACATGTGAATACACCTATTTAAGAACTAGAGATAGTTACAAGGAAATCATGGAAGCTGAGACCATTCCAATCAAGAGCAATGGCCCTCAAAAACAAAGTCTTCCAGAAAAAACTCCTAAAATCTTTCAAGGAGTGTTCATGATCCTCAAAGAGTCTCTCGTTTCTTTCATTCCAAATACACCAAAAAATACATATAGGGACCATCTTCCACACGACTGCAATTTGTGGTGTCCCTGTGATCCCTCTCCAGCTTGCTAACAATTCAACCACCCTACCTGGCATCACCAATGCTATACCCATTCTGTTGAGAAAATAAGTCTAAATATTTTGAGCAAACTCACAGTGTAAAAGTAGATGGTCCACCGTTTCACCACTATTTCTGCACAAACAGCACCAGTCCATAATAATGAGGCCATGTCTTCTAAGATTATCAATGGTCATAATCTTCCTTAGAGCTGCCGTCCAGACAAAAAATGCAACCTTTGTAGGTGCTTTAGTCCTCCATATATTTTTCCAAGGGAAATTGTGCCTTTGATGCATAGTAATAGTCATAAAAAGGGTGTACTGAAAATTTCCCTTTGCTAGAATGTCGCCATTCCATCATATCTTCCATTGTGGCAGCAGTAGAAATGTTGTACAACATGTTCAGAAATTCCACCACCAGTTACTTCCCAATCATGTGCATCTCGAGTAAAGCTGATGTTCCACTCCTGTGAACCTTGATTAATTACCCGCAAATTAGCCACCATAACTTCTTTTTCCCGTGCAATTATGAAAATTATGGGATAAGCATCCTTCAAGGCCGTGTCTCCCAACCACACATCTTGCCAGAAACTGATCCTACTACCTTCCCCCAAACGCAGCCGAGTATTACTAGCAAAAGAGCACCAACCTTTTCGTATGTACTTCCATAGCCCCACTCCATATGTCCCCCTACCCTCTTTAGAACACCAACCCCCCCTTTCACTTCCATACTTCATGTCAACCACCCCTTTCCATAAAGCTCCCCTCTCATGGTTGTAACGCCACAACCATTTACCTAATAATGCCTTATTGAACATCCTCACATTCCGAACCCCCAATCCACCATCTCTCAAAGGAGAGCATACTTTATCCCACCCTACTAAGTGAAATTTAAACTCCTCTCCTAGCCCACTCCACAAAAAATCACGTTGGAGCTTCTTTATTCTAGAAGCTATACTAGCGGGTAGGGGAAATAAAGATAAGTAATATGTGGGGAGATTGGATAAGGTACTCTTAATGAGTGTGATTCGCCCCCCTTTAGAAAGATGCAATCTTTTCCACCCGGCCAACCTACGCTCAAATTTTTCCAGCACCACCTCCCAAATTATCTTGGCTTTGAAAGAAGCCCCCGACGGGAGTCAAAGGTACTTCAATGGCGACAAAGAAACCCCACATCGCAAAATATTCGCCAACCCTCTAATATTGCTAACATTGCCAACCGCAACCATCTCTGTCTTGACAAGATTAATCTTCAACCCAGATACCGCTTCAAAACAAAGTAGAATGGCCTTCAAAGATTGGATATGTCCTGCATTTGCCTCAGAAAATAGCATAGTGTCATATGCAAACAAAAGGTGAGAAATAATGGTGGAGCCGTGGATATCTCCCACCGAGAAACTTGAAAAAAATCATCCTTCTATTGCAGCTGACACCATTCGACTTAAAGCCTCTATTACTAGGACAACTAAAAGGGGTGATAGTGGGTCACCTTGTTGTAGACCCCGCGAGCTATTAAAGAAGCCCATAGGATCGCCATTAACTAGAACTGAGAAGCGAGCCGTTGACACAATACCTCATCCATTTCCTCCGTTTTTCCCCAAACCCACATCTACTCAACATATATATTAGAAAATCCTAGTTAATATGATCATATGCCTTCTTCATATCGAGTTTGCATAAAATACCTGGAGCTCCCGACTTGATCCTACTATCCAAGCATTCATTAGCTATAAGAACCAGTCCAAAATTTGCCTCCCTCTCACAAAGGCATTTTGGGACTTAGAGATAATCTTCTCCATGACCTTGCTCATCCTATTAGCAAGAACTTTGGCAAGTATTTTATACACGCTGCCCACAAGACTAATCGGCTTGAAGTCTTGTACCTTTCTTGCACTGGCCTTTTTAGGGACTAATGCAATGAAAGTAGAATTTAAGCTTTTCTCAAATCTGCCATAAGTGAAGAATTCCTGAAAAACCAGCATTATTTCCTCACGCACCACCTCCCAAAAAATCTGAAAAAAAGCCATAGTGAATGCATCCGGGTCTAGAGCTTTATCTTTATTCATTTTCTTGATTACTTGTTGTACCTCTTCCTCTTCGAATGGTCTCTCCACCCAAGCCATACTATTTTGATCAATGACCTCAAAGGCTAGACCGTCTACGGAAGACCTCCATGAATGAGGTTCTGACAACAAATGTTCAAAATGCCCTACCACATGCTCCTTTATCTCCACCTGATCCGAGGATACATTTCCATCTATGTTCAAGGACTCAATGGAGTTAAACCTCCTATGTGCATTGGCAATAAGGTGAAAAAACTTTGTGCTTTTATCCCCCTCCTGAAGCCGCAAAGCCCTTGACTTTTGTCTCCACGAAATCTCCTCCATTAGAGTCAGTCTTTCTAAATCAGAAACTACTTGATCTTTTCTGTTGTTTTCATCCCCTACACCCTCCAAGCCTTGTAACTCTTGGAACAAACTCTTCTTCTGTGAGATTACATTACCAACTACTTGTTCATTCCAAGTCTTCAAATCCTTCTTCAAAGCTTTCAACTTTCCAGCCAATACATAACTCGGATTGCCCTCAATAAGGTAAGAATTCCACCATTGTCTGACCAAGTCCACAAAGCCATCCATTCTTTAACCACATATTTTCAAACTTGAACGACCTTCTACCCCCTTGAACACCACCGCAGTCTAACAATATAGGGAAATGATTAGAGCATATCCTTGGAAGCCTTGTTTGACTTACATCTGGGTATTGTATCTCCCACGAGGGATAAATGAGAAATCTGTCCAGTCTTGACCAGGTTTGATTATTAGACCAAGTGTAATCTCCTCCCATTAACGGTAAGTCCATAAGACCTACCTCAAAAATGAAATCCGAAAAATCCACCATAGCTTGATTTTGTTGTCCCTCCTCTAATCTTTCGCTGGAAAATCTTGTAACGTTAAAATCCCCACTAATATACCATGGGACCTCCTACCAAGAACATAGACCCGCAAGTTCATCCCAAAGCAACCTCCTCTCACTGTCCAAATTAGGACCATATACCCCAACAAACGCCCATAAAAAATCATCTTCAGATTTTTTAAAAGAACACCCCACCGAGTATTCTCCCACAAACTCATCAATATTCTCCACCACCCTCTTATCCCACATAATCAAAATTCCACCCGAGGCCCCTTTTGAGGGTAAATATAACCAGCCAACATATTGACAACTCCATATGCTCCGAATAATTCTTCTAGTAATAAGCTTCAACTTTGTTTCCTGTCGGCAAATGATGTCCACTTTCCATTGCCTTAATAAAGCTCTTATTCGAAGACGTTTATTAATCTCGTTCAGCCCCCTAACATTCCAACACAAAATTCTGGGCTTCATTTATCAACTGTTCCAGCCCTCCCTTGTTTCTTCCATGACTGACACTCCCCTCCTTTCTATATCATAATCAATGGACCACGTCAACCTCTTCAACTCCCTATCTCTCTTTGACGTTGCACCATGTTGTCCTGCCTCAATTATAATTAGTGCCTAAAACTGATCTTCATAGCCCTTACACGAAATTCCCATGCAACTTTAAAGTTCCTCTACCTTTTTCAATACCCAATCCTCTGAAACAGTGGGAGGAATCATACTTATTGGAGTAGGATCCACTCCTGCAGACTCCTCCCCCTCTGTTGAGCATAAACAACATCAATGGGCCTTCCCCTTCTATATTTGATGTGCTCCCACACTCTACAGCAACAATAGTATCTGATCTCGCTCCCTCAAGAAGCTTAGTATGGGCCAAATCCAAAGGCATATCCATATGGACCTGACCCGAGAGTGAACAAATTCAGAGGCATCCCTTGGTTCACCGTGAAGTTCTGTGGCAACCCAGTGGGGTCAGACAACCATCATCATAAATACTCAGTTCCAGACCTTCCACTTCATCGATTTCCCCCACCTCCACCACCGACGGTAGTATTACTACCGCCGAACCACCCTCAGAGTCGCCGTATGCTGTCGCCCTTCTCTGTGCTAGACACTGCCCAAAACTCGGCCAGTGTTTGTTCCTTCTATAGTACTCTTATTTTTTGATAGGTAAACGATTATATTATATTAATACGAATAGGCATAGCCCAAGTACACATAGGTATACAAGAGATAACACCTATTTAGGAAGAAGAAATAGGAATAAGAAAATCAAGGTCATTGAAATCTACAGCTTTGGCCCAAAAAACCAAAGTTCTAACAAAAAGTAATCTAATATTCTCGAATGAACACTCCCTGTCTTCAAACGTCTGGTCATTTCATTCCTGCCAAATGCACCAAAGAATATAGATAGGAATCATCTTCCACAAATACTGCCCAGGTTCATCCAACATGCTAGAAGTTCGACCATTGTTACAAGCATAACCCAGGCTAGCTTGACCCGTTTGAATACATTGACCCATAACGCTCTAGCAACGTCGCAATGTAGTAGAAGATGATCCACAGTTTCACCACTTTGTTTGCACATATAGCACCAGTCCACCATTATCACCTCACGTTTTTGTAAATTATCCATCGTCAAAATCTTTCCCAGAGATGCTGTCCAAGCAAAAAATGCCCCCCTAAGAGGCGTCTTATTTCTCCAAATTCTTCTCCCTGGAAAGTGATTATTCTGCGGTTGTGTGAGAGCTTTATAGAAAGAACGAACTAAAAATATACATTTTCTGGCAGGTACCCTTATTCCTCATAATAATAACCCTTTTCCTTGGAAGAATATTTGGCAGGTTCCCTTGACAACTATGCTCTTTGTTTGCACAACATCATTAGGAAAGACTGAGGCTCCATTTGGACCATTTGGATACTAAGAGTATCTCAGATGATATGTGAATAGTAGTGAAATAGTTTGTGAATGATAATGCAAATAGTAGTGAGTAGTATCTAATTAATAGTGAATAATTTGTGAGTAGTAGTGAAGTAGTCTAAGAATATCTGAGAATATTTGTGTTCCCAAACAAGCCCTCATTGAAAAATATAGGGAAGAGACATACTATGGTTATTAATTGGTGTTGTATGTGCAAAAGGAGGGAGGAGTTAGTTGATCATCTTCTACTTCATCGTGAGATTACAAGTGCAATGTGGGGCGACTTTTTCAATCAGGTTGGATTAGCTTGGGTCATGCTCGGAAGAGTTGTAGATTTATTAATTCCCTTAGAGGATTAGTTGGCAGCCCTCAAATCACAGCTGTGGAAGATGGTTCCTGTTTGCCTCATTTGGAGCATTTGGAATGACAGAATCTTTGAGGATTGCAAAAGGAGGGTTGTAGGAGCTAAAAACTTTTTTTTTTAATCAGTATTCTTTTATCTTGAATTGCCTCCATAGAATTTAATGGGCTTAATCTACATGACTTTTGGTATCTTTATCTTCTTCTAACTAGGGCTTTCTTTTGTATACTTCCTCTATACTTGAGTTGTGCCTTTTAATAAACGATTAATTATAGGGGAGGAAACCAAGTTTCATTTGGTTAATTGGGATAAGATTTGTACTCCTTTGTCATGTGGTGGGTTGGGGTTTCGACAGTTGAGTATTTTTAATAAAGCATTTCTTGGGAAGTGGTTATGGAGGTATCATCAGGACTATGATTCCTTGTGGAGGGTTGTGATTGATTCAAAATATGGGAGTACCTTTTTTTTGGGGGGGGGGGGGGGGGTTCTAATGAGGTAAGAGGTACTTATGGTGTGGAGGTGTGGAAAAATATTAGGAGTGTGGTTGGGATGCTTTTGTAAAACATGTTATTTTTGTGGTTGGTGATGGCTCCTGAATTCATTTTTGGCTTGATCCATGGTGTGGTGGTAGGGCTCTTAGTGCTGTTTTTCCAGACCTCTTTCGTATTTCTCAGAATCCGGATGCTTCCATGGCTGAGATTTTGGATTGTTCTAGTGGTGCATCCCATTGGAATGTTCAATTTTGTAGAGCTGTAAATGATTGGGAAATGGAGGCAGTTTCTGAATTGTTTGGTTTATCAGCTTGGGCGGGATAAGAGTGATAAGATGGTCTGGATGCATACTGGTAATAAGAAGTTCAATTCGATCTTTGTACAAGATGCTGGCTAGGCCGAATGGGGTACACTCTTGTCCTTGGAAGAGTATTTGGAAGAGTAAGGTGCCTTCAAAGGTTGCGTTCTTTGGCTGGTGTGCTTCTTTAGGGAAGATTTTGACTTTGGACAATCTCAGGTAGCGTGGATTAATTGTTTTGGATTGGTGTTTCTTATGAAATAAATCTGATGAATCAGTAGATCATTTATTATTACATTGTGAGGTGACTAGGGTGTTATGGTATGAAGTGTTTAATAGGAGTGGGATAGCTTGGGTGATGCCTAGAAGGCTGGTGGATCTTTTTGCTTGCTGGAGAGGTTTAAGGGGTAGTTTGCATATTGCTACTGTTTGGAATATGATCCCTTTATGCCTTGTGGTGTATTTTGGTTGAGAGGAATCGTTGATGCTTTGAAGATAAGGAACACTCGGTGGAATGTAGAAGTTTTTTGTTTAATACATTATTTCAGTGGGCTTCGGCTATTGTGTTTAATGGAATTAGTGTCCATGATTTTCTTGATTCTTTTTCTAGATCTTGACTTGTAACTAGATTCAGTTTTTGTATACTTCCTGTGTACTTGGCTTTGCCTTGTTACTTGTTTCAATAAAATTTTCTTATTCATAAAAAAAGGATTAATTATGGATTATTACTTATCAGAAGAAAAATACATCTGAAGCATCTGAAAACATGCCTAAAGTGTCAATGACTAGTACACTTTCTAACTACATGCTGTAAAATTGCTTTAAAAGCTAGAAAATGGCATTGCTCAAAAGTTGGAATCTAATAGGAGTAGTGTTAAGAATTCATGTTCATGCCACTTCTGAATATTCTTTGATTATTGTTGCAATTCTTTTTATTGGAACTGTTGTTAGATTGAAATCTAAAGCATGTTACAAGGGTGTTTACTGTTTCTGTGAACGAATTTGCTCAGCTTTGTTGCATGTGACTTTACTTCCCAACTTGCTCTAAATTCTCCGTTAGGTAAAAAAGAAAAGCATATTTTGTGAACTCACTGCTGTTTACATGCGCTCATGACTTCTAAGGGCATGCTATTTGATATTCACTGGTATAATATTTTTGGTTTATTATTAGATAGTTTTGATATTTGATATTTATCTTCTTTTTTCATGAAAAAGTTCTCTCCATATGTGTTCCTTCAGATAATTATGGAATCTTTAGATTAGTTAACCTATCAAATAGTTAGTATTTATATGTTAACGGTTGCTCCATCTGATTTGAAAGGAAAAAAAAAAGGATCTGATTTGACTCTTGCTGTGCAGATCTCTTACTTGAATGCACTACTATTTGGGATAAAGAGAATCTTTTTCGGAGGATTTTTTATCAGGGGGCATGCTTACACCATGGACACTATCTCCTTTGCTGTTCATTTCTGGTATTGTGTTCCTTTATTAACAATAAGATTTTTATCTTCGATTTAAAACAAAAAAAATGTGACCAAGGCTGAAACTGGTTATTTTTCTTACAGAAATTCTTGTCTGAGATGTTTCATGAATCCTCACTTCTTTTTCTTGATATTTTAAAATATGACTTTTTGTTTTAGGTCAAAAGGAGAAGCGCAAGCAATGTTCTTGCGACATGAAGGGTTTCTGGGAGCTTTAGGTGCATTCATGAGCTATGAAAAACATGGTCTTGATGACTTGATGGCCCATCAGCTAGTTGAAAGGTTCCCAATGGGTGCACCATACACAGGAGGAAAGATTCACGGTCCACCACTTGGGGATTTGAATGAGAAGGCAAGTGTATTAAGAGTTTGCAAAATCTGACATGGACTTGCCAGCCCACTTGAAAATGATGAAGCTGGGTTGGGTATTCTGCATACTTCAAAGCCTTGATGGTAGATGAGTTAGGTTTAGTTTGGCTGTTAACCAATTAAATATTAAGACGGCCCTACCAATTGTAGCATAATGTTGTACAGGAATGACACCAATAAAAGTGGGCAAAAGTGACTTCTCTATTGTGATTCTCTGGAGCCACATTCTCTGTTCTGATTCTCTGGAATATATTCAGCCTCCACTTGCATAGCTATTAGAGGTGGAAAAGAAAAAACACTAATAAGTGACCAAGAGAATCCTTAAAGTTGAGGAATCCAATTGTGGCTAACTAATCTGTTTTACAACTTCATAGTGCAAAGTGAACCTGTTTAGGAAATGATGTTAGTATTGTAGATTTATTCATTACTTCCACTCCACTCAATATAATTAGGGTTATCGTGGGTTTATATATTGATTTTTTCTTCTCTTTTAAAAGTACCTGTAAGGTTAACTTTAGCTTTCCTCACTCCGTGTCTAAGACATATGCTGGGGCTTCCCAGTTCCTATTGGAAAGCATGGGCTTTGCTATGTAATCTGTGTGTTCTGTTGGATTCATATAGAACTAAAAAAGATAATTCTTCATAGCAAAACTTAATTAAAAAGAGGCGGATCCTTTTCATAGCAAAATTAGCTCCTTTTCTTGCCTTTTTAATTATTGCCTAACATTTTATTGATGTGTTAGACTCGGGGAAACTTTAGACAATCATATAAGGGGTCCAAGCCAATTGTTCTGAATTTTGTCTAGATATGTTTGATAGTCTAGTTCTTGAAGAGAGAGGCCTGTGGATGGTTGAAGTGCCAACGTTCTATTTTAACTAATTTTGAGTTTTTCCTCCAATGCTTTGTTCTTTTAGCTCAAGAAGTCCATGCCTCTTCTGAAGTATTTTGGTTGAATTTTTTGTGTTTCTTACAAATTCTCATATACCGTTCGCATCGTTTGAAATGCAGATTTCATGGATGGAGAAGTTTTTGCAGAAAGGAACTGAGATTACTGCCCCTGTTCCAATGGCTCCACCTGGAACTACTGGACTTGGAGGGTTTGAAGTTCCTTCATCCAAAGGAGGTATTCTGCGATCTGATGCAAGTGCTCTAAATGTTGGTGTTCTTCATCTGGTCCCCAGTTTAGAGGTGTTTCCATTATTGGCTGACCCAAAAACGTACGTGAAATTACATACTATTCGACTACTTTTACTTAGATAAGCTTCATAGTACTTTTAAATAGTTTGCACTACTCTTTTTAAAACTCGTCACATATTGGATTAATGAGTGTTTGTTTAATTATCTTTGAACCTTAAAATTTTTTTTTTGATCCTTAATATTGGATTAGTTCTCTTCATAGATGGCAAAAAATAAAAAAAAGTTTCATTGTTGTAATTAGGCAAGGTTTATCACTTATCAAAAAAATAAAAAAAAATTAGGCAAGGTTTATTATCTGATCTTGTGATTAAGTCAGACTCAGTCTCTTGTTCTTTCTGTTTCTGTATTCTTAACTGGTTATGCTTTTCAATCCCTGAGTATTATTATCTACCAACAAAAAAGTAAATTCACGTACATGAATGAACGAAGAATTAGTACTTCTTATTCCTAGATTGCATCGCCCCTTTTGCTATTGCCACTTTTTAACTGGATATTATTTTGTGCACTTTCAACTGATCAACTGTTCACATCAGAGAAGTAGCACAAAAAAAAGAGCCTAAGTAGATTTGAATTGTCAGGTAACAGTGTGGTAGCTTCAAACTTTATGCATAGAAACAGTTTGTTTACAAAAAATGTTTGTCGCCATTGTGGACTTCAGAATCTCAGATGCTCATCGTGCTTGTTGAGTAGTGTTTATTTATGCTGTAATCGGTACAAGTAATTGGTTCTGTTATATCTTTTTTCTTTGTAATATTCTGACATCTACATTGACTTACATGCCTGTAGGTATGAGCCTAACACCATTGATCTCTCGGATCACAGTGAGTTTGAGTAAGTACAGACATTAAACATGCCGCTTATCCAGGAATCCCTGAAAAATATTTTTTGAAGAATAAATGATAGTATTGATTGATGCCCAATCATTGCTTCCAAAAATATGAATCTAACGCTTCTTTTGCTTATTTAAGATGCTTTTCTTGATGTAGGTATTGGTTCACTGTGCTGTCAGAGCATTTGCAAGACCTTGTTGATAAGGTAAATATAGCTAAAATCATGATACCCTGAATATCTCTCACCCTCCCCCTCACGCGATTCCCATATGTTATGCAATAAGTGGAAAAAGGTGAAATATCTTCTAATTACGGGTTTACATTTGGAATTGATGAACACCAATATTTTTTTGTAAGTCATCAATATTCATTTTTTGTAAGTAATAAAATTTTTATTAAAAACACAAAAGGTGCATTTCAAGTACAATGATAAAGTCATCAGTATGCATTAAAAGGCTCTAGGGTTGTAACACAACTACACTGCAAGTATGCATAAGAGAACACCTAGTTAAGAATGCAAGATCTACAAAAGGAGGAACAACTCAAAGGAATAAGAGTGAGTCGTCGTGGTGGATAATTACTCATACAATGATTTAAGCATAGATGCTTTTTACTTTGATAAGCCACAATCTTCAGATTGTGGGCATTGCTTTCATTCAAAATACGAAGGAGCCGTCTTCCATTCATTTTTTTTATAAATAAGTAGATTTTATTCATACGAGTGAAATAGGCATAGCCCGTGTACACAGGAAGTATATAGAAGAACACCTAAATACATTCTAGGTTAAGGAGCCGTCTTCCATTAATTTAGACTCAGATTACCTCCCGGTTTACTACCCCATGCCACCATTAAGCCCACCACCTGATGGGGCATTCCCCACTCAATCCCAAAAAGATGGAAGCTTGATGCCCCAAAGACCCTCACCACTTCACAGTGAAGCATAAGATGGTCAACTGTTTCCCCTCTCTTCTTGCATATAGAATGCCAATCCATCACCAATCACCATTGTGTCTCTTCTTGAACTGTCCATAGTCCGAATTTTTTCTAGAGCCACCGTGCATACAAATAATTTCACTACCATTCACAAATATTATGAGATATTCTAAATGTCCAAACGAGCCCTTAATCTCTGCATTACATATCATGCCAGAACCTAACTTTTGATTAATCTCCCATCTCAAATCTAATGGACCTGGAATATTCTCCCCATCCTTGCAGAATGTTTTTCCACGCCCTTATTTTGAAAGGCCTATTGACAGGTTAGAGCACTATCATCTCACATGCTCCCATAATTTGTGTACACAACTGATCGCCAGAAAGCCTCCTCTCCATTGCATAACACCACAACCATTAGCCTAGTGGAGCTTGATTAAAATCCATCACCCTAGACCTCTTGAAGAGATTGGCATACGTATCATTGACCAATTAAATAGATGACATTTGATATTACCATCTGCACCGTCCCACAAGACCCCTCTGAAGCTTCTTAATTAGCTTGGCGACAAGTTAATCTTCAAGCGAGGGAGCACAGCAAAGCAAAATGATTTAATGAGCAATGCCTACCGGGATGGGAGAGATAAGAAATACGAAGCCAAAGTTAGAGAGTGCTCTTAATCAATGTGACCCAACCCCCTTTTGACGAATAAAGACACTATAAATCTGCCAATCACCTTTCCTTATTTTTAATGATTCCATCCCATATTGACTTTGCCTTTTATGGTGCCCCCAAAGGGGATCCAAATACTTTATGGGCAAGATGCCACCCTACACCCAAGAATACATGCTAGGGCTCCAATGTTCCACATTGCCAACAGAGACCAATTATGCTTTGGCCAATTTAACTTCAGCCTTGAAGTAGCCTCAAAGCATAGGACCAAACAACACAGATGTCCGAAGCGCTTTGGATATCCTCGCAGAATAACAATGTATCATCCACAAAAAGGCGGTGAGTCACTACTAATTTGTTGAAGTTTCTTTGCGCCATTGAAAATCCTCCCCATTCACTGTTCCATCTAACATTTGGTTAAGAGCTTCCATTACTGTGACAAAGAGTAATGAGGATAATGGTTCCCCTCGGCACAAACAACAGGAACTTTGAAGAAGTTGGAAGTCGTTTTGTTAATCAAAATGGAGAAATGCACAGTAGAGAGACAATATGATATCCACTTGGCCTAATACCACATCCTCAATAAGTACAACACCAGTTCCCAATTCACATGATTGTAGGCCTACCTTAGTTTCAATTTGCGTAATACCCCTGCTACCCCAGGACAGATTATGGTACCTAGGCATTCATTGGCCCTCAAGAACAGGTCTTGAATATGTCTTCCGCTGATTAATGTGTTTTGGGCCCAAGATATCCCCTTTTGCAATGCCACTTTCATCCTGTTGGCTAGGACCTTATAAAAAGAAAAAAAGTGTTTTGGGCCCAAGATATCCTCTTCTGCAATGTCACTTTCATCCTGTTAGCTAGGACCTTATAAATTACAGGTCACTTTCCCTTAGATAGCATTTTGTTCACTTTGAGAACACCAATATTTTTTTGATAGGTAAAATAAAATTTTATTGCTAGAATAGTAGGCATAGCCTAAGTACATAGGAAGTATACAAAAAATACACATAACAACAACTAGGAACTAGAAATTGATACAAGCAAATCATGAAAACTAATTCCGTTACAATCAATGATAGAAGCCCAAGATAATAGCGTGTTGAAAAGAATCTCTTTTGCCCTAAGAATGATCCCGGTCTTCAAAACACCAACCATTTCTCCCCATCCAAAGACACCACTTGATACAAAGAGGAATCATTTTCCACACAGCAGCTATATGGATGTTACCCCTAAGACCTCTCCAGCACTCAAAATATCCACCACCCTCTCAGGCATAACGCATGCTACACCCGTCCGGTATCCCACAAAAAGCTGGCCAACTCACAATATAATAACAAATGATCCACAGTTTCCCCATTATTATTGCACAAGTAACTTCAGTCTATCATGATAAAGACTGCACTTCCTCAAATTGTCAATGGTGAGGATTTTCCCAATAGAAGCAGTCCAACCAAAGAAAGCAACTTGGAGAGGTACCTTACATCTCCAAATGCTCTTCTAAGGAAAAATGATTACTATGTTGCACCGAACGAGCCGTGTAAAAAGATCATACCGTGAATCTCCTACTCCTGCCCTAGTCCAGATCATCCTATCCTCCACAGCAATACCAACATTCGTAGCATACAACTGGCTGAAGAAATCTGCAATGGATCCAAGTTCCTAATCCTAGGCCTCTATGAGGAAACAAATGTTCCACTGAATAGAGCCATTGGAGCAATCCAATAAATCAGCCCCCATGGCCTCCTTATCACTTGCTATCCGGAAGAGAGTGGGGAAAACACTCTTGAGGGCCCTAGTTCCACACCAAACATCATGCCAAAAAAGAACTCTAGAGCCCATACCTACCTCAAAACTGAAAAACCTTGAAACCCCCCTCTTCCCCATCCACTTTGTATATTTTTCCACAACGCCACTCCATGAGAATTCCTGACTTCATTAGAACACAAGCCCACCTAACACTTCCATACTTAGAATCATTCATTACCCTTGACAGAGCCTCCTCCTCCCGATGATACCTCCACAACCACTTCCCAAAAGGGCCTTGAAGTCCTCAAATTATTATCCCCCAATCCACCACCAGAGACCGGGGAACAAACTTGAAAACACCTATATTTTTTAAGTGACAAAATGTCATGAAGTAAATCAAAATGTGAAAACTTTCTACATTTATTGTCTAATGTGCAACCTCGATGATCTTATTGTCACTTTATGATTGTGAGATATGTGTGAAATATGATAGGCGGTAGCAAGTGAAGGGGGAACTGATGATGCTAAAAGAAGGGGCGATGCTTTTGCTCGTGCGTTTTCTGCACATCTGGCAAGGTAATTTATGGTTTGATAAATCATATCTTATACATTTTATTGTGGAGTTTTACTTTTTCAGGGGAAAGATAAAAAGGAATTTAGTTTGGGAATGAGATTTTTTAAGCAAACACTTTTACCATTTACTAATATCCAACTGGCTGAATAGGTTGCTGGAGGAGCCTGCAGCATATGGAAAGTTAGGCTTGGCCAATCTACTGGAGCTGAGGGAGGAGTGCTTGAGGGAGTTCCAATTTGTTGACGCCTATAGAAGCATAAAACAGAGGTAACTGCATCTTTATTGATCAAGCTTTGAAGATTTTATGATTCCTTTTATGACCTATTGCACTAATAGGGAATGGATTCTTTTTTCTTTTTCTTTTTCTTTTTCTTTTTCATTTGGAATACATGGAATGAATATTTACTTCTGCATACCAACAGGATATTTGTTGTATCTGTGCATTACTTCCAGGCGGTTTTGTGTTCTCAATTTAAGCAATCTACATTGAGTAGTGCATTTTGTTTAGTTCTACAAGCATAAAATAAGTTGCAAAATTCATGACACGATGCTACTCTTGAATGTATGTGTTCAGTTACATAATGTGTTGCCCTATGTAAGATTATTTTCAGTAAAACAAGAACAGATACTCCTTATCTTCTCATGTGCAAGACAGAGATGTATCTTTTTCTTATATGATATCAGTTAAGCAATTTTTAGCCGTGGAATTTCATATATCAATATGAATCTACAAAATAATTCAATGAAATGAAAGAGAAGGCCCATGAGACATTACACATGCACCTCTCTCTCTCTCTCTCTCACACACACACACACACACACACACACAAACTAAAATACTCCTTGGCACTACGTGTACTTATTTATTTTTCCCACCTTTTGTGACTAACAGGGAAAATGAGGCATCGCTTGCTGTTTTACCCGACCTTTTAATAGAGCTAGATAGCATGAGCGAGGTATGTGTATTTATGATTTTGCCGTTCAGTGCTTCTTATTGCTCTATGGAAAGAGGTGAAGGGTTCAATAGGAAAGTTATTGCATATTGTAGTATTGATTTTACTTTAAGTTCACTTGTAATCTCTGTACAATTAGTTGAATTTTGAATTATGCAAAACCTTCCTATTTTTTACGTTCATCCAGTTCCTGCCAACACATTAACCCGGCTGTACCTGGCAGCCTGTGACTATGGTTCTGACCTTTTGTAATTACTCTATTAAAAAATCTTACAGGAAACAAGGCTGCTAACTCTAATTGAAGGTGTTCTTGCTGCGAACATTTTTGACTGGGGAGCCCGTGCTTGTGTGGATCTCTATCATAAAGGCACAATCATTGAGATTTATAGAATGAGTCGCAATAAGATGCAAAGACCTTGGAGAGTAAGTGGAGCCAAAAATAACATTTAGCAAACTTAATGTGCTATATATTGATATAACTTGAGACCTGCTTAGAAAACTCTTGACAAAAACCTTTTGTTAACATCATTTAGGTGGATGATTTTGACGTATTTAAAGAGAGAATGTTAGGGTCTGGAGACAAGAAGCCTCCCCCACATAGAAGGGCTTTACTCTTTGTAGACAACGCAGGTGCCGACGTTGTTCTAGGGATGCTTCCCCTTGCAAGGGAACTCCTTCGACGTGGAACTGAAGTAAGTATTCACCTCTAATGCTAACAAAGCTTTTATATCAGTGTGTTGAAGTAGGGCTTAGTCTACCAGCCATGGTAGTAGCGTTTCTTGCCCAGTTTGTCTTGTGTTTGTTGGTTAATAGTGGGGATGGTGTTAACCAATCAACAGAGTCTCTGCAGGGAATGGTGTTTTAGGTCATTTAGTCTTAAAGCAGAGTGTGTGGGTGTGTGTGTGTGCGTGTTCTAAGAGAGAGAACAGTCAATATGAATGGTCATTTTCATGTAGGCTCAGTTTCGTCTGCCATATTCTAATAAATCTATGTTGCCAAATGAACTATGAAATTTTTCTTTGCAGGTTGTTTTGGTTGCAAACTCACTCCCTGCTCTAAATGATGTAACTGCCATGGAGCTTCCTGAAATTGTAGCTGAGGCTGCCAAGGTCTGTCTATATACATGAGCACTTCCGTACACAAACTTTCTTTTATTCAGGTGTCCCCTATAAAGATTCATATCATTGTCCCTAAAACCATTTAGTTGCCTTCTACATATCTTTCAATGGATTATGGTTAATGTAGTGTTTATATATTTTTTGCAAATTGAAAATGTAATCTGAGTTACTCCATTTTGTTGTTCGACTAATTTGGTATTCATGGTTATATCATACACTACACAGCATTCTTGATATCTTCTCACTTAATCAAAATAATGAAACTGATTATTCTAGTCCACAGCATTGTGATATTCTTCGCAGAGCTGCTGAAGCAGGAGGCTTACTTGTGGATGCAATGATCAACACCTTAGATGGTTATAAAGAAAATTCATCTTCGGTTCCATTGATGGTTGTTGAGAATGGATGCGGGAGTCCATGCATTGACTTAAGGCAGGTCAGCTCTGAGCTAGCTGCTGCTGCAAAAGATGCCGATCTGGTATGATGCTTGTTCCACTAAATTGAAATCCTCGCAAGCATTACCTTGTGTATGGCCTTAACACAATAATACGTGTTTTTTCTCTTTTATTTCATATTTTTATTTCCTCTATTGGTTAGATTTTTTTCTGGTTTTTGCAAACATAAGATCTAGAAGAAACAAAGAGACAAGGCACAGAATAATAAGAGTTTGTACTGTGCAGATTATTCTAGAAGGTATGGGTAGAGCTCTACACACCAACTTCAATGCTCAGTTTAAATGTGATGCCTTGAAGGTAAGACTTTGTGTTCGGGTCTCATTTGGTATTTGAAAGAGGGGTGGGAATTATTTGTCTGGCCTTAATAACTTACTTGGAAACTCCATTGATTAAGTAATAGCTCGATAAATTTTTCTGAGCAAATGCGCTACCAAGTTTGATGACCCCCACTATTAAAATCTTTTCATACCTTGATGAATTTGAATATCAAAAGAGGTATTTCCATTTTTTCTTATCAAAACAATATCTGTGCTTTCTACCCGCATGCATGCCAGAAAACCGGGAAACCATGCTGAGAGCAGGAAATGAAGTTTAATGTTTTCCTTTGACACTTCACATAACATGAGAAACTTGTCTTGCAGCTTGCAATGGTGAAGAATCAGAGGTTGGCAGAGAAATTGATTAATGGAAACATATACGACTGTGTTTGTAGATATGAACCACTCAGATGAAAGCTTTCTATTCACAATGTCAGAGAGGGAAAATTGGAGGTTAGAAACGGGATGCAATGTATTACATCCACATTTATTTTACCTACACAGAATCCTTTCCATTTGGCTATGAACTTTTATGTATCGTCCTGAATCTGTCAGGTGCTATCCATTAATTAGTTATGTAATGGAGATTTTATAATGCCACTTTCAGGTTTGTTCTACTTTCAACTTCATGAACATGTGACCTGAGAGAATAAATTTAAAACTGAAACATACTTTTGGTCTCTAAAAGTTAAACTGATCATTCTTCATTTAACCATGGAAGTAGCGATCATGGCATTATAATAATTAGTCATATTCCTTTTTATTCCATCATGGCTCTTCATAAATTAATTCCAACAGAGAGAGTCTAGTGCCCAAACACCTCTCCCTGGTGATTTTTCTGCCGGAGAGGAGGGAGCTCTCCCCTCCTCTTTTCCTATCTATCTACCCTGTCCATGGAGTCATTTCCAGTTTTTTAATTGCTTTTGCTGTCACTTTTCCTCCAAGGTTGAAAGAGATTGATCTGCAATGGAGTTTTGATTTTTATTTGATTTTTTAATATAAAAGCTTTCTTACTTTACCATGGGATCGAGAAGATGAGAGGATGTGGATCTCTCCAACAGCCATTCCAGAACAAAATGTAGCCGCATAACCACCATGGCCTCCGACCTTGGATTTACATACAATCTGCTAAACTGTCACTTTTTGTGGCTTCCATTAAAAATAAGTCGTGGAACTCACTAAGAATATTGTTTAGATTGTGAAAATGTTTTAAAAATATTGTTATTGGCGTTTCAAAAAGTGGTGGAACCCATTTAAAATATGTTAAGAGAGAAAAATCTTAATGAGAGGTTTTTTGAGTTTTGTAAAAGTTGTTTTAATTTCTATTTGCTATAAAATATATTGATGTTTGAAATTATTTTGGTGTAAAGATATTTGGACTAAGAACAAGTAATTTTGGAACTTTTTCACAAAAACCCACTCCATCCAAACTTGTCCTATTATTTGTTTGACTAAGAAAACTTTCCAGTTTTTGGAAGAGGGTAATGTTACTTGGAGTGCATTTGTAATCTATTTGAAAAAAATAGTGATCACTATTAAAAAGTAGATTTTTTTCTTTTTCACGTAAGTTACTGTTTTATTCATTTTTTTTAAAGAGAATATGCAGAGCTTGCAAATGTTAGGACTGTACAAATAATTTATCTTTGAGAAAAAGGGCATGCGTTTGTTATCTATTTTATAAAAGAGTGATGTTAGATATAATTTTAGGGTGTGCAAATCCCATGCTCTCAATTTGAAAAAGAAAATGATATTTATAATCATATAGTACGCAAATGTCGTGTACTCGTTTTGAAAAAAATAAGTAAATATGAAATTCATATAAAAAAATTAATTTTTTAATAGTGAATTCACTCTTTTACAAAATAAGTGTGCAGAGCTTGCACAAATTCCATAATTATATCTAACATTATTCGACTTGTATATTTCTTTATCAAACCAGTGAAATTTGTTGAAAATATGTTTTTTTCAAAGTGTGAGATTCACTGAAAATATATTTGGAAAAAAGTGGTTTTTGATTCCATATTTCAAAGTTTGAGATTCACTGAAAATATATCATGCAAACCTACTTCCTTTTCTTTTTTTTTTTTTATAGTAAATTTAAGATAAAAATTGATTGTAGGGTACCAAACCTTCTCCAAAGGTAAAAGATCCAAGACTTTCAAAGAATTTCTTGTTTTATTTGGTAGGACTTGCTTTATATACTCAAGGGGAGACAAGTCTATGTACACATGTTTGAGATTGCGGTGGAAAAAATAACTTATAATTTTAGAGCTTATAACTTACTACTGCTACAACCACAAAGATATTATACAAAATAATATCATAAACTAACGTAGTTACATGTGGTCCGTTAGATCTACTTTACAATAAAAATAACTTTACAAATTGACGAATTACATCAAACTATATAAGTTTATGAGATTACTTTTGTGTAATTCTTTTGTGGTTAGAGTATTTTCCTATAACTTATAGCTTAAATAATAAGTTCTATTATTAAAAAATTATTTACTGTTTAGTAATCATATGTTTAAAGCACTTTCAAACATGTTACGTTTGTTTAGAAACAAATTAAAAAATGATTTATGAGGTAGAAATGCCGATCATTTGATTTTTTAAAGATTATGATAATATCCTTAAAGAAAAATGATAGGGATCCCGATAATGGGTCCCGACAGTATTTGTTTTTTTACTTCATGATTAAGAAAATGTTTTTTAATGATCTTGTGAATTTTTTAAAAATGTTTAAGATGATTAAAAAATACATGAAAAAAGAGAATAAAAAAGGAAAATACACGTCGGAATAATTCCTCTGTAGGAATTCTAGATGGTTGTAGTGCCATCTTATCCTTAAAAATTTGAAAGTTGTAATTATCTGAAAGTTATATAGATATTTTCGTTTATTGACATTCTTTTTAAAACTTGAACTGCATTCCGGATTATCCGGAAAAACACATTTGAGTAATTTTTAACTTATTTGAAATTAAGAAGTATATAAATATGTAATACCTAAACAACCTAGTTTTTTCATTAAAGTGCTTTTAAAGATATTTAAGTACTTTTTAAGACTCCTAATGCAACCCCAAACAAGCCCACACCAACTCAATGTAAGAGTTTCTATAATATATTTTGTAAGTCTCTAAAATTTACTTTAATCATGTAAAAGGACTAAAAATCTATTTTTTTCAATAATATTACATGTATTTGCAATTTTATTTAGAAAAAATTCACAAAGACGCATTTTATCAGTTTCTTTTTGGAATTCAAATTTTAAATTTCAGATTTTATAATTTTGAACATATCAATAATCGACATGAGAATAAATAAGTTTTTTTTGTAAGTTTTTTTGAAATACAGTTAGCATTTTTTATTAAGTACTAAATTGAAGTTTTTTTTTTTGAAATTTTTTTTTTTTGAAATTTTTTTTAATAGTTTTTTTTTTTAATAAGTACTAACTCTTTTCTTTTCTTTTCTTTTCTTTTTTAAAAAAAGAAACCAAACTTTTATTAGAAAATAACCCTTAAAGCGGGAATGAATACATGCAGGATAATCTTCAATGTCTACAGCATCATGTTCTCATCCTAAGCATTCTTAGCAAGCTCATGTGCTACATTATTAGCCCCTCCAGGAACATGTTGAATCGACCACTGCTTGTTCATGTGGGCAAGGGACTTCCTGAAATCACTTGTGATTAATCCAGTACTGCTCCAGTTCTCCTCTGCATCTACTACCTTAATCACCCTTAGAGCATCACCTTCCAAGCCCAGGTCTGAGCTAAACATCGAAGCTTGGAGAGCAGCTACTATTTGATCAGCTAGATAAGCATCAAGATGGAGGTCCCTTATGGCTTTGAGAGAACCCTAACTAACTTTTAAAAAGCCTATATTTATCAAATAATAAACAATTTTTTAATAGTATATATTTTTAAAGAGATGCTTTAGTCATAAAAAGATTTCATAAAAGTAAATTAACAAACAGACGTAGCTGGATATGGTGCGTTAAATTGTAAAACTACTTTTATTGTAAAGTAAATCTAACGTATCATATGAAATCATGTTAGTTCGTGAGTTTACTTCTATGAGAACTTTTTTGTAACTATTAAAAGTTGTATCACCTGCTATAATCTCAAACAAACAGCTCGGTTTGGATTGAGTTAATCTCAACCCATCTCATTTCATCATTACAACTTTTACAAATTCTCACATAAAATATAATAAGAAAAAATCATTTTTTTTTCAAATTCTAAAATAATAATAATATTAAAAAAATAATATTTTAACAATATTTTATTCAATTTTCAATTTTTATCTCAACTCATTTCATCTCAACACAGTATCTAAACCTATGAGCATTGGCAATGGCCTAAAATTTGGTTAGAATCTTAACTTTTGGCTAAGTATTAACTTTTGACTAGGTAAGTCTACATTGAACTAGCTATTTTAAAATGAAAATAATAATATAATATTATATATTTTAATAATACTTGATTTTTTTATATATATATTTTGCAAATACACTTCATGTATTTTAATAATATTTGATAATATTTGACAAAATTAATCAAAGTCACTTAATTAGCAAGACATGACAAGTCACTTAATTAGCACATCAACTTTACACAGGTTGCTATGCTACATATATTCATAGCTTTGTCAAGTGGAGATTCACAAACCAACTACTCAGTGTTAGCCAAAAAAATGAAAAAAGAAAATAAAAAACAAACCAAAGCTTTGTCAAGTGGAGACTCACAAATTCCTGATCTCATTTTACTTCAATTGATGAATGATGCACCTCATATAATTTTCTAAGACTTGTGATACAATCATAACATCTCATGACTCTACTTCCATTAGCACATACCCTAAGACTATGGCCTAAAGATGGCCCAAATCACAATGGAACACAAAAATAGCACAAGATCCACCAACTTAATTAGCAAGACACACCAACACCTCCAAATTCAAGATTCCAAATTCAAGTCTAGCATATGGCACCAACAGTCCATAACATCCCTCTTTATATACCAAAAGAGTAAAAAAAGTTACCAAAACAGTCCACAAATTACCAACACAAACTACCAAACAGTCCACAAATTACCAACATAGTTCAATTTCTAGTAGAAAGATAATATCCACAATCCAAGCATTTAGTTGCTACCCAGCCACATATTTATCCGGCCCACATGTGGCTGGACAGCCACTAAATTCTCAAAAAATTTAGTACTACTAACATTAGAAGTTAGACAATTGTTTTTGGTACCGTACCGTACCGGCCGGTATATGCCGTATCGGCGACTCGGTCGGTACCGGTAATATAAAAATTCCATACCGGCCGAAATATCAGGTGTACCGGCCGGTATTTTATGTTTTGGCCGAAACATATATTTCGGCAGGTACGAGACTTAGCAGCTTCCGTTCGATGGCATTTTCGAAAGTTTATTAAAAACTTAGGGGCAATTTTGGAATTTCACTTAACAACATTAGGTTTTGCAGATTGCTTCTCTCTTTTCGGTTTCTCATTTTCATTTCACTCCCACTTGTAGGCGGCAGCATGCAGCACTCAGCAGCACTCGAGTCTCGAGTTCCAGACGGCCAGCCAGTAGTCCGTCAGCTCCACCATCGGTCGTCTCCTCCGTCACGTCGCCCGATCGCCATCCGCCGTCATCTCGAATTCTCGATCGATATTGTTTTTGTTCATTTTATTATTATTTTATTTTTTATTTTTTATTTTTTATTTATAAATAAATCAAAATTGTATTTTTGTAAATGTTTTAGATTATATTGTTATAGTATTTGTTTGTATTTTTATAGATGTTTTATATTATATTTTTATAGATGTTTTAGATTATATTGTTATAGTGTTTTTTTTGTATTTTTATAGATGTTTTAGATTATATTGTTATAGTATTTGTTTGTATTTTTATAGATGTTTTAGATTATATTTTTATAGTGTTTGTTTGTATTTTTATAGATGTTTTAGATTATATTGTTATTGTGTTTGTTTGTATTTTTATAGATATTTTAGATTATATTGTTATAGTATTTGATTATATTTTTATAGATGTTTTAGATTATATTTTTATATATGTTTTAGATTATATTGTTATAGTGTTTGTTTGTATTTTTATAGTATTTTTATAGATGTTTTAGATTATATTGTTATAGTGTTTGATTATATTTTTTATAGATGTTTTAGATTATATTTTTATATATGTTTTAGATTATATTGTTATAGTGTTTGTTTGTATTTTTATAGTATTTTTATAGATGTTTTAGATTATATTGTTATAGTGTTTGATTATATTTTTTATAGATGTTTTAGATTATATTTTTATATATGTTTTAGATTATATTGTTATAGTGTTTGTTTGTATTTTTAAAGTTAAAAATTTCTAGTTGTCAATTAATCGGTGGTATGACTTCAACTTAAACACTTGCTCTTGTAAGATCAGAAGATCTAATATGGGCCCATGCATGTGGTGTGCCAGAGGCAAGAAATAATACTGAATGTTTATATTGTAATAAAGTAATTAGAGGTGGCGGGATCACTCGGTTGAAGTATCATTTAGCTGGAATTCCAGGCGATGTAGAAGCATGTAAAAAGGTGTCTAAAGATATAAAATGGAAAATAAAGGAGTTGCTTGATGAAATGAAAAATAGCAAAGAGAAGTAAAGAAGAATAAGGTCAGAGATTGGAGGCGATATAGATTTAACATCTCATGATATTGATCATAGTAATAGTATGGAGGGACAGTCTCAGCTTTCAAAAGGTAAGGGGAAGTCGAAAGAATCTAGAACTGGAAAGTTAGTGGGGGGATTGAGTAGATGTTTTGCTCCAAGAATAACTCCTAAGGCCCAACCTTCAATTAAGAGTTCTATGTGTTCAAATAAGATAATTGTAAAAGCAAAGATGGCTGTAGCATGCTGGTGGTATGATACTAATCTGCCTTTCAATGCGGCTCAATCCAAGTTTTATCAACCAGCTATCGATGCCATGACTGCTATCGGGCCAGGATTTAAGGGCCCATCTTTATATGAATTGAGAGGAAATTTATTAAAGATGGCTGTGGATGAGGTTCAAGATTATTTGTAACAAATTAAGAAGGTTTGGAATGAGACCGGTTGTTCACTAATGGCAGATGGTTGGACAAACCAGAAGTAACAATCAATAATCAACTTTCTAGTTTATTGTCCGAAAGGTACAATATTCTTGAAGTCTATTGATACATCTGGTTTTAGAAAAGATGCTGAAACATTGTTTAATATCTTTGATGAGGTTGTTCAAGAAATTGGAGCTGAGAATCTTGTGTAGTTTATAACGGACAATAATGCAAGTTATAAAGCTGCAGGAAAAAAGTTACAATAGAAGTATGACTCTTTTTACTGGTCCCCATGTGCAGCTCATTGCATAGACTTAATGTTGGAGAATTTTTCTAATCCAAGATTATTTTCCCTTATTGATGATACCATAAAAAAGGCAAAAAATATAATAAAGTTCATCTATAACCATGGTTGGGTTTTGGCATTGATGAGAAAAGACTTTACCAAAGGTCATGATTTTTGTCGTCCTGCAATTACAAGGTTTGCGACAAATTTTTTAAGTATCCAATGCTTGCTCTTGTTTAAGAAAGAACTCAAACAAATGTTTACTTGTGATAAATGGATTGCATCAAGTCATCCTAAGAGCAACATAGGGAAGGAGATAGCTACGATCATTTTAGAAGATAAAGAGTTTTGGGCTCAATGTCAATTTATTGTTAAAGTTAGTGAGCATTTAGTTCGTGTTCTACGACTTATTGACGGAGATGAGAAGTCTACAATGTGATACTTGTATGATGCAATGGAAAGTGCCAAAGAGAACATAAAAGTAAGATATAATAACAAAGTTAGTTGATTTAGTCCATTCACCAGGATCATTGATTCTAGATGGGATAGGCAGCTTCACAGTCCATTACATGTGGTGGGTTATTTTCTTAACCCTGGAATTTACTATAGCCCCAATTTTAAAAATAAAAATGATGTTGTAAGAGGCTTCAACAGCTGTATTATGAAAATGGAACTTGATCCCGATAATCAAGACAAGATCATTGCAGAACTTGACTGGTATAAGAATGCAATAGGTGAGTTTGGACATTCTTTAGCAATCCGCCAGCGTGATAAGATTAATCCAAGTATTATCATTTATCAATATCATTTGTTAAATAGTATGACATTGTACTTTAAATTTTATCTTATTTTATTTTTACTTGTATTTAATTAATAATTTATAATTACATTATTGTTATAGTTGCATGGTGGACCCAATTTGGTTGCGAGGTTCCAATGCTTCAAAAGTTTGTTGTTTGAGTACTAAGGGCAGGTTTGGGGGGTGAGACGAGACAAGAATTTTGAGATTTTTGTGAATAGTGTGAAGATGAATAGAGTTGAAATTTTGTATTCTTTTAAAGAATTTTTGTGGGTCCCATAGGAAGATGTGTTTGGAAATAAAGTTAAGATGAGAATTTTCTCTTTTTGGAAGAAGAGAAATTGGTGGGTCCCACTACCTTTGCATTTATGGCCTGTCCTCGGGGAACTTACCATTTATGCATCTCCCAATTTGTCTCTTTGCCTTCAAAGGAAATCAGTTCCTCTCCCATCTCGTCTGTTTCCCCTCAAACCCCAGATCCTCATTACTCCGCACCCTGCGTTTCAATATTTCGACAACACAAGTTATACCCGCGTTTCAATATTTCTCCAACACAACTGAGACCTGCATTTGAAGATTTCTTCAAGAGCCGTGAGTCCTGCGTTTCAACACCTGCAAAGCTTGCATTTCAAGACCCTCCCTCTCCAGCTCTATCGAAGGACTTGTGCAAGGGCTTCGTCTGAAGATTCTTGATTTTCATCTTTCCAGCACAATTACAAAGTCGACAACCATGTAAGTTCCCGTATTTCTTAAAATTCTAAAACGAAGTCCAATCCCTCGACATTAGGGTTTGAGTCTATGGGTTTTGCATCTCAATTTTCAGCAATGATTTGGTTCGATTTACGGTGACAATGGTTGGGATCTGAGTTTGTGTTCAAAGATTTTAAGATGCTGCTGTTGTACATATCATAGACTCTGTTTGTTTCATTTTAGTTCCATTACTGTGTTTGTTTCAATAACTGACCATGTCAATTAGATAACGATGTAAGTTACTCTCTTTCATTTTGTAACCATGTTGTGTTGTTCGGAAAGGGGGCAGGGAGGTGTCTCGTAGTAACTATATTGAATTGTCAATTGATGAAATAAACCAATCAACTCATCTACCGAAAAAAAACTAATATGGGTCAACGGTGGAACTGCTGCAGTGTTTTTTTTATTCATGTGACATTCTTATAGTTTGGAATGTTTATGTTGGCATTATAATCTTCTCAACTCCAGTCATTCAAATCGAGATAACCATTCCTGTTATATTTTCTAATAATGCATTTCCCTTTATAACATCACCTGAATAACTTTGTTGTGGGCAGTGCACACGCCAGTGCTTCCACAAAGCTGTCTGTCTTTATTCTCTTTCGAAGGAATGTCCAATACTTTAACCTAGCAGTTTTTTGACTTTGTGGTTTTTACTTTATGTGCAAGAATTATGGCAACTAGTAGCGGTGTGTCCATAAATTGGCCACATCCAATTAGGCAAAGAGATGAGCTGGTTTTGGGACAAATACCTCAATGTTATTGTGGCGTTCCCTCCAAACTAAGGACGTCGACCAAGCCCAATAGTTTTGGGAGGCATTTTTTAATTGTCGATATTATAAGGGTAAACACCAGTGTGGATTTTTCCAATGGGTTGATGTTGCAATGTCACTACCACATTGTTGTGAGCGGACGTTGCAATTAGCTGAACGAAGAAGTGAAAGGATAGCGGCTGAACTTGCAAGAATAGAAGAGGCCAAGTTTCAATCAATGAAGATGAAGTACAAATTTGCCTTGATTACATCTTGGGTTTTATTTATTACAGTATTATGTTGTGTTAAAATTTCTAAACTTACTAATAATGTAAGTCAGTTAATGCTACATTGATTTATATGAAATGATTTATTTAAGGTAATCAGAACGGTTGTTATCAGAAGACACAATGACATGTTGTTAAGTGCACCTGGGTTGTGAACTCTTGTATTTATTACACTATTCTCAAACCTAAGCTCACCAGAATATCTAATTTGTCATATTTCTGTATATATATTTATTGGTACTTTGGGGAGGTTTCTTTGACTGTTTAGCGGGTACTTGCTTAAAGAGACATTTGACTTGTAATTTATATTTTCTTGTTTTCTAAATTTTGTTACATGTTTTTTACCGCTTGTATTTTCTTTAAGAAAGATATATACTATTGAAACTCCATCACTCTCTCTCTTTCTCTCTCGCTCTCTCATCCTTAGTTTAGAAGTGAGATTCCGGTATAGAGGGCTAATCTGTTATTAAAGTTGAGGATTACATATTCTTGTGCACCTGTTCTTTATTACAGATTCCCTCAATATATAGATGTTATGCTATAACCTACAAAATGATCTTTAGCCCATATAGTTCTTAAGCATCTGTTGCCATTAGCATTCCCTGTATTATTACATATTACCATTAGGCCATGTAGAAATTATTTCTGGTAGCATTGAAGAAGTTGGACAAATTGAATGTTTTCTTCATAAATCAAACATAATCAAATACCGAGGTTGTATTTTAATACCGAATTGCGTAGGTAGCAAACCTTTATTATTATATTATATTGTTTTCTAATAATTGAAGATCCTAAATCAAAAGGTAATATGGTTTAAGTAGTTTTTTCTTCAAGAGATTGTTATTTTATTATTTTGTAAATATAATATATATGTAATATATGTGATATTGTTATTTTTTTTTGTAAAAAGGTACGTATATTATTTAGCTTCAATTTATCAAATGCCGACAAAATAGATTTAAAACAATATATATGTTTGTATACATATACCAAATTTAAAGCAATCCAAAACTAAAATTACGAAACAATATTAATTATTTAAATACTACAAAACCATCAAGTGTATTGGAATAAACCCTTACACGTTCATTTCCCAAACCTATTTCGCCACATAGGAATCGCAATCTCATCTCTCTGTGATGCCATAGTTCCGGCTGACTCATGGGACATGTCAACCACCTTAGAGGTCTCACCCGCGTTGTCGTTGCTAGCCATATTTTCTTCACTAAACTGAAGTGCTAATGCAGCCTAAATAAACTCATCATTCGGCGTCACCGTTTTAATAAGGTTGTGCAGTGTACAACATGAGGTAACAAGCATCCCTTGCCTCGAAGGGCGATATCGAGGCATCGCATTCAATATTTGAAATCGATTTTTCAATAATGCGAATGTACGTTCAATAATGTTGCGTAGCGATGAATGCCGAAAGTTGAAATAATCTTTATAGCCTCAGAATTGACGACCGCTATAACGATCAGATCGATGATACCTCTCTCGTGGATATGGAGGCATAAACTTCTCAATGCATGGAAATGCGAAATCGACAAGGTAATAATATCCTACACAATTGAAAAAATACATTAGAGAACAAATATATAATTACTTGTATAAATTATTATTTAACGGACAAAATGAAATGAATATGTCATATAAAATAAAAAGTACAAAATTTACCTTGTGGTGGCCATAGAAATTGATTCCGACGTCTACTCAAGGCATCCGGGAATACTCTTGCATCATGTGATGTTCCCTCCCAGCCAGTATA
Organism: Juglans regia; assembly: GCF_001411555.2. NCBI lineage: Eukaryota > Viridiplantae > Streptophyta > Magnoliopsida > Fagales > Juglandaceae > Juglans > Juglans regia. The sequence continues at coordinate 12,274,135 of NC_049909.1, read as the reverse complement.
TACATACGTGAACTTCATATTAAAGTCACATAAGCACAACACATTTTGTGCGATTCGACCACGATGATTTCTATATGCGTTACTTAGCCTAGATGGTGCAGTAGCATCAATCATGGTGCCGTCCATCGCACCAAGACATTTCTACAAAACAATTATCATATAACATACACAGCAACTTTATAAACCATAAGCTAAATATATGAAAGTTCATACCTCAAACCATGGATAATTGTGGGGGTTCCCCGCAATGTACGGGTGGACCCTATCTGTGTTTGTGCGCCTAATCACAGTCCTCCCAAGGTGATGTAGCGCTCGCATCACCATCTTCACATGGCGATTAATTGTTTTGCTTGAATGTTGGAACCTGTCCCCAACGATGCGTTGACCTTGTGCATGGCCAACAAGAAGGCAAAACATGCCTAATGATTCATTAACAGACACTCTTTCTGTAGGGTCCATAATTAATGCCCCTCGTAAGATGTCACAAACATAACGGAAGGCCGGCACTTCCATTCGAAACATTGTTTTGCAAGTTATAGGATTCCCATTCAAGACTGCTTGAATATATTGATCCCCCCGTAGGCCAATATTGTGTTCAGGCATTCGAACTCGACCTCCAGACAATTGTGATGCCATCCATGTCATGTAGACGATGTTCACCTCCTGCATTGTGGCTTCATCTCCACTCGAATGAGAAGAGCAGATAAGGTCGTCCAACTCGCTCGTCTGAGACCTACTTGAGCATGTATCCTCCATCTCGTTGTTCGTCTCCATCGATAGTGTTTCTTCCAAACTACTCTCATTGTCCATTATGAATAACGAAATGCTTGTGCATAAGAAAACATAAAAAAAACTTAGCAGATTACTTTTCAATTTTAGAGACTTGATTCTTACTTAAATATGGAGGTGGGAACGTTTTGGAATAAACCCAAAGGCATAATCACAATATGCACGTCAACATCAAAAAATGCATAAGGTAAATAATATCACAAAATCAGTGGAAAGACATAAGAAGTACATTCATGTTAACAGACATGAAAAACTCAAATACAAAGCATGCCGAATATAAGTGGCTGTTCATGAAATGCAAAACAGAAACATCCTGCAATGCCAGTAGCTATTTTTCGAAAGGAAAAAAAACTCAAAGCATATAAAATAAACTCATAAAAGGCAAGAGGATGGCTATCTCTAATGTGATAACCATTTAACGAACAAATAGACCGGCGGAAGTGCTGGCCCAACAACTACTCATCCCTCCCCATCATGACAAATCAGTGCAAACTCCAAACCCACTCACTTCTACCAGTATCTGAGATCGACTCGAACGACCTCTGCACTTTTGTGCTCAACAATCGGTCAAAGGCCTTATTAAATTGCTCAGGCGGTAAGAGAGGTTCAACTTCTTCAAGCAGCTTCATACAATGCATTTGGAGATCAAACGCCCCAGATGACTCCATGCTAGTGTCCCCTTTACTACGCTTCCTCGACCTACTGTACTCCATCGATTTCATCGCTGCCTTCTCTCTAGCTTCAGCATTGCTTCTGATAGCATCAAGGGTCTTGCTCATTTGCACTTGAATGACTGGGTCTTGGATGGGCCCTCCCTTTTTTCGTCTGCGAGATCCACTAGCATAAGAGGCAGAGAAGGGTCTTGGTGGCACCTGGGGATCGGCCCAGGGGCCTGCATTTGGATCATTAATTGGTGGGTCACGATTTTGCATCTCCTCATCAAGCAAGCACTCATCGTCACTGTCTGGAGCAGGATCTGTCGAAGCCCGGTGCATTGTACCAGTCGCAACTGAACAACCAAATATTGTACAAAGTTGTTCATACTTTGGGCATCCCATTGTGAAATGCTTCCATGATGGTCTCACCTAACGACATAAGAGAGTGATTAGAATCATGGAATGTTGATATCATCTCTAGTACTACTAGGATTTTAAAATGATGGAAATAGATTGTAGTACCCGAAGTGCATTCGCCCAGTGTTCCTCACTTGCTACTGGTGCATTCCTCGCTGGGTCCCACCCCAAACCAGTTTGCTTTATAAGATCGGTGAATTCCCGTTGTCTTCGTTTGAGACGAGCAAGTTTGCCTTTAACTTGGTCAGAATTAAAATTTCTTGGTCCAACTGCTGACAACTTTTCAGCAATCCTTACATGATCACCGTTTGTGATCCTCCGTCCCCTCAATCTGTCCATAGTTGTATCTTCATACAACATCTCTATAAGCAAATTCTTGAACCCATTTGCCCATAAGCTTCCATCCCGGGTCGAATCGATTATATCATTGTCCATATGGTACTAATATATGCTCAAATGAAACCAATGATTGCACATGGAGTGAGATTTCAAACGAAATTGGGTTTGATCCAATTCACCATTACATGGTGAACACACAATGACATGATATAGAAGAAAGTTTGTAAATAATGATAGAAATTGTGAGTAATATGAAATCTAAAATGTAGTTAGTAGGTAAAAATGTTAGATGGAAAAAGGTACAAAATTTGAAAACTGGTAAATTATAAAATCAACTAACTACATTCATACCTTTTGAGATGATGACCTGGATCTTGAGCGTAAGTAGTAACGCTACATCAAGAAATGATATAAGTTAGCCCTCCATCAAAGCCAAAAAATGGGACAAATTCTTCGACTACATTCAACTGTGTACCTCGTGTAATGCAGAAAAAGGTAAAAAAAAAGACCTAGCATTTTTGTCCTTATTTAAAGAACATTGAAAGTGTGTACCAACAGAATATATATTACACAAACGACGAACGTGGTGAAAACATGTAGATAGTGAAACCAATCTTAGAGAGCCGAAAAGATAATTATAATTTGTATACATTATAAAGCATGAAAGGAAACTATTAGCATCTAGTCTAGTAGACTGGTACTCCATGACCATCTTTTGACGTAACTATGGTTTGTGTGGATGTCGAGTCAATATTGTGGAGTTTTTCATGAGTTTATAAGTTTATAAACTGGCCTGATGACCGCACCTTCATTACTACTGAAGATCACAATTACGATGCCATCAAATGTGAAACAACAAGTCTTGTGATTTAATAGAGTTACACGTATCTAGCAAAACAATCTCTTTAAGTAGGATGCTAAAAACCATCAAAGAACAATATATATTATATACGAAGAAAAGAAGCACCATATGAATTATGAAAAATGGCTCCATAATAATAAAAAAAAAATTAAATGGATTACATTGGTAGAAGACCATGGTTTTTGTGGGGGAAAAACACTTTTTCTGACAATAGTTCATATCACAGAAAGGTTTGCATTCACTTCTTTTTTATAAGTCAAAGTAATTTATTCAATCTCAAAAAGTAGTGCTATCCAATCACACAACACAATAGATGTGTCTAAACATCAGAAGAAGAAGAAAGAAAGAATAAATCCTGATTTTGGAGATTAGTACCACAAATATGAGTGACCACCCAAAGAAATAGGGTTTTAATGAAGAAAAATTAAAGCTCATCCACTGATCTCTCAATCCTCGATGCACCAAACTTCTTAAAGCTTGGTCATTTTCTTACACTAAAAAGGGGATTACTAAAAAAAGTAAATGCACATATCTAACCATATAGTCAAAAATCCAAAAATCATTAACCCAAGAAGCAGCATGCTTAGCGATACCCAGAGCACATCCAACAGCTGTGTCTACACCATGGATCTTGGAATATGGTGTGGAATGTTTCCACTTGCTTTCAGATATAAAAAGGGAGTAAATACACGGGAAGTAAATATGTTAAACTTAAAGCTTATATTACAATTTACATATAAATTGGCAAAAATTTGTGGCTGCCCTATCACTGTATAGAATTTTAATTAAGTTTACTACTCAAACTCAGGTCCTCTCTACCAAGGCTTGGAGATTTGACAATACAGAACTTACTACTAAAAAAAACTAGCAATCTGGGTTTCATGAATATTGACTGTTGAAATGAAGCCTAATCATGTGAACCCAACAACGCCAAAAATGCTAGCATCTGTAAACTACCATCCCATCCAGTCCAATCAAACAAACAATATGATGCAAATTTGCCTGGTAGGAGCGTGTCTTAGGATCTGTGGTGGTGGACTTATGAACGGCGAAGCATCTATTGCGAGATTTGGGGATGGCGTTGCAAGACTTGCACCGCTTCATTGGGGTGCCTTCCAATGGAGTGGAAACTGGGACTTTATACACCATTTTATTGTTCCCTCCCAGCCGAAGTGAACAACAAGTACATACGTGAGGACAAATTCAAATCACGCGATTGCCCACGGGTCTCTGTTGAGGTCACTTCTCTTCGTGGAAAAGATGTAGAACAGGGGCTATGGTTTAGGGCCAGAGATTCGGCTGGGTTGGGGTACACATTACACTGCCAATGCACATGTTAGGGGTAGAGATTCTCCTTACAGGATGATTTGAGGTTCGAAAGGGTTCGAGCACAGTTGAGATAACGGGAATGGAAACACGATTTAACGGAGTCGATACAGAGCTTCACGACATGCATTTGGGAGGTATACTGTGAGATGATTAGGGCAGGTTAGGGCATGAAGGAGAAATCTAATAACGGGTTTGGGTCGCAATTCGAATCGATGCTATTCCGATTACTGCGAGAAGCACGAACTCATCAATGGATTCATAACCAGTTGAAGGGTCGACGCATCCCGGAGGGTGCATTTCATTACAGTCGGAAGGGGTCGTTGTAACGGGAAAAAAGAAGTAATGGTAGTAGAAAAAATACAAACATGACTAAAGACAACAGGTACTGGTTGTCTGTGTATTGTCATGTTTATGAACAATGAAAGAAAAATCGAGACAGATATCTTGCTTGTGTTTTTGTCCAAATATACGTTTGGATATTTGATCTCATCTCAAACTTGAAACGGGATGAGAATTTTGGGTTTTGTCCGCACCCCCAAACTTGCCCTAAGTCAATGTTGTAATGCAACTAGATGTGAGAGAAACTGAAGCACATTTGATTTTATTCATTTGAAGAAGAGAAATAGATTAGTGCATAAACGTTTGAATGACTTAGTATTTGTTCATTATAACTTGAAGCTGAGAGAGAGGTAAATTTTTTTAATACTAATGTTTTCACTGTTGAAAAATATATAACATTTTTACTTATGTTTGATTTTATTTTGACAGGAGCATAAAAAAGGAAAGAGATGCTTTAGATCCAATCAATCTTGAAAACATTGATTTGATGGAAGAATGGGTGGGTGAAGAATCTGAGCTTCTTGATGGAGAATATTTGGATTGGGCAAGTATTGAGGAGCCATTAGCTTCACTAAATGAGGAAGAGAATGATAATGTTGGTGTTGATGTTGATGACGGTGATGACATTGATGAAAATATTTTGATTAACATGTCGAATCATGATCCTTATTGTCTTTTTTATGAGGATGAGTATCTTTGATGACATAGTGACGTTAATAATTTTATCATAATAATGTTGATGTTTATAACTTTATGTTAGTTGTAACTTAAAACTTAAGACTTGTATTGAGAAGTATTGAGTTTATGACTTATTTTGTTGTTATTTTGGAATACATTTAATACTTATATATATATATATATAATTTATCCAGGTTTAAATTATTCCAAGACGGTACACAAAATGGTACCGGTACCGAAATGGTATCGGTACCGAAATATTATTCCTGAATGGTACACGAAACGATACCGATATCGAAATATTTCGTTCTAGTGCCTTGACCGGTACAGTATTCAAAACATTGAGTTAGACACCTCCATAAGGTGTCGAAGGAGATGTAGATATACCTCCGAAATGAGACTTTGATTCCTAAAAAATTGCTAGTTGAATCTTACGAAAATATTCTTGTTGCATGACATTCATGCCATGTAGATTTAGCATCATTATCAGAGTCCCATTTAGCTGAAATGTTCAGTACTTTTCATTGATATTTCTCATGTATTTATACAAGTAAAATATAATCAAAGTTTGTTACATAACTAGAGAGAATAACATAAAAGGATCCCTAAGGTTACAGTGTTGTATTATGGTGCATTACAGGTATTATTTACATCTATGCTAATACGCCCCCTCGAGTCCAATGGTGTGTCAAGAACATTGAGACTCGACCGAAAATAAAAGAATTTTTCAGAGACCAAAGGCTTGGTAAATATATCCGCAATTTGGTCCATTGTGCTGAGAAATGAAACTGTCAATGATTTTGCTGCCACTCAGTCACGGACAAAATGAAAGTCAATATCCATGTGTTTTGTCCGATAGTGGTAAACTGGGTTGGTTGCAAGGTAGGTTGTGCCAATGTTGTCACACCATAAGGTTGGAGCACGTGAGAGAGAAATCCTTAGTTCACGCAAGACTGTTTGTAACTAGATTGTCTCAGCTACAACAGTGGCAATAGAGTTGTACTCAGCTTCCGTGTTTGATCTAGCTTTTATTTTATGCTTTTTGGAACTCCATGAAATCAAATGGTTGCCAAGAAAAATGCAATATCCACCGGTTGATCTTCTGTCATCAGGGCATCCTGCCCAATCGACATCGGAATAGGTTTGGGATCATGCATGAATTGACATACTTTATTCACTGAAAAACTAATATATGGCTGAGTATGTGACAAGTATTGAAGTGCTCCAACAATGCTTCTAAAAAGAGTTGGATCATCAAAAGAAGGAGAATCATAAGATGACAGTTTTAAAGATGCTGCCATGGGTGAGGACATGGGTTTGGCATTCAACATGTTGCTACGATGTAGCAAGTCCTTGATGTACTTTCTTTGAGTGAGTTGAACACCATCCTTGAGATAATCTATCTCCAAACCCAGAAAATAAGACAACTGGCCTAGGTCCTTAATAGGAAATGCTTGACTCAAGGCAGCAATTAAGGAATCAATAGCAGTATCATGTGATGAAGTGATAACAATATCATCTACGTAAACCAGCAGATAGAGTTTAATATCACCATGAACAAGAATGAATAACGATGGATCGGCTTTGGAAGCAATGAAACCATACCCATGGAGCCATGAGCTAAGCTGAGCAAACCACGCTCGTGGGACCTGTTTGAGCTTGTACAGTGCCTTCTCCAATTTGCACACATATTGTGGATGTAGGTGATCAATGAAGCCTTAGGGCTGGTGCATATAGACAGTGTCGCTCAAATCATCATGAAGAAATGCATTTTGAACGTCAATTTGGCGCATGGACCATCTCTGAGCTACAACAAGCGAAATAATCAACTAGATGGTGGGAGCTTTAATAACGGGACTGAAGGTGGTAAGATGGGTGATGGGAAGGGGCCAGACTGACTGAGATTGAGGGGTTTGGGCCTGGGCCCAGAATAGAAGGAGTAATGAGAGGAAGGAAAGCATCAGTTGATTGAATATGAGGTAAGGTGGGCTGGGCCGAAAGATGATCATGCGGAAAAGAGGCCTCATTGAATAGGATATCCCTGGAGACATAAAGCCTATTTGAAGAGAGGTCCAAACACTTATAGCCTTTTTGTGATGGGCTATAGCCTAGAAAAAGACAAGATTTGGATCGAAAATGCATTTTGTGATTATTATAAGCCCGAAGATTAGGCCAACATTCACACCCAAATACTTTGAGAAATTTGTAGTCCGGATCTTTATTAAAAACTAGAGAATAGGGAGATTTATTGTTTAAAGTGGGAGAGGGAAGACAATTTATGAGGTAAACGGCGGTTTCAAAAGCATCGGCCCAAAATTTGTAGAGTAATTTTGCATGTGCCATTAAGGCAAGTTCGGTTTCAATAAATATGTCTATGTTTGCGTTCCACAAGTCTATTTTGTTGATGGGTATGTGGACATGAGAATTGATGTGTGATGCCAAGTTTTTGGCAAAAGGGGGTGAGTGGTTTGAATTCACAACCACCATCCGTTTGAAAAGAAATTAATTTTGAATTGAATAGACGTTCAACGTATGGTAAGAAACTAGTGAAAACATGATAAACATCAAACTTGAGTTTTATAGGGAAAAACCAACATAATCGAGTATATTGATCAACAAAAGATAAGTAAAATCGAAAACCACTTCTAGACAAATAGGGGCTGGGCCCCAAACATCAGCATAGATGAGTTCAAGTGGCTTTGAGGCTTGGGCTCGATTTGAGAAGAAGGGTTTTTGATGACTTTTGGCTAAGGGACAATTGGAGCTGACATAAGAGTGGTCTATGCGACCAGAGATAAAACGATGTTGATGTAAGACACGAGATACAAGCTGAAGAGAGGAGTGGCCTAAACGACGATGCCATTGAGCGGTGTAGATCTTTTCGCCGACGTGCGTGGAAGGGAAAGAAGATAGCGCCAATGTAGGTGAAAAAACGTAGAGACCATTAATGTTAGGACCGGTGAGGAGGAGTTTCTTGGTCGTAGTGTCCTTCACAGAGAGAAAAGATGAGTGAAATTCAAAGAAGCAGTCATTATCGGAGCAAAACTTACAAATGGAGACAAGATTTTTGTTGATTGAAGGAACATGAAGCAATTTATTTAGAGTAAATGAAGAAGAAGAAGAAGAGAAGAATGTCGAGTCACCGATATTTTGGATGGATAGTGCAGTCTCGTCACCTACCTACTCGAACCTAATCACCATCAGTATAGGGTTGGGAGGAGATATTGAGGTTGTCAAGATTGTTTGGATTGTGGTGGGTTGCGACTGAATCAGGGTACCAGGTGGTGTCTGGGTAGGTAGGGGATGGTTGATAAGTGTTTGTGAAATTGGCTGAAAAGGATGGAAGAGCCTCATATTGGTAGGAATGGTTGAAATGGTGTCGACATTGTAGTGCAACATGGCCAGGCTTACCACACACTTGACAGATTTGGTGAGAATGGAGGGTAGGTATTTGAGGGTGGATTGGGATAGCTGCCACTGCGACCTCCTCTGTTGTATGAGTTGGAGCATCCTCTGGTATTCCCATTTCTGCTGGATATGCCTCCTCTTGAGTAGCCTCGACCACGTTGGGTACCACCTCCAGTTGTTGTGACATTCACCGAAGGTTCATTGGGGGACATGGTCCTATTTGAGTGAGCTACCTGCTCTCATGAATAAGAAGAAGCTGAAATAGTTCTTAGGAGGAGACAGGGTCAGACCTTGTGGTAATGGAGGTCACGAAGGATTCATATGAGGGGCCAAGCCCGATGAGCAAGTATGTGACAAAATCCTGGTCAGGAAGAGGACTTCCAGTTGAGGCTAAGGTATTGGCTAGTGCTCGTACTTTGGAAAAGAAATCTGTGATGGAAAGCTCACCTCGAGCAAGGTTAGCTAATTGAAAACGAACTTGGAATTGTTTGGTCTGTCTTCTTCCAGGCAGAGTACTTAGGGTTAACAGTGGGTTGGTCAGGAATAAATTGAGGAGGAGAAAGGAGAGTGCCATCGACGTATTGGTATAAGTCTTGGCCATGGAGATAGGCACTAACCTAAACTTTCCAGAGTGGAAAGTTACTGGTAGTGAGCTTGCTAGTTACGACATGGGAGAAGGAGGGTGCAGAGGTTGAGATATTCTCATCAGAGGCATCAGCCATTCTGAGACTGAGTGTGGCGCCCCCGACCCCCGTGTAAGGGAAACACGGAAATCGAGACGCCGGGATGATGACAACACGGTCACACATCCCAACGTACGTGTCAAGTGTGTGTACATGCAATGGTGTACAACCACAACGCAGCGGATTAGTCAACTAAGTACCAGAATTTAAATACAAGTAAACATCAGTAAAGTTTTAAAAGCAGTTATACAGTCATCCAAAATAAAATTAACACATGTCCCGAAAATACAGAAGGGTAAAATAAAATAACAAGCTAGTGATCCCAGATCACTCCTCGGGCGGAGCCGTCTCCTCAGGCTCACCCTCCTCATCCTCATCTGCATCAAAATCTGCGTTACCACAGAATGGTACCGCAGGTAAGTATAACCCAAAATAATCCTCAAGAAATAAAAATGCATTAATGCCACCAACATGCATGCATATGAAGAAATATACATTTTCCTCAAAATATCATTTTCCCCGAAAATGATTAATTTTCCAACACACGCCAAAATCTCATTTGGCCCAAAAATACTCCGTAAAACATTTTCTCAGAAAATGAATTACACAAAATCCAACACACGCTATTTTCCCAGAAAATAGTCCATTTTTAGTGTATGCACCATGATCTCCCCTATGGGTCATCCGCACACCCTGGCTTTGTAGCGATGCCCACTTACGCGCCCAACACGTTCGTGGGTACATCCACTACACAACGAGCGATGCCCAGTTCCGCGCCCAGCGCGTACATGGCCAGACATCCTCTAGTCCCCGCCAGCAGAAGGACCACGGAGTCGGCACGAATCACTCGTCCGATCCCATTGTCGCCCAGCGACAATCCAGGGGACGTTACTCAGTTTATTCCGCTCCCGAGTAACCAGAGGAGCTCCACCGAGATAATGCCCCATCTCGGCTTGGGGTTCGTGATACACACGCACCCAACAAATCATTCGCATGAAAACCCAGTTTTCATAAACACATGAACATGAATGCAATACACGAAAACCCAGTTTTCCTTTACAAACATGAACATGCATGAAATGCACATGAACCAACCAATCCAAAATCCATCAATAACCAATAACCAATCCAATTCAATCAAACCAACAACTCCAGTCACAAATCCATCCGACCCCCGTACTCCTCGGACTCAGTCCGGCATGCCAAAAAAAATACAGTGAAAAGCGTTAGTGCAAAAATACATAACATTCATGAGAATACTTTGGAGAAATACTTACAGCGCTATATAATAATTTCCGGAGGATCACGGAGTTGAAAAAGGCGTCGTCTGAGCAACACCACAGTGTAAAATACACTGTGGCCGTGGGTCACAAATACCCACTTTTCAACGGAGACAAACGAAGACCCCAAAATGGTAGGGTAGGGCCTAGAGAGGTCGGTGAAACCAATGGTGGTGGTGGTTTGCCGTGGGTGGCGGCGCAAGGGGTGTTTTTAGGCCAAAAAGGCCGAAATCGGAGATGTACTTAGTGTGGCTTCACCGGTGACGGATCGGAGCCGGGGTTGGGTCCAAAGGGTTGCCAAGAGGTCGGGGATGATGTGGTAGGAAGATAGTGGCCGGAGGTGGAGCGACGGCGGCGCAACGGCGGAATGAGTGACGCGGCTTCGGAGGGTGCGTGCGGGCTACCGGCGGCGAGATAGGGGCTGGGATTTGGGGGGTGAGGTCGCCGGAGGGAAGGGGTGCTAGTCGGCCGGGCGGTGTCGCGCACGGCAGCGCGACGGCGACTGGGCTGGGAGGTGGACGGACGCACGGGGAGAGAGAGAAGGAGAGAGAGGGAGCTGGTCGCGCGGGAGAAGGAACCGAAAGAAAATAAGGGAAAAAGAAAAAAGGAAGGAAAAGAAAAGGAGAGGAAAGAAAAAGAGGGGAAAAGAAATGAGGTCCAATCCTCATAACTTGGGTCACAAAAATGATCCAACGGAAACGATTTTAAAACCACAAGTTAAATAAAATAATTTAAACGTAATGGTAAAGTCAAATTGAAATAATTAAATCCCACAGTAATTAATTAAATATGAAAAGCAGTTTAAATGCACAACAATAAATAAATATTAAGAAAGCACATAAAATATTGATTTTTCCCAATTAAAAATCCTAAAAATAATCCAATTAAAATCCAATAATTTTAAAACAAGAGAATAATTTTTTGAATAACATAAAAAAATCCTTCAATAAAAATACACTAAAATACGGGGTGTTACACTGAGGTCTGGAATGCTTTGATACCATATCAGAGTCCCATTTGGCTGAAATGTTCAGTACATTTTCATTGATATTTCTCATATATTTATACAACTAAAATGAAATCAAAGTTTGTTACATAACTGGAGAGAATAACAGAAAAGGATCCCTATGGTTACAGTGTTGTATTATGGTGCTTTATAGGTATTATTTACATCTATGCTAATAATCATTATCTTTAGTTCAAACTTCTTCTTCTCTAGTTCAAAATGTGGTGAAGAAGATGTGCTATTACAACCTCCTCCTCCACTTTGTAAGAGAGTGGTGAAGAAGGGATCATCATCAAAATATGTGTTCATCATTGAAAAAGATTAAATTTTCAAGGAGTTAGAAAAGTTACCTAATATAAGTCTAAATTTACAAGATTCCAGCTTCAGTTGCCTTGGTTTTTAAAAGTAATTTGTTTTCAAAAGTTAAGTGAGAGGACAAATGCAAAGCAAATATAAATGCATACCAGTTGCCTTGCAAACCAACAAAAACAACATAATATACTCTGTTTTGGTTTTTCAGAAATGATAGATATCATAGATAATTGAACTGATTGGAGGGCAATCAATAAACAGCAACCAAATAGCAACAACCATTTTATGCTTGACCAAACAGCAAGATGACTAAGTTTCACACCAACTTGAATTAAACAAATATAAAAAGTGAAGTAGGTAGATGTTGGTTAGAAAGAGGACCAAACACCCATAGCAAGATAAAACCATAGCCAAAATATGAACTCTATATAGAGCTACCATGAAAAACTAGTTCTTTTATTTTTACCTTCTTTTTATTTCTTTACATATCCAGAGCCATAGGAGATAAATATTTGCTAGTTCCTAAGATTTTATTAAGATCAGATTAGCAAAAGAGACTCATATATGAGAATATCTGCATGAAAGCATAGTGCATGACAAAAACTAATATAATAAGAACTTCACCAGATTGCAAAATGTGATTGAGAAGTATTTAAGACACGAGTATCTCAACCAAGCCTAAATAGAAAGGTATATTAACGTAAATACTTTTGTATTTTCAATAACAATTATCAAAGATTTATAAGAAGCAAATTCACAACTACGCATGTTGAGACGAATGGAAGATGAAGATACTTTAATCATGATCACTCTCCAATAGTTATAAGTGCACAATAAACAAATGCAAAGCATTACTCATGGTCTGTTTCCATAGCAAATTCATAGCAAGTCACAATGAAGCATAACATTTGTGAGAGAAACCCAATAGAGTGACAATGAACTCATGAACTCGTGCCCTACAACAGAGTTTTCTATCTGTCTAGTAATGTTTGCAGAAAGAAACCCATCCTCCCAAACCTCTCATTACAACCTTCCAAGCAAATCAAGTCACCCAACTTTCAAAACTTGGAAGCAAATCAAGTCTCCAAAAACGATAACTTCCAAACTAACATAGACCTTCTGATCTAATCAATGAGAAAACATGAAACAAAGAACCACTTTTTATTTTATTTGCCCAAGAAAATAAAAACGTACCAAGTATAGGGATAATTGCAAATTAGTTTGTCAAGAAACTAAGAAAATGTAAATGCAAAAAAGTAAGAAAATCTAAGCAAATCACATAGAAAAAATGGGCATGCTTCTTGATAACACACTACGCATGAACATAGAGAAATACCCAAATCGCAAACCAAAATACCGAAATCGCAAATCAGTTACACGAAAATACCCAAATCGTGATTTTCTTGTGACATATTTGTGGAGGAAATGCACAACTTTTTGGATGACTATTCACCGGCAAGGCAACCCTGTGACAGATTGGTCCTTGCAAACCCTAACACACGGTGATTCAATCACTTTATGAAGAGGAAATGATAGAAAATAGAAAGAGAAGAGGGAGAGGAAATCTAAGCAGAGAAGAGGGAGAGATGAGCAAGGAAGAGAAATTACCTTTTGGGCTGGAAGACGACGGCTACGTGGACTCACGACGGAGAGAAGGGTGCTTGCGGTTGAAGAAGACGAAGGACTCAAGACGAAGAGAAGGGTTTGTTCGCACATTTCGGGATGAAGAAAGGAAAAACGAGGGAAATGAGATGAAGAAAGAGAAAAGAAAGAGGAAAAGTAGATGAAATAATAAAATATAGTTTCAATGGTAAACAGTAACTTGCTATGTTTGGAGAGGAGTCCAGATTTATTGTAGCTCAAGTATTAAGTTTTGGACTTTTAGCTAGTCTAATGTAGATGTTTTTTCTCACAAAAAGCCAAATTATGGACTTGCATTGGTATTTGGCTAGACCATTGCCAATTATCTAACCTTATTTATAAAAGAGAAAAAAGAAGAGAGGTTTTATTTTGTATTTTTTATAAGAGCATTGGCAATGGACTAGCCAAATGTCAATGCAAGTCTAAACTTTAGCTAAATATGAGAAAACGCTTTCACATTGGACTAGCCAAAAGTCCAAAACTTAAGATTTGAGCTACAGTAAATCTTAAATCCTCTCTAAACATGGCTAGCTACTATTCACAATGAAAAATAATATTTTATTATTTCATCACTTCCCTCTCTCTTTAAATGGTAAAACATGCATGACATGCACATTATTGATTCTACTGATTGCGAATATTGATAGAGTAGATACATTATTTTTACAAAGCATGAAAATTTAAAAAATATATGAATTGTATTTGTAAAAAAAAAAAAAAAAAAATTATATTATTATTTTAACTTAAAATAACTAGTCTAATGTAGACTCATTTAATAAAAAATTAATACTATAGTCAAAAATTAAGATTCTAACTAAATTTTAGACTTGACAATGGCTAGCCATGGCCAATGCTCTAAGCAATTGCTTGTAGATAAGCACTAGTGCACTAGATTCTGAGATAACTTGGTCGTTCATTAAAGTGACTTGTGTGGACCCTTGGGTTGTAGTGCGTGGTATGTACAAACAAAGAGATCATGAATGCTTTTAAAATATCTTTAAGCAAGTTTGCTTATTGATACATGAAAACTGTAACACATTATTGATAATGATGGACATACAATATTTTTTACAATCATATTTTATAAGAGGGATGTTTTAGTAAAATAACTTATAAAAAATTTAAAATTTAAAATTTGAAATAAAAAAAAAATTGATAAAATGAGACTACCAATCAATAGGTATATATATTATACGTAAAATTATAAATACATGCAGTGCTACTAAAAAAATTGATATTTTCAATAATAATTATAATAGACGCCAATGTAAATTGTATATTTACATATCAAATTATAAGTAACAAAACTCTTATTTCCTTTTTACTTTGACTTGCAAAAAGGATAAATGATGCAGGCTAGAGGTTAGAACTTGAAAGTTTTTTCTTGAATGTAGTTCTTTATCTATGAGGAGTTGCAATGTTCCACTGTAAATCTCATTTTGGATAAATGAAGAATAATAAGGAAGAATGAATATGATAAGTGTTTCTTGAGTGTCAAGTCTAATATAAACTTATTATTAGGTGGATTAATTAGTCTTTATAATAATTTCAATGAACTCCAATTATAACATTGACTAGTTATTTCGTTGTAATAAAATCATATGAGAACAATTATACAATCATACTTGTAAAATATGTAATATTCATAGATTTTCAAGTATAATATATGTAACTCTTATATAGTCATATTAATTATATAAGTTTAATATGCTTATGTAATGTGCTATAAATTATCAAATTATATGCATATGCATAGACATATATATATATATATATGCACATGGTACTGAACTATCCTTGTGTTATTATATTATGCACAGGCATATCTTATTTAAAGATTGTACCTTATCAATGTTATGATAGTTTTCTAGCTATTTTGTGCAGTGTAGTCAGATCCACCTGGTTCATTAGCCACATTTCACTTAGTGTTGTTGGACTTAGGGGCGTAATCGGTTCGATTTGATCCGATTTTGAACAAATTTTGAGACCTAACCGGTATACACTAATTTTACATTTTCAAGAACCAATACCGCACCGGTTAACCTTCTAAACCGGTACTTCCGGTTTTATAGATTCCGGTCCGGTTTGGTCTGATTTTTTAATTTTTAATATATATTAAAATTTTAATCTCTTATACTTATATATATATATTAATATATATAAATATTAGTAATACACTAATACTATTAGTATATAGTAATACTATTATTATTACTATATGTTAGTGATAATATAGTAATTAATATATTAATGTATATTAGTATTATTAATATATTTATCAAAAAGAATATGTTGAGAATTTATTAAGTCATAAAATATGATCAAATAAATGTTCATGTTTAAAATTAAAATTATATGTTATAAATTATAATATAACATTATTTCATGTATAATTATAATTTTAAAATATTATATATAATATTAAAAATTAATTCAAAATATATAAATATGTGAACCGGTATGATCCGGTCCTTGAAAACATAAAATCGAGACCAGACTGATTATGACCCATTTTTAGAATGAAGGAATCGGTCTCGGACTGAACCGATTCAAAATCGGACTGAACCAACCGGTCCGGACAAGTTTAGGTCGGTTTTTCGATTTATTTTTACGGCCTTAGTTGGACCACCCTTCAAAGGTGCATAGTCATCCTATTTTTTAAAATTTAGATCTATGTATTTATTTATTATTAGAAATGATTAAGTGTGAGTGTGTTTTAATTTATTTCTTAATAAAAAGTGAATAAAAAGAAATTGCTTGATCAAAATTTTATTCAAGGAAAATTATTTTTACAATTATAGGATAGTAAACTTTGTGCATTCTCTTTAAAAAAAGGGACAAATCTAGAATCCACATAAAGACCCAATATTTTTAAAAGAATTATGCGAACCTTGCATACATTAAAAGTATATTTAGTATTAATCTTTACTAAAATGTGAGATTCTAAATTCTTCTCTCTTTTTAAGTAAAGTATGATTAAATATTATACATGTTGGTGTGTGCATCAAGAGCATAGAATATTTAAACTGTAAGATGGAGGGGCATGTGCACACCCCTCTTGTGCCGGCATGTAACACATGGCTTAATGGTCATGCGTTACATGCTTAAGAATTAAAGTGACTGTTTGCCACTATATTGTATGACTTAAATGTTGGCTTTTAAGGCCAGCTGTATGAGATGCATAGGAAAGACTATATATAGTCTCCTCAAATGGTTCTAGAAAATTCTAAAAAGTACAGAATCTCTCTCTTTTTGTTCTCTCTTGTGAAAGTATATAGGTTGTGGATTTGTTGAGTATTACTCTACTTTATTCTACGTAGTATACTTCACCATCAAGAGGAGATGCTTGAGGCTTGCTGTATTATTTGTTCAGGCTGGATAAATTTATAGAGCAACTTAATAAACTGTGCTTGAGGTATTCTATTCTCTAACATAAACATTATATATAAAACAAGTTGAAATAGATATTAACATGTTTAATATCTATAATGTGACATATAACATGCTAGTTCTACACTTAGGGCTGTAAATAAACCAGTCTGTTCAATAGCCCGCTCGGTACTCATTCAGTTAAACTCGAATCGAACTTGACTCGTGGAAAAAAAAGCTTGCTCGTGAAAATAGATACCCGCTCGAATTATAAATGACACATACCCGACAAAACTCGACTCGACTCGGCCAAGGCTCGTTAAGACTCGCTCGTTTATGCTCGAGTCGACTCGATTAAAACTAAGTCATATATTGATAAATATATACATACACTTATGTATATATACACATATATATATGTAGTAACTAATAATATAAGTAAACTACTTTTATAATTAAATATATAATATTAATTATTTATGTCTATATAGTGAATATACTTCATAAGTATATTTTATAATTTGTATAATAATTAGTCGATAAAACTTAATAATTTAATATACTAGTATGTGAGAATCATATATGAAATAGATATATACTATCATATTAAGTGTATGTACTAATAATATATGTAGGCATATAATATATTGTTATTTTAGATAAATATCAATTAGTTATATATTAATTATTTATAAATTTTATAAAATTTTATAATTCAATAGAGATTCTACTTGTTAGTTGTATAAATTTAATATTAGATTTTTTAATTTTTTTTAATTTATTAATTATTAAATCTTATTAAAAAAAATTCACAATTCGAGCTCGAGCTCGAGTTCGGCTCAACTCAAACTCGTTCGTGGGACGAGTTCGAGTTCAAGTGAAGTGTTTAGCTTATCGAGTCGAATTTAAATAAAAAAAAAAAAATCTCAAACTTGAATCCAAATATTTTGAATCGAATTGAGCTCGACAAGCCAAAAATTAACTCGTGTGAACTCGATTACATCCCTATTAACAGTATCTACGCACGAAAAGAGTAACGCATGTTAGTTTTTATGTTTTTACCACTTTACCCTGCCATGTGTCATCCATCTAACATTACCCTAATTCTCTCTTATCTCCTCCTCTTTCTCTCTCTGATTCAACTCACTCACTCTCTCTCTCCGTGGCCATATCAAGCACAATGAAGACGTGATCGTCGCTACCGACAACGGTGTTCTTAATCTTATGTACCCATTATAATGATCTCTTTCCGAGTTCTAATATCTCTAAAGGATCAAACTTGTTCTTCGGCTTGGACGGTTTGGATCAAGCACTAATGTTAATCCTCTGTTCTTCAGGTACTTCCACCTTTTTCCTTTCATTTTTATTTTTTTATTTTCTTGGCTAATTTTGTATCTATTACTGAAGTATTCTTTTTGGCCTTTTGTTTTTTTTTTCCCTTTTTTTCGTGTATTGTTCGATTGGGATCTTTCTATGAATGGTATACAGTGTATATAGTAACAAAGCTTTCATTTTTATGTTTGTTTTCTTTTGATCAGTGAAGTGGTTGTGAGATTGATATATTCGGCAAAGGAAAGAACTCTTTGGAACGTTTTTTGACATATGGAAAACCCAAAAACCCCAGAAACCCTAGAAGCTAAAGACCCAGGTCATCAAACCCTAGAAGAAGCTTCTGAGTCTGCTGGGATGTCTGATCTGAGTAAGAAATGTGCTGGGTTAGAATCCATTCCGGAGATTTCGGTTGAAGAAAATGGAAAAGTGGTTGATGTAAAACATAACGGTGTTGGGGTGGATAATGTGGGACTGCTAGATCAAGTGGTTGAAGTTGATGAAATCAACGGTGGTATTGAAGATGAAAACGTGGTTGCGGTTGTGGAAACAGTGGCCAGTATTGAGGAGAGTTGCATAAATGGTGTTGGTATTAAGAAGGGTTGTCTGGTAGAAGGTGGGATGGATAGGGATGATGACGCACCAAAGGGTTCCAAGGACTCAAAATTGGACGGGGGATTAGTGGGTTTGGTTAGTAACGGAAGTAACAATGAGGGAGCCGAGAAGATTGTAGAAGAAAAAGAAATGAAAGATGATAGTAGGATGGGATTAGATGAAGTTGATTTGACAAGGAAGATAGACGTTTCCAGAGATGGTATATCACTTTTCGTGGATATTTGTGGTCCTCCTTCCAGACTTAGTCAAGATAACATTGATGAAGAAAAATGTTGTGGATTAATGTTCACCAAGGAGAAGCCAAATGAAGCTGGCGATGTGGAGGAGAAGGGAAATGATAATCTAGAATATAATTTTTCTGTGGGTGATGTTGTTTGGGTTAAAACTAAAAGTCAAACATGGTGGCCAGGAAAGATTTATGATCCTTCAGATGTACCAGAGTTTTCTGCAAAGAGTGAGCAGAGGGAATGTTTACTTGTCGGATATTTTCAGAGCAGCCATGTTGGTTGGTGTAGCCCATCACAATTGAAGTCTTTCCATGAGCACTTTGACCATATGTTGGGGCTAAACAAATCAAGAACTTTTGCTGGAGCTGTGGAGAAGGCTGTGCATGAGTTTGGTAAGCGTGTGAAGATGGAGATGACGTGTTCTTGTGCTCTGAAACAAGGTCAGCAATCAAGTGGTGATGGTCAATCCAAGAAAAGTGTTTGTGGACCTGATCGTAAATCTGGTGAACTTGGTGAATTTATGGCTACTCAGTTTGAACCTGCTAAGTTTCTTCTGCAACTTAAAACTCTAGCGGTGGTTGTTTCTATGCCTGGCATGATTGAGTTTTCTGTCGCACAAAATCGTCTATCAGCATTCTACCATTCCGTGGGCCACTCCCAGTTGCCAATGCAGGTACTCCAGGAAACAAGTGATATTGAAAATGGTTATGATGACATGTCAATGGTTGAAAGCAAATTTGTTGTTAAGACTGAAGACAACGATACATGCTCAGCTGATGAGAACTTGCAAACCACTCTGCTTACTGAGTCACAGAAAGAATCAGAGAAAGGGAAAGAACGTTATAACTCAAATGGCATGGCATCTAAATCCATAAAGAGAAAGGGGGAGAAGGTTTTTGAGTCAAGAGAACGGAAGAAGAGCAGGTACTTATCTTTCCCTTATATAAACTGGGAGCAGAAAGGCTTGCCAACTGAAACAGAAGACTCTAAGACTCCAAAAGTTCCTGAAGAAGTGGATACAAACGTCAATTCAGGTCAGTTTACTTTTCTCTAGATAAGCCTCTCTCTTGTATACTTGCTATGCACTTGGGTTGTGCCTTTTGCGCTTTTTAATAAATAATTCTTACTTATAAAAAAGATTCAGGACAGTTTACTGGGTCCCCTGCCGTTGCTAAGTGTAGCAGCAAGAGTTTCTGGAGGAAATGGTACAAGAAATTCATAAGGGGGAGCAATAAACTCGGTAAATCAGATTTAATAAATGCATCTTCAGCTGAATTGCTCTCTGAACTCCAGTTTAGAGCTGTGGATTGTCTATATCAAAGCGAGAGTGAAAGTTTCAATTCAATTGAGTGGTTCTTTTCCAGATTCAGAGTTTCAGCGTATCATGACGAATCTGCTTATGATATGGACTGCAAGAATATGGCTGCTCAGAATGAGACCATAGCTGCCGAACCTGTCTTTTTGGCAGGGAATACAGAGGAGAGTAAGCACCCTCCCCCTGCTGCTAAATCAGTTCTAAAGAAAAGAAAGAAAAAGGCATTTTCGCAGCATTTAGGGGCTGAGCGTAGTTCCAGCATTCCGAATTTGGTGGGAGGCAATGTCTCTGGTGTACGGGATGCTAATGGAAACCAAGGAAAAAGTTCAATTGAGATTAGTCAACTGGCAACAGACGCTAAACCGGAGGAAAAGATGGGAAAGAAAAAAGGAAAAGCAAACTCAGGCCGCTTGAAGACTAAGTCACTTTCAGGCCTATCAGATGTCAATATAAACATCGCAACTAATAGTTCGTTCTTGACAGATTGCTTGGGAATGGGCCACCCCATGCCCAGTGGTAGACTTAAGCAAACAGAACCAAAAGAAGGAGTGAGTCCGAAGTGTGTGCAAAATAAACAAGGAACTCAAATACCAGATTTGAATGGGAACAGTGCCATATCCATATTGTCAGTTCAAGATCAACTGGATACAGGTCGTGTTGCTGCTTCTCCGGGTAAATCCGAACCTAAAAAGAGAAAGAAGAAAGTAACTGCTCCAGGCTTACAAAATCTGAATGGAAATATTGCTGAAGCTGGTTCATTGGTCATAGATCTTGGGGTAATGAGCGCACATCCTCTTGATAGTATCACTCAGAAAAGTGATAGGGAAGTGAAGGAAGAAGCCACTTCAGTATGTCTGAACTCTAAACTTACTGCTGGCCCTCAGAGCTTAACTGGAAGTGGTGCTAAGCCTGGCATGTTGGTTAAAGACCCACAAGATATTTGCTTCGTCTCAGGTGAAGGTAAACCCGGTAAGAGAGGGAGAAAGAGAAAGGATAAAGCCGCTTCTGAGAACAAACCCATTATAGGCATTCCAGATTTGAATGGATTAAGTGCTGAACACAGCTCATTGGGAAAGGAATTTCATGAGGCTAACGGTCTCTTATCTCAAATTAAATCTGAGCCGAAGAAGAGGCGGAGAAAAGGAGAGGCTACCTCAGAGCATCCGAGAAGTAAATTGACTCCTAGGAGGCCAGATATTAATATCAATCATGATAGAATGGAGACTAATGAAACCGCCCTAGGGACTGCTCTTCTATTGACATTTGCCACAGGAGTTCCAATGCCTTCAAAAGAAGATTTAGTCTCAACATTTTGTAGGTTTGGACCCATAAAGGAATCGGAAACACAGTTGTTGAAAGATTCTGATAGTGCCCAGGTGGTTTTTATGGACAGTGTTGATGCTACTGAAGCTTTTCAGAGTTTAGAGAAGAATGCCCCTTTTGGTGCAGCCCTTGTAAATTTCCGACTTCATCATCCTTCATCAGATATCTCTGTAGTTTTGGAACCAGATAGGACTTTACTCACAGCCGTAGGCCTCACACCAATGGAAGCATCTCCGATGAATGGAAAGCCTTCCGGGTCAATGCCTAATCCTGATGAGGCACCTGCACTTGACTTTATAAGGCAAAATCTTCAGGCGATGACATCAATGCTGGAGAAATCTGGAAATAATCTTTCTCCAGAGACGAGAGCCAAACTGGAAGGCGAAATTAAAGGTCTCCTGACAAAGGTGAGCTCCATGGCTGGTTCTTCTTCCTCTACTTTACAGGGACTGTAAGATTTGGGGATACCTTGTTGTAGATTTCATTAACTTAACTCTTATTGGTCTTCTCTGGCACTCTTATCTGAATGTTGATGTTAGAATTGCAAACTTATTTAGTTTGTTGCAATTGAGGAGCTATAGTTCATGGCTCAATCTGTGGAGCTACATGCATCTTTATTTTTGTGAATTTGTAATCTCCAGTCACTGATCCTGCTGATGTGGCGCATTAAAGCACAGTCATTTAAAATGTTCCACATCAACATGTGCTGACTGAGATGATAAAAATCTAGGAAGAAGAATAACATTTTTCGGGCAAAAGGGAGAGAACCTATATTCCAGTCCATGCCATCATATATATCTGTTGACATGCTTTTGATCAACTTGAGTGGCTAATTATCTGGTTTCTGTTTGCTTTAAAACTCAGAATTGTAGGTAGAATTTTTAACTCCAAGTGGTTGGCCCAAGTGGTGAAGGTCTTGGTCTTGGGGTATCTCTCTTTAAGGTCTAAGGTTCAACACCTCATGGTGCAAACAATTCTTTGGAGCCACTGGAGTTTACTCTGCAAGAATGAGTCCGAAGGACCCTGTCTTGAGAGGATTCTTGACATAAAAAAAAAAAAATTATAGGTAGAATTTTAGAGTTTGAATTGCAAAATTTCATCAAATTGCATTGAAAACATGCCTATACAAAAAAGGTGCATAAAAAACATGGTTTACATGGCTAAATTTGAGTCTTGCAAGGTTACACCTTCAAATGATGAAACTCTGGAACAAAGTTAATTTTCGGATCATGCTTTTTTCCCCGTGCCATGGTTTCATTTCCCGGCTCGATTGGCCTGTCAAATGCTATGCATCACTTTCTTTTTCCTGATCAAGCTGATGAGGATAGAGTAATTAAGTTCAGAGTTTGATGCTGGTACAAGGTGTCAAAACATAAAAAAAGATAAAAATAAATAAATACACAATACACCACATGCCACAGTATTCTCCATTCAAATTTCAAACAAGATAATCAACATATCAGAAACAACTCCCCACGGCAAGGCATTCAGTTGAAGAAGATATTCCTAGTGGCAGGAAGAATCTTCTCAACTCTCTCAAACCAATTCCATAGTTCAAGTTGTCTCCAATCTAACATGGTGATATAATAGATTTCAAATGGGTCATATTTAAGTATTTTCTTAAAATTTTTCGCTGAGAAGTAGTTGATTGAAGATGCCACTTCACCATGTACTAAGGATTAAGAGTAGCGTTCATCGCCTCTACGAGACATACTAAAACCAGAAGATTGTTGATCATAATTATAACGTTCATTGTCCTCTAAATAGCCAATTATATTTATTTCCAACAAGACTTCAATTACCTAGATGATCAAAACACAGCAACACACATGTTGCTTCCTCCAAATTGCCAAGGATTTTATATTTTGCACCTCAATACTAAAACTAATAAATTGTACTCACCAAGGTTTTAAAAATCGTACCGTACCGGAACAGTAGCCGATACAAAGAAGGGACATGCTTCATACCAGAAAAAATTTCGGCTAGTACTAGCCGAAATCCGAGATACTGGCTGAAATGAGAATTTCGTCCAGTACGTCAAACCTGAATAATTGAATCAAATTGATGACATTTTTGTAGTTTAAGTAAAATTATAGGGTCATTTTCGTAAAATTGCAAGTAATGGGTACATAAAGGGTCATTTTGTGTATTTTTGCTGATTCTAACGGTAACCTGTACCTCTTGCTTTCTTGTTTAATTTTTATTGCAGGAAAAGGTAGCGCGTGCCCTCTTGCTTTTTTTTTTTTTAACTGCTTTCTTGTTTATTTGATATATGTACTGAAGTCTGAGATGCTTTATTTAATGAATGTATGTTTCTTGTGAAAACAAAAGTTTATATATTTCATATATGAATAGTATATTTGATATATATACTGAAATACTTTATTTAATGAATGCTTTATTTATTTTGTTCTTATTTTATAATATAGTTTATATATATAATTTATTCGTGTATAGATCATTCCAAAACGGTACACGAAATGGTATCGATATCAAAATATTTCGTTCTAATGTCTTGACCGACACGGTATTCAAAACTTTGGTACTCACAAACTAACACTTTACATCCTCCAATTAGCATCTAACCATATAAGATTGGACGATGTCACCTTCCTTTTTATTTATCTTAATGACCATAATTAAATTAAGATGCAAAGCATCAATTTTTGGTAGTTGGAGATACAGAATGCAAAACCCAAATAGTTTGTGGGTGCTAATTGTACTTCGAAAAACAATTGATCTTCACATGAAATAGACACCATTTTATCAATATCAATTGGTGGGATAATATAATCAGGAAGTTTATACTATAATCACACAAGTTAACTCACTTAGTAATGAGTTACATACCTTAGCTCGCACAACACATTGTGACGACTTTTAGTGGTGTGAAAAACAATGAGACCGTGCGATAGCTGAAGAATTAGAAAACCCGGCTATAAGACTAACAACAATAGGAGATATAGCAAGAATCATTGAGACAATAACTTGCTTTTTTGGTTTTCGGTAAATAAGGTTAATTTGAATTACCTCAAGGAGCGGAATTCTCACAAACCCGGATCTTTGCTCGTCTTACCACGTCACTTTGTTGTGATCGCACATCTATATCGCTTAGGAGGCTACTAGAGTCTCCTAAATAATTTCACGCTTCAAGATCAGGAGTTGATCAAGATAGTTGCTCTAAAAAATTGTAGAGACAGAGGAGAGCTTTTTTGTACGTTCACTTTTTCACTCTTATTATTAATGTACATAAAACTCTTATTTTTAGAGTTTTCTAATAGGATGGTTAATTAACTTCACTGAAGTTAAGTGGTAGTGGTGGGGAGTTAATTAATAACTTCCCCACCCATGTGGACACAACATGGGTCATGGGGTACCCACTATTAACATGTCCCACTTGTCCACAATGGGTACTATGCCCATTAAAAATCTTCTCGTGATCTCTTAATCAATTATCTCTCATACAGAAAATGAAGCGTGTGACTTGGCGAGAAGGCAAAGGGTATGAGTATTATATTAAGTTACCATCATACTAACTTAGTACATCACTCATAACATTTCGTCTATACCCCAGACTATTTGATCTCACTAGGTCAAGGGTCCTTAATCCCTCACGAGTTTATAACTCAAAGCAATTCTTGACCTCACATTATATAATATGCTAATGATCATATCGAGTCATACCGACATAATCTCCCGAGCTATAAGTCATAAAATAATAAGTAAGATTCCAAATAATCTTCCCTAGACACTCATGTCAATTAAATTAGATTTGACTGTTTTTCTAGATATGCTTTGCGAGATTGTATCATTCGTTGCCCTAAGAAAACATGCTAAAGTAGTGACATCAAGTTTTCATCTCATGACTTAGTTCCTAAGTTCAAGGGCATATAGATAGATCATCTATTGATCCATTTGGGCTCAGATAGTGATAGAGTAGGAACCCATCAAATCATGCTCCATCACTCCTTCATATAGTCGTCTATAGCACATATTGTACGAAATGTATGTTACGGCGGAACTCCCACTCAATTGAGCTTGTCACATTCAAATGCTGTAGGAATCTTAATCTAGTTACCACAAAAGGTGCTCTAACTTGAGTTTGTTAGCACATTCACTCATCTAGCGTCTGGTTAAGATCTCACATTTCGCTTTAATCAGGTTTCATGAAATTGTGCAAATCTTTCATATACGACTCTTATAAGTCTCATCTTAGCCAAGCTAAGGCGACATTTTTTAAATTTATTTTGAATGCTCCCAAAGCATTAAGATGTTTACTTACTTGCTTTCCAAGCGCCACAGTAATTAATTTATCTTATCTTGCTTGCTATTCAAGCGCCAAGGTGATCACCTATGTGAGTGGACTGATCTTTGCCCGATGACATCTTTATAATGTGTGTTTTTCATGTAGGATCAATTAACTTATAATATGAGATAAACACAATAATCTCATTGATGCAATAGATACTAATAGTGTCAGATGTATAATAAAATCTAAGATATCTTTAATACAACATATATCAAATCCGCTGAAGTCCCAAACTCCTAACATGGGTTTGGAAAACATTTCTACTAGTAGCCTTAGTAAGAGGATCAATTACCATCTTGCTAATAGAGGTATGTTGTTGGATCACCTCACCTCGCACAACAGTATCTCGAATGTAGTGAAAACGAATATCTATGTATTAGGTTCTGCTATGGTATTTGGGATCCTTGACATATGCCAAAGTTGCCATACTATTACTATATATCTTAACGGCTTCATTTGCAAGAGCCGTAACCTCTAGGCGTTGAAAAAATCTCATTAACTGAACAACCTTTTGTACAGCTACTGAACAAGCAACATACTCTGACACCATTGTGGATAAAGCAATGCATGATTGTTTCTTGCTACACCAATAAACAACTCTCCCATTAAGCATAAATGTGTAACCTGTCGTGGATTTTTGCTCATCTTTATCACTAGCCCAATCAGCATTACTATAACCCTTCAATCTCATATCTCCACTCTGATAGCAAAGAACGAGGCCTGCTATCCCACGAAGATATAAAAAAGTCCTCTTAACTGCTTGCGAATGAACAGGTCCTGAGTTACTCTGGTAAAGACTAACCAATCAAACTGCAAAACAAATGTCAGGTCGTGTACACAACATAGCATACGTCAGACTTCCAATTGCACTTGCATATGGAAGTTTGGTTATTTCTTTCTTTTCCTCATCATTCTTAGGGCAATGTTCTAGGTTCAATGTATAACCATTCTCAGTTGGGATGTCTATGGGTTTGGAGTTATGCATACGAAGTTGTTCTACACTTTTCTTAATAAAAGTTTCTTGAGACAAACAAAAAAACTTTTTAGATTGATTCCTTGAAATTTTAACTCCCAACACAAAAGTTGCTTCACTCATGTTCTTTATCTCAAAAGTAGAGATAATCACTCTTTGTGGTGTCAATTATCTTCATATCATTTCCAACTAATAAGATGTCATCTACATACAAAGACAAAATTAGAAAACTCTTCCCTAAATGTTTGACATACACAAAATGGTATTCTTCTAGCACTTTAAAGCCAATTGAATTAATAACCTTATGAAATGTGAAGTACCATTGTCTACAGAATTGTTTAAGACCATAAATGGTACGTTTCAACTAACATATTTTGCGCTCTTGTCCCTTAACCTCAAAACCAACAGGTTGATCCATATAGATCTCTTTGTCTAGTTCTCTATTGAGAAATGTAGTTTTCACATCCATCTGGAAAAGTTCCAAATCTAGATGTGAAACTATAGCTAGAATGAGGTGAATGGAAGCAAATCTCACCATAGGGTAGAATGTTTCTTCATAATCTATACCATCTCTTTGGGTATAGCCATTCGCCATGTGTCGAGTCTTATACTTGTCAATTGATCCATCTGCCTGGCTAATAATTTTTTAAAACCCATTTGTTTCCAATAGATTTGTACCTAGGTGGAAGATCAAATAACTCTCAAACTTGGTTCTTTGTCATAGAACTCATATCATCTCTCATAGCAGCTAGTCATTTATTTGAAGCAGGTGAACTTTGTGCTTCCTCATTAGAAGTAGGCTTATCAAGGTCACACAGAGCACACATGAAAGAATCTCCTTCAACCTCAAAATGACAAAGATGAATGGTTCCACGTTTGCTTCTACATAATTGAGACTCTTGTGAGTCACTCCCATTAAGAGGCAAGTTACCCCCACTATCTTTTGCAATTTTAGGATGTGATAATTCTCTATCCTCCAAAAAGATGGTGCAACTCCCTCAAGTTCTTGCAACTCAAAAAGTTCAAGATCTTTATTTGCTTTACTAGTAGTGGGAAAATCATTCTCAATAAATGTCACATCATGCGACTCTATTTCTGTCACTCCTTTGGTAGAATGTTCACCAAACATTACATAACCCTTTGAGCTCTCTAAATATTTTATGAAGATATGCTTCTTTGCTCTAGGGCCAAGTTTCCCATATTTATGGGAAGTTGTGTGAACATAAACCATAAAACCCCAAGGCCACAAATGTTCTAAATTTGGTTTTGCGCCATCCCATAATTCATTTGGGGTTGAAGGAATGGACTTAGAAGGCACACAGTTCAAAATGTAGGCGACAGTTAGAAGAGCCTACCCCAAAATGATATTAGCAGGTTATCTTGCACCATGATTGATTGAACCATTTCCAATAAGGTATGGTTCCTCCTTTTCGTAACACCATTTTGTTGTGGTGTGCTAGGAATCGCTAATTGCCCATGCATCCCATTTTGCCCACATAGTGTCTCAAACTCTTCAGACAAGTATTCACGACCTAGATCAGTTTATAGAATTTTTAAATTCATTTCTTTCTAATTCTCAACCTCAGCCACAAAGTGCTTGAAGCAGTCCAATGCTTCAAAGTGATGAAAGATCAGATAGACATAATTGTAACCTGAGTAGTCGTCTATAAAGGTGAGAAAATAAAAGGCACCATGGCATGCCATCACATTCATAGGTCCACAAGTATCAGAATGGATTAGCTTTGAAGGATAAGATGCCCTAGGAGCCTTTCCAAAAGGTTTCCTATAAGCCTTACTAGCTAAACAAGGCTCACACACTGGTAGACTTACATTAGCGAGAGACTCCAATAAGGCTTCTATAGCTAATCTAGCCATTCTATATTTTCCTATATGGCCTAGTCTAACATGTCATTTCAATGAATTAGAAACAACATCATCATCATTTGAAGTCATAAAAGAATATGAGAAATTATTTAAATCCAACAGAAAGAAATCATTCGAAATAAAACTATGTCCACTCTAAGTCCTATCCAAATAAAAGTCCAGCTGAGGGCCATCAAAATGAAAACTAAAACCAAGTTCCAACTTAAAAATAACTGAAAATAGATTACATTGAACACTAGATGCATAAATCACATCATGAAGAAATAACAAGTGCCCTAGATGCATCTTGAGTTGGTAGGTGCCAACTCCACTTCCTCCCGAGTTCCGTTACCTAATATAATGTACTGTCTACCAGTTGATATTCTTCTATAATCTATAAACCTAACTTGATCTCGAGCTACGTGTTTAGTTGCTCCTGTGTCTACAATCCATTCAGTGATTGAATGAGCAAAAACAATATGTGAACAAACATAAGTCATGAGAGAGTTGTATTTAATGGATCCTTTCTTTACCTTAGTGCACTCACGAGTAAAGTGTCTCACTTTTCCACATATATAGCACTTCAATTTGGATTTGTCATTGCTAGCATGATTGTCTCTGCAACGCTTTGCTACTTTTCCATCCCTTGGCCTAAGAATAGTTGTCGCTCCAGCAGATCTCCCATATTGCTTGCGCTTAGGCCTGAATGCCTTGGGCTCCTTAGCTTGGGCAACAAGAAGAGTATAATGGTGTGAATTTGTACGCTCCACCTCGAGCTCCAAATGGCAAGATATATCAGCAAAAATCTTAATATTCTCACTGTGTAAAAAGAGCTTCATTTGCCCCCATGTTGACTCGGGCAAAGACCCTATAACAGCGGCAACTTGTTGTTCATTAGTGAGATTATTGCCAGTAACCTTTAGATCACGAATCAAGGTAAACATCAACCTCAAATGCTCAGTCATGGTATGTTTAGTGTCCATAACATACTGCTCAAATCTCAAAGTGAGAGCACAAAGCCTATTAGCCGATGTCCATAGGCAATTTTTTGTTCATTAGTGAGATTATTGCCAGTAACCTTTAGATCACGAATCAAGGTAAACATCAACCTCAAATGCTCAGTCATGGTATGTTTAGTGTCCATAACATACTGCTCAAATCTCAAAGTGAGAGCACAAAGCCTAGTAGCCGATGTCCATAGGCAATTTTTAGCTGGTTCCACATATCTTGGGTAGTTGTACAGTTCTCAAACTCCTTAACAAGATCATTATGCATGCTGCTAAGCATGGTAAAGTGTGCGCATCGATATTTTTTGCCCAAGCCTGATAGGCTTCCATATCACGATGATGTTGGGAAGTATTCCATTCCCTAGGTTCTATCATAAGGTGTGACATATTTTCTAGGACCTCTTGTGCATTAAGCAAATATTAGATTTTCCTATACCACATGTCATAGTTGGTCCCATCTAGTTTCTCTCCTTTAGTAAGGTCAACAACTACATTTTTAGTGATCATTATTATTACATTCATTGCATGAGATAGACATTAGCACACATTTAATTTTGTTCCAAAATTTAACTAGACTATGAAATTCCTTCCTACATAGTGAGATTGAAAATCTCGCAAAAAACTAGTAATTATCTCCCACTATATAAGTCAAAATACCACATCTAATTAATTTTGAATAAAATTTATAAATGAGTCTTTGAAAAAAAAACTCATAACTCATGCACATATAATTCATTCATCAATATGAAATATCTATAATTTGCGCTAAACACATTGCACATAGGCTCCACCCGAAGCCTCATTGGTAATTTGGTGCATCATGTTAAGGTGACCTTAAAGTATATCAATAGAATTGAAACATATCCCTTTACATGGTCTCAATAATAAAATTACATTCTCAATATTACATTTTCAAAGAAAATCCTACTATAGATCTTCTAGGAAAACAATAAATAAATAGAGATGCCACGTTATCGATATAATTATAAGTTACACCTTATCCATTCACATAAAATTAATACATACATTACACATGAGCACAACAAATTGCCAATGTCAACTCTATCCATTTTAATGATAGTTCAATGGATAGAGAACCCACATTCTCAACTAATGCGAAGGGTTTAATAGGTCATCAAATCTAGGGACACATATTCAATATGGACATGCATTTAACAATATCAATTCAATACTTGCATCCACAAATAATCTATATAAATGTTTACATAACACAGAAAAATTGGATCTAAGGAAGTATGACAATTGTCCCAAAAATAATTTTTATTATTATCATTTTTTAAGCATTTCTATAAAAATGATTTAAAAAATAGTTTTTCGGCTCTCGGTCCCAACAAAAAAATATATGAATCAACTTTAGACACTAACGCAAGAGTATGCATGCCACATGTGACCAAAAATGGACACCAAAAGAAGCCACACACTCCTCCATGCACCTCCTACATGTGTGGGCTTCGTTTAGGCTCTAGAGGTTGTATTGCCTCTTCTTCACTTACCGCAACGAAAAGTGTATACCACCTCGGTCGTTTTTTGTGTTTTCTGATGTCCAAACAAAAAGTTCAATAATCTTAATGTGTATTTGTGTCTATAATATGATTAAAAGTGAACCCTAAGTACATGGGCTAAGTACACTCTCCATTACCAAGAATGGGACTGGTAAAACGTTATTGTTCATCGTCTTTTTCCTTAACCCAAATTTCTAGTTTTTTCCGATTTTGACCACCCATTTTTAATTAGACATAACTTACTAATATTATGCCTCAATTATGTCAAAATAATATTAGGCCTAAATTATGCATATGATATAGAAAACTAAAGCTTATGAATCCAAATTTCTAACCATATAAGATTTATTTCAAAAAAAATAACATTTGGGTAGTTAAAAGTGGTTCAAAGTCACGCTCCGAATAGGAACTTTAAAATTAGGGTTTCAGATTTTTTCTTCTACATGCAATGAAACTTCCCCAAATTTAAGGGACATTTTTTTTGACATTTTAAGAAATATATTCATGTAGATAAATCAACCTTAAACATGTCATACCATAGTCTCTAATGGCATATAATCAATTACATGCTTTTAAACCCATTCTAAAGCATCAAACAACATGTAATCATGTTCATAGAGGCGAAGACAAGCAGCATAGGATCTGATATCAATGTTAAATAAGGTTAATTTGAATTACCTCAAGGAGCATAATTCCCATAAATTTGGATCTTTACTCGTTTTATAGCCCATATCACTTTATTGTGTTTACACTTGTACGTCGCTTAGGAGGCTATTACAGTCTCCTAAATAATTCCATGCTTCAAGATCAAGATGGTTCCTCTTGAAAATTGTAGAGAGAGAGGAGAGTCTTTTTGTACATTCACTTTTTCATTCTTATTATTAATGTACGTAAAACTCTCATTTATAGAGTTTTTTTAATGGGGTGGTTGTTTAAATTTCCTGAAAGTAGTAGTGGTGGGGAGTTAATTAATTAATAACTTTCCCACCCATGTAGACACAACATGAGTCATAGGTTACCCAATACTAACACCAAGAGATGGGGCTAGCACGAAGTTCGATAAAGTAACTAGTGGTTAAACAACGAGTTGTGGAGCAACAACCCCAATCAGAGTTAGTATAGGCATGAATTTAAAAATCAGATGTCGATAGTAGGAAAATGCCAGCACTTGGCGTAGACTTGTTGTAGCATAGGACATGGACAACATCATCATGGTGAGGCTTGTGAGATTGATACATGACTTTAATAAGTATATTGACAACATAAACAATATTGGTCCTAGAAATGGTGAGATAGATTAACTGGCCTACAAGAGGACATTAGTTCCTAAGATTAGGCATTAGGTCACCATCTTGATTTGTGAGTTTGAGATGTTGCTCCATTAGAAAAAATCTTGCAAAAGAGAAAAGGTGTTTGTTGTCAACCAATATGTCAAGAGCATATTCAATTGATTAAGGAATATTTCATTGGTAGAGTAGGCAACTTCCAAACCAAAGAAGTACTTGAGAGTGTTTATATACACTTGAAAACAAAATTCCTACTCTCCTACTAGAACTCTACTAGCACACAATCCCATGGACTATACTAACTGACGACTTACTATACTATTAACTAGAATAAGGCTCAACAAGTAAATTGAACCTAGGACTCTTACGTAGCCAAAAATTAAGTAGATGCAAGTATAATTACTCGATTGGACTCTAACACTCCATCCTGCTTCGCAACATCTTTGTCCATAATGATCATTATAGGGAATCAGGTTAGGGACTTTGCTTCATTTTCCCAAGTAGTGTCGGCTAGAGAAAACCCTTTCCAATGAACCAACAGTTCTCCTTGTTTCCTCTTGGTGCGCCTTTAGCTTGAGGCTGAATTGTGTGCCTTTCTAGAATAGCTTGATCATGTCTGTTGTCTTTGGGTGTGTTAACCGGGTTGAGTGATCCCCCGATGTCGGATAATTTTAAATGAAAGAGTCAACTTGCATGATGATCGGGTGGAGTGAGTCCCCACGTTAAACGGTAGAGTGATTCCCAAATGGTACTTATATGATAAGATATGATGGATTTTATGTGATTTGATAAGAGGGTAATTCCTCGCTGTGATAATAACTATGCATAAATGAGATTTGCTCATAGGGTGATTCCTCGCGACGCTTATATACTTGAGTTTTATTCAAAGGGTGGTTCATTGCCATAACTATGAATACATGTGTTTCTGTCAGAGGATGATTTCTCACCATGCATAAATATGATTTTATTTAGCAGAACCGTAGACCTTATACAAACATAACCCATTAAGAGTTTCTCGAGGAAGAATGACTAATCTCGCTCAAGTCATAGAAACGGGGGCCAGTCTTTGTCAATTGTTGTTTACATTTTGTTAAGTTTTACTTCTTAGTCAGGCGACAAACCATGTTCGGTTTATCGTACCTGGACGTAAATGATGAAAATATGGTATTGTATAATATTACTTGAAAAATAAGAGTGATATGTGGATACTATTATTATTAATGGACGAATCTTTTACTAATCTAGACCTTTGGTACAAATAACATTTGGTCTTTGGCTAAAACTTTACTTATTCCGCTGTGAGTTACTTATTTATCTCATATTTGATCCATGATTATGTGCCTGGACCAAACAGGAAAATCGGGGTGTTGCCAATCGGCTAGCATCCTTAGCACCACAGATCCTCGCTAGGCTTTTTATTGAAGAACAGGGTGCCACAACTTGGTATCAGAGTGTTATGTGATACCCCACTAGAAATACAGGAGCCAAAAGTTTCTTGTTGTTGAATCTTGGACAAATGACACGGGTCATATGGATTTAAGCAAATGGTGAAGGTTTATGATCCTTAAGAGAATCAAACTTTTTGGATTTAACTGATTCATTTAGGATCATAATTTGGCAAAATGAATTCCACCCTTACTCTAGTTGGAATTTTTGGAGATTTGTAAAACAATAATTGTTTTTTTTTGTGAAAATGGGATAACAAGTGGCCCAATGGGAGGATGACATGTG
Organism: Juglans regia; assembly: GCF_001411555.2. Taxonomy (NCBI): domain Eukaryota; kingdom Viridiplantae; phylum Streptophyta; class Magnoliopsida; order Fagales; family Juglandaceae; genus Juglans; species Juglans regia. The sequence goes on along the minus strand of NC_049909.1, from coordinate 12,239,526 downwards.
GCATGGAATTGCCAGCTCATCAAATGGGTAATCAGTACTTAACACCTTTGGAGGCAAGACTAGTATGATGAAGCCTAGATTTGGTAGGACTTGGGTCCAATGTGAGGTCCAACTAAGTGGAATTTGAAGCCCAAAGTGAGGCCCAAACTTAGTCCCAACTTAGAGTAAACTTGAGGCCAAAGATTAGCAAGACATGGGGACCAAGTTTGATCCTTATACTCATCATGCTAGCCAATAGCTAGACTTATAAAAAAGGACACACCCTGTAGGAATCACATGGTGTTGTCGAGTTCATCAAGCCATGCATCACTTCAATGCTTTTCTACAAAGATTAGCCCCTACATCATTAAATTTAGAACTTTATTTTTTAGCCCTAAAGAATCCTAAAGTCAGCCATGTCATTAGACCTTACTTTTGTCACTTTGAAACCACTCCAAGATAGGGACTTATGCAACCAAGCACCTCAAGCAATCCCTTCAATTCTTTTTTCTGCAAAACACAACCCTCTCTTTGTCACTTTGAAACCACTCCAAGATAGGGACTTATGCAACCAAGCACCTCAAGCAATCCCTTCAATTCTTTTTCTGCAAAACACAACCCTCTCTCATCAACTTAGATCAGTAGAATTCAGACTTAAAGTTAGGGTTAAGTGCAGCTTATAAATGGTCATTCACTTATCAAACCAAAGCACTTAATAGGAAACCAAGTGCAGTTGAGCATATCAATTGTTTTCTAATATTGTTTTTGAAACCATTTAGCCCTTCCTCCATGCATCTTACGATACCACTTAGACCTGAAAAAGATTTCAAAGACACTCACTTGTCTTAACCTACACTTGTCTAAACTGATTGAAGGAAGGAGATGGAAGTCATGTGGATATCTCGCCTGAACCAACCCACTTAAAATCTTTCTTCTTTTCTTTGTAAACCATCACCAAATGTCCATTATTCAAATACTAGTGTTCATGTTGGGAACTAGCCATGAAAGCACCTGTAAAAGCTCATAGACCAGAGCACATGAGGGAGCAAAACTGAGAAGGGTTGGACTGATTTGGAGCCAAAACCAGCCAACAGCTCTTGGTTTTCTTTGGGGATTCGAAATGCTTTAGGTATTCACATATGAAGCCTAAATTCTCTGTACCATTTCCACTCACTTGGCATTTGACCTTACTGTAATAATGGATTGCACACACTTAACTGTATACCTACAAGTAATGATGTTAGTAAACACTTCATTTCACCGAGAATCCTTCAAGTTTATCCTTAATTATCTTTTGCAAACATAACCATAAAGCCTCATCCTCTCTTCCTCTCTTCATCCCACTCTTACAACAATAGTATTACAAGTTCTCTCACTCAAAAGTTTCGTTAGAGCCTCTAGAAGAGTGTACCCGAGAGATATTGTGAACATCCTTGGAGAGTTGGTTATTTTGTGCATCAAGGCTTCGGTTTGGTGAGTATATCTTCCATATTCTTTCTATTAGGAGCTAGATTAATGTATTCAGCTTTGATTTGAATCATGAAACTCAAGTTTAAGTTAGGTTTGTGATGTATATTCTTGGATGCAAGATTTCGGTGCAAGCTATGAGGTTTCTAGCTATTTGCTTGAGTTAATGTTGAAATGTGGTAATAACATGAATTAATATTATGATCTAGACATAGCTAATGCCTGATTATGATGATCATGGGTGAGTATTTCAGAAAAATCAGCAAGTTACTTAAGGATTTAGTTAAATGCTTAAAATGAATTGAAATGCATGTTCTTTGTTTTAGGGTTATGATATGGTTGAAGCTTCCTCTTTGAGAGATTATGGATTATTTTCTTAGATAAGTATAATACGATCTAGAAATGAGTACTTAGCATGTTAGAGATTAGGGTTTGTGATTTATTAAAGTTCTTAGTGTTCATATGCAATATAAAAACTAGGAACATCATGCTAAGTCTCAGTTTGTGATATGTAGTTTTGTGATTGTGTTGGCTACGTTATATGATGAAGATTTGGTCAGATATGATATGAATCTACTTTGTTAACATGTTATTAAGCTTTGAATGGGATCAAAAGATCTCTAGAGCGTAGTATTGGATACCTAAAGCTGGTGGGTGTCTCTAAGACTCATGTTAATGATTCATTCGAACTATCATGAGGTTATTTATATGTATTCACATCCGAGATCTGTGATGCTTCACACGGTCTAATGGGGAACCGTGAAGTGCCATAAGAATGATGAATGGTTCTCTAGAGATACTATATGAATTGACGAAGCACTAAGTGCAAGGAATAAGCAAGATATGTTCTTAGTAAGAAAATGTGCATAAATATTTTCTGAAATATGTTGAGGAAACTACATGGGGGATAAATACAGTTTTTGTAAAGCATGCCATGCATTCATCTCATGTTTATTGGTTACCATATTTATATTATCTCTGTGTATGTTAGTTGTTAACTTCCTAATATTTCAATAAATCCCACAGTGGTAGTCCCAACTACCGTTCCCCTCGAAATGATAGAAATCTTAGCAGGACCGGATTTGCCTAGGCAGGATGGTATCAAAGAAAGTTTCTTGGATGAAATTGATTGAGGAAGAGGCTGACCCCGAAAGGAGGATGAAATTGATCGCAATGTTTCTAGAGATGGTTTTGGCTACCATTGCAAAAAGAAAAGAAAATGTTTAGTGATTTTGCTTATGTTAAGTACTTGTTATGTAATCGTTTTGTAATAAGAAGTTGATCTCCCTGACTATGTTATGTTTTAGTTTATACCTTACTTAGCAGACTTTTAACCAGTAAGGTATATTTCTAGGTTAATATGAAGATGGGATATGAGTTGTTATGGTATTATGATCATGTTGTTTCACTTATATTCTGCTGCAATTATTTCATGCTTTTATAAGCATGCTAGGTGCATTGCATTCTTATCTATCATTAATGGGGTTATGCAACCTTGGATGGTTCAAGTGGAGGTTGGGGCATCACAAGTTATACGACTCTAGGTAAATCCACGATTTCATATAGAGACGGTACTAGAGAAACAGGGATTGATCTATAGCAATATAGACTTGAATTTTAGCATGATATGTTTTGATCTATAGTAATTAGATGATAGATAAACTTGGGTTGTATGGAAGGATTCTAGTATGGCTCAATCGAGAGTTCCATGAAACGGGCGACCAATTAGTAATTGGGCGACAACAAAGTAGCGTGAGCAATTAACCATATTTCGGATATACTCTAGCACCAACAAAATACTTCCAATTGTTGATAAAACAAGTTAATCACCCTAGGGACGAACAACAAGGGTTATGTATGAGCGATTTTTTACTTATTGTTATCCAGGATTATTTGGTAATGAGGGACCAAAGAAGGTCAAAGTAAATTGAAAGGACTTTAGAAGTGTGTGGTTGTATGAAGGACCAAAAGGCGTTGTACGCAAGCTATCTGCTCCATGAGGAAGCAGTGATATGGTGGGGTGCCAAGAGCTAACTTCTTGTCTTGGAATTGGGATCCATGGAAGCGGTTACTTGGGAAAGGTATAAGAAAGAATTTGACGATCGATACTTTTCCACTTTTATGATACAGTAGAAAGCAAAAGATTTCGCCAACTTGGTTCAGGGCAATATGGCGGTCGATCAATATGTTGCTAAATTCATGGAGGTGGGAAAATTTGCTCCTAACCTTATTTCTACAGAAGAGATGATGTACCATAGCCGCATATACAGACGCAAGTGGCTTGTCTTCTGATACAAGAATTTTAGAAGTTAGTGAACGGGGCCTCTACTGCAAAGCATGGGCATTGTAGTCTAGCAGATGTTACAACAGGCAAAAGCATAAGACATTCATGGAAGAGTGCAACAGGTCAGGTTCCCCCATAAATTTGTAATGAGGACAAAGGTACGCCCACAAAATACTCCTGGGGTACGTATGGGAGGAACAACACCAATGTGCAGCCATTGTTGTAGGTCTCGCGAATGAGAGTGTCATCAGGCCTCGCTCTCATGCTGTAGATGTGAATGGGCAAGACATTATGCCAAGGATTTCCCTCAAGCAATTCCAACTCAGAGGACCAACCCAATTGAAAGACGGAGACCAAAGGCAGGTGGTACAAGCAATGTATGCCTTAACACTAGGGGAGGTCGATGAGGACTCTCCAGAGACTCAGGAAGCATACATCATCATAGGTACGAGACCCCGACCTTTGTTAATTAGCTAGTGATTTTAGGAGCATAGTTGTAGGAGTTGAGTTTGTTCGATCATTTTAGGGCGGTTAGGATGTTTGAATACTACAGGAGTACCTTGTTTGACTTGGGTGCTTGTGTGTCTACTATGTTTGCTAGAATAAGCAACCTTTGGGCGGTGCCAATGCAACAGAAGGTCTCCAAAGTGCTACGAAACGGAGAAGGAGTATCATGCACCAAGATAATTGTGAGTTGTCCCTAAGAAATAGGCAGAGTCATGATGGAGGAGGACTTGATAAGTTGATAGTGTTCGATTTATTGGGATTTAATATTATCCTAGGTATAGATTGGTTATTTTGGTATTTTGCAAATATTAACTGCTGATGAAGGATGGTAGCATTCCAAGTGCCTGTAATGGGAGACAAAGTATTCTGAGATAGTAAATTACTGTCAATGCCAGGAAGAATTACCTCACTACAAGCCAAGAAGTATTTGGTGAGTGGAGCCGAAGCTTATTTAGTGCATCTAGTGCTTAAGGTGAATGAACATCAAGAAGTACAAGGAATACCCATAGCAGAAGAGTTCCCAGAATATTCAAAGAATTGCCAAGATTATCACCTCCTAGGGAAGTTGAGTTTTCAATCGAATTGGAACCTAGAACAGTTCTAGTACATAAGGCACCTTATAGGATGGCCTTGTTAGAGTTGACAGAGTTAAAGGGTCAACTACAAGAGATGTTGACGAAATGGTTCATTAGGCCCATTATATTGTCTTGGAGAGCATCAATACTATTTGTTAAGAAGAAAGATGAGACCTTTAGGATGTGTATTGATAATTGGGAATTGAGCAAGGTAACCATAAAGAATAGATACTCTCAGTCTAGGGTAATGACTTGTTTGATCAATTGCAAGGAGCTACAATATTTTTTAAGATTGATCTTAGTTCTGGTTATCACCAATTAAGGATCAAGGACATACCAAGAATTGTGTTTTGGACGAGGTATGGACATTTCGAATTTACAGTGATGCCATTTAGATTAGCCAATGCCCCAATAGCATCATGGAGAATCGAGTATTCAAACCATTCTTGGATATTAGGGGTGAAAATCGAAGTATACGATTCTGTTTTAGTCCAAAATCGAAACCGAACCGAGTACTTTTATACATCTATAAAACCGACCGATTAAGGGGGAGAAAACTGGCGACGTCGATTTTGACGTGATTTCGGTCAATCGTCGATGTCCCGTTAGCACTGCGATGAGATCAAAACTCAGAGAGAGAGAGATTGGTGGCGTGTTCGCGTCATCATCGCGATGTGAGAGAGAGAGAGAGAGAGAGAGAGAGAGAGAGAGAGAGAGAGAGAGAGATGCACGGTAGATGACGTAGTGCTGTGCCGCTGCATGAGAGAGGAGAGAGAGAGTCTAAGAGATGAGAATCGGGAGAAGAAGAAAGGAGGGGGTATTAATCTCTAAATCCAAACAATGTTATTTGGTGTATTAAACCAAACGGCGTCGTTTCATTCTAATTTTTTTTTTCTAAATGGTACATGTAAAACAATTCCGAAACGGCATCATTTTATCCAAGATATATATGAATATATATATTATATCGAGCGGCTCGGCAGTTTGAACCAAGTTCAAATCGGGACCGAATAGGCTGATGTCAGTTTCATAATTTTCCTACCACCAACTGACCAGTTCTCTATCAGTTCCAAACTCTGGCGGTCGGTTCACATCGATTTTTGTATAGCCTTATTGGATATGTTTGTGGTAGTATTCATAAATGATATGCTAGTGTACTCCAATAATGTCGAATATCATGGAAATCGCCTAAGGTTGGTACTAGGAAACTTAGGGAACATAAGCTGTTCACCAAACTCAATAAGTGTGAGTTTTGGTTAGAGGAAGTTAAGTTTCTTGGTCATGTGACATCCAAAGGAGTCACGGCAGACCCAAGTAAGATTGAAGTAGTCATAGATGGATAACGTCCTACCTGGTGCATGAAGTACGAAGTTTATTTGGATTTGCTGATTATTATAGGAGATTTGTAGAAGGATTCTCTAGATTATCAAGTCTTCTCACGAGGTTGATTAGGAAGAATGCCAAATTCACTTTGATTGAGACGTGTGAGAAGAGCTTTGAGGAACTAAAGAGAAAATTAACCACATCCCCTGTGTTGGCATTATCAGAATCCCATAAACCATTCATGATATACAGTGATGCATCAAAATATGGACTAGGATGTGTCCTGATGCAGGAAGCAAGGGTAGTGGCTTCTGCGTCAATAGAATTAAAGTACAACAAGAAGAACTAGTGGGGCTATGGAATTTGTAGCCGCAATGTTTGCCTTGAAGATTTAGCTTACATTACTAATATGCGGAAATGTGTGAACAAATACATGGATCACAAGAGTTTGGGACATCTCTTCACCCAAAAGAGCCTCAACATGAGACAAAGGAGATGGCTAGAGACTATAAGTGATTATCGGTGAAAAATAAAATACCATCCAGGAAAAGACAAGGTCACTAATGCACTAATTCAAAAGTCTAGATCCAAGGACGTAAGTGGTTCTACAGAAGTAGACTCACTTCTTGAGGGAATGAGGCAACTATTGGTAGGAGACTTACAATAAAAGGAAATCCTAGCCTCAATATAGGAATTAAGGGTGAAAGACTATGATGAGTTAAAGGATAAGCAAAGAAAAGATCTGAAACTATTAGAGATTAGGTGAAGAACCCATAGAGGAATAAGGCCTTTACATTTTAGCTTGGGTGATGATGAAACCTTATCATACAAATGACGAAGGGTGGTTCCGGTGAATTTAGGGATTAAGGAAAGAATATTAGCTGAAACCCATACTTTGCCATATTTGATACATCTGGAGAGTGCAAAGATGTATCGGGATCTCAAGAAGAACTTTTAGTGGGAATGAATGAAGCAAGATATTGCCCACTTCATCAAGAAGTGTGCCATGTGTAGGAGAGTTATGCATCAAAGACTAGTTGGAAATTTATAGCCCTTACCCATTCCTAATTGTAAAGGAGAAGACATAGTTATGAACCTTGTGGTCAGATTACCCCAAACACCTAGTGGTAAGAATGCAATCTGGGTAATTGTAGATAGACTAAACAAGAGCGCCCACTTTCTAATGGTTACTACGACGAACACTTTAGGTAAGCATACTCGGCTATACGTAAAGGAAATAGTTAGACTTCATGGAGTGCCTAAGACTATAGTGCCAAACCGAGACCCAAGGTTCACGTCTCATGTTTGGAAGAGCCTGCAAGCAGCAATGGACACGAAGTTGAGATTCAGTAGTGCGTATCATCCACAGACTGGCAGATAGTCAAAAAGGACAATTTAGATGTTGGAGAACATGTGAAGGGCATGCATATTGGACTTTAGAGGCTCATGGGAAAGCCACTTCCCACTCATTGAGTTTGCCTACAACAATAGTTACCAAGCGACGACTTAGATGGCCCCTTACGAGGTTTTGCACTGGAGGAAATTTTGATCGCCTTTATGTTGTGATGAAGTTGGGGAGGCTCATATAATTGGGCCAGAGATTGTGCAGGAGATGAGAGAGCAAGTTAACCTCATAAGGGAAAGAATGACAATGGCCTAGTGTAGGTAGAAGAGCTATGTTAATGTCAGGAGGAGAGAGTTGACCTTAGAAGAAGGTGATTGGGTGTATCTCAAGGTATCATCCATGAAAAAAGTAAAAAGGTTCAGGTTAGGAGGGAAGCTAAGCCTAAGATTTATTAGACCCCATAAGGTATTAGAGAAGGTAGGCCTAGTAGCGCATAGGGTGACGATTCCATAGGAAGACAAAGGGATCCAAAACGTGTCTCACACTTCCTCGTTGAGAACAAGTTTTGGGAACCAACAACCCCAAATGATTAATCCATATCTGACTCCATTGCAATGAAACCTCACCTATGAGGAAAGACCAGTACAAATCGTAGATTGGAAGGAATAGAGACTATGCTCCAAAAGCATACCATTGGTGAATGTGAAATGAGGAAGCATAGAAAATGAGGAGTTTACATGGAAAAGTGAACGGATCACGTGGGAGTAGTTTCCATATTTATTTGTGCCATAATAACTGACTTGGAGAGTAACAAGGGTAGAATAATCAACTCAAAGGAAGAAGTGCATCTATAAATGAGCCATTGGATTGCTCTTTATGTGATGAAGAAGAAAAGGACATGGATGTGGATTCACCAATATCCTGCGATGCCGAATCTAGTAGAGGAGCTAGGACACGAGAGAGCAACACTCAGGGGTGAAATAGAAGCAACCAACAAAGAAGTCAAGATGAGGGAGCTCTTATCTCAATCAGAGATTATGAAGGTCTAAGGGTGGACCGAGGAAAGGATGGGTCATCACCTCGATAGAGAACTCCAAAGAATGCCTGACCGCGTGCATGTCCCTTGAAGTCCCATCTCGAGGGACAGTCCTTATTGAATTTCGCGGGAATTCCTTATTAAGGAGGGGATGATGTTAGGACCGCACATAAGCAAGGGAAGAGACCTCTTCCCACGGGCAAGGTACTGTGGTAGATGAGGCACCGGGTCAGGCAAAGTGTAACTAGTTCAAAAGTAGGGTAATAAATACTATATGAAAAACCTGGTTGACACATCCCAGCATTGGGTGATAAAAGACTTTTCCCCTTGTGACTGGTGAGCAAGGATAGTGATGATTGTACTCGGGCAAGAACAAAGAGCTAAAGAGGCTGGTAGTTCTAAAAAAAGTCGGTTTGAAAGCGTCTAATGGTCAAAGGAGCTATACCGGTCAAGCATAAGATCGATACTCAGAGGCGATCTGTGTCGTATGCAAATGCCATAAAGGTCAAGAAAAAGATTATGGACCTACAGGCCAAATCATCTGATATCAGATGTATGGTCCAACCCTACATGGGAGAGCCTTATTAGGGGAAGGAGTCAAGGACTGCAGGATTAGACCCAAGGCAAGCCGCAAAAATGTGTATGCCTTGTCCTATCAATCACTCGGCCTCTACAATTCTTCAAGTCTAGAGGATGAATGAAGGATCGAGATCAAATGTCTCATATTCAAGCATATCAATAGTTAGAAGGACACCTGGTAGTCTCACCCTATAAAATGCTTATATAGTGATAATAATTTACGTATTTTAAAAGTGGTGAATGATTTTTCAAAGGGCTACATTTGGTTTAATCTTGGTTTATAAATCTATATCTTCCGATTGAGAATTTTGAGAATTGAGTTCCCAATTGAGTTATTCAATGAATTAAGAATAATTAAAATACCAGATTTGTGCATGGGATTCCCGACGCTTTACTGTTTGTCAAATTTGAGTATTTTTTCTGTTAATCACTTTGCATCATTTTAATTTACATTTAAAATTAATCTTTGTCCTCCATTAATCATTTAATATTTTTCTTTAGTTTCTTTGTTCATTCTACTATTCTTTTAATTTGTCTCTCTGTAGAATCGACACCCCAAAGTTTATTTGTTCATTATACTTAGGGGTGTAAACTCAAACCGAAAAACCGGAAAACCGGACCGGACCGGACCGAACCAGACCGGTTTTACCGGTTTTGAACCGGTCTGGTCCGGAACCGGTTTTTAAAACGTAAAAACCGGCCGGTTCCGGTTCCGGAATTTTTTGGACCAGACCGAACCGGACCGGACCGGTTGATTAAAAAAAATAAAAAATAATATTTTTATATATAAGTTTTATACAAAATATTTTATATATATTAAATATTAATATATATAAGTTTTATATATAATGTATAATTATAAATTTTTATGTGAAATTTTATATATAACATATATATTCATATATGAAATAATTTCTTATTATAATTTATAAATTATTACATAAAATGTTAATACTAAATCACTAAAAGTTTATAACTAATACTAATATATAACTTATAACTATACCAATAGTCTAATATTAATACTATTATATAGTCTAATATATTAATAAAAGTATAAAACAGTTTTTTTTAAATCAATTTTTTTTTTTTATAAACAAATTTTTAATGACAAATTGTGAAATTTATATTTTTAAAAAACCGGAAAACCGGACCGGACCGGACCGGAAACCGGTAAAACCGGAAGTACCGGTTTAGGAGGGTAACCGGTGCGTAATCGGTTTTGAAAAATATAAAACCGGTACATACCGGTTCGGTCCTAGATTTTATCCAAAACCGGATCGGACCGGACCGGTTACACCCCTAATTATACTATTCTTTCCAGCAGTTTGTACAGGCGGTAACTTCGTTCCTTCTTTTAGCTTGCTGCATTATTATTATTTTTCTTTCTATTTATAGTATTTTTATTCTTTTAGTATTTTGTTACCTTGCATGCACAAATATAGAGACACCCTGGGTAGATTTGCTTGTAGGCCTATGGTAGAGTCAAAATCAAATTTTTTTAAATCCTTTATTTGACAATCCATCTAGTCCCGAAGAAATGAGTGAACACGAAGATCAACCTATTAGAACTCTTCATGATTACTCCACCCTACACGCACAGCCACACTATCATGCATCATGTTTCCAGCTTATACTTGCCAACTAGATTTTAAAACATAGATGATACAGTTATTCCCTACTTTTCATGACTTGGAAAATGAAAATCCATATGAGCATATTAGAGAGTTTGAGGAAGTAGTTGTGACTTTTTATAGTCAAAATGCAACTGATGACGTTGTGAGACTTAAGTTCTTTTCTTTCTCTTTGAATGATAGTGCTAAGAGTTGGCTATACTCACTAAGACCACGATCTATTGGTCATGGAATGAGATGACTCAGGTCTTCTTTAATAAATATTGTTCTCAACATAAAACCAACGCTTTAAAAAGGCAAATCTCCACCTTTGCACAAAAGGACAATGAGACTTTGTATCAGTCTTGGGAGAGATTTAAGGAGTTGTTGAGTATGTGTCCTCACTATGAGTATGAGAATTGGCGCTTAGTGAGCTATTTTTATAAGAGACTTACACCTAGAGAGCGCCAATTTGTGGAGATGTTGTGTAATAGTGAGTTCTTACATAAAGATCCTGATGAGGCCATAGAATACCTCAATTAGCTTGCTGAAAAAGCTCACACTTGAACTGAATCTAGTGCTACTGAAAGGACAAATAGGTCATGATTATGCCCAAAGAATAACGCAGTAGTTGTAGTACAGGTTTGGGGTGTCGATTCCATAGAGAGACAAATTAAAATAATAGTAAAAAGAATAAAGAACTAAACAAAAATATTATATGATTAATGGAGGACAAAGATTAATTTTAAATGTAAATTAAAGTGAAGCAAATTGACTAACAGCAAAAGTACTCAAGTTTGATAAACAGTAAAATGTCAGGAATCCCTTGCATAAATCTGATATTTTAATTATTCTTAATTCATTGAATAACTCAATTGGGAACTCAATTCTCAAAATTCCTAATCAGAATGTATAGACTTATCAACCAAGATTAAACCAAATGTAACCCTATGAAAAATCATTCACCACTTTTAAAATACGTAAATTATTATCACTATTGAGAAAATCCAACGACGACAATATACTCAGGAAGCGATATTGTAGCAAAGAATTAAATCAATATAGATGAATAATTGATCTGAACATAATCAAAGAGCTAATCCATTCAATAGAAAAGCATGACTGAATCCATAAACATAATAAATTCTATGATTATTCAGAGAAAAAAACATCAACAATGAATTTAGAATGATAAAACAAAAGAGTTTTAGTAATTGAAAATCAAATATATAAATAAAAAATAAATTAAAAATACCACCTAATGTGCCAGTTCATCTCTAGCCCTACTTGAGAATTTAGTTACCCATAAATATAATAGACAACAAAAATCTCAAGAAAAAAATAGAGCAAATGATGGCCATGGAAATTAATTTCAGATCTCCCTCCTTCAAACTGAGCCGTCTCCCCTCCTCTGAACTCCGCAATTTCGTGGTAATGATGTGCTTAAATAGGGTAGGAAAGAAACCCTAATGTCTTCATATTCCCGCACACAAAATCGCCTAAATTTTAGGACTCAACTTGGCAGCCACGTGCACATTTCAGGCGTTTGAATTTGGAAATCCTTATTAGAGATAAATTTGTAGCCCTTTAAGATAGCTTTCCAATGAATCAATACTCTTATTAATCCAATATATGAGCAGAAAGTTATGATTAAAATACTAAAGTATGTCCATTCTGTCTCCTATCGCATTTTGGACTCTGATCTGAATTACTCTCAAACCCCGTCATTATCCTTATTTGAAGAGTCTTACACTCGTTGAAAGTTCTTAAGTTGTTCCAACATCTTGCCCACTTGAAAGTCCTTTGAATTTGAATGGGTTTATATTTGCTCTTTTATAGACTTTGAAATCAAACATAAAAATCTGTTTAGGAGTATCCCAAAGTAAATAGAAATTCAATTCAAGAATACACATTAATTTCAAAAATTTCTATTAAAATTTTAGCATTTTAGTCCAATAATAGGGTATTCAGAGTGCACTTTCATACACTCATCAGGTCACGACCTGCAGGAAACCCAAATGGTGGTGAAATTTACCATCTTAGGGAAGATGATAGCCTAAAGGCTAAGGTTGAGATGCTTACTGGTGGTGGAATTTACCATCTCAGGGAAGAGGATAGCCTAAAGACTAAGGTTGAGATGCTCAGTAGGGATCTAGATGTGTTAAAGACTAATGACTTAAAGCCAACACACGTGGCTAATCATGCAGAGTCTTTTGGACCATGTTCTGTGTGTGGCGGGGTAGATCACCTTGCCCAAGAGTGTCCCACACTTGCTGAGATGAGAGGGATGTATGAGGAACAATGCAATGCCTTAGGTATGTACAAGAAGCCTTTTACACCTTACTCTGATACCTATAATCCAGGGTGGCGCAATCACCCCAATTTTAGCTAGAAGTCTGAAAACCAGCCGCCTGCACGACCACCTATATTATATCCTGCACTATATCATGCACCTTCATCTTCTAGGAATCCTTTAGAAAACACTTTGCATGCTTTTATTAAGGCACAGGGTAAAACTAATCAAAAGTTTGAATCTTTGATTATGCAAGTTGTTGAAGAAAACAAGGAGATAAAGAGCCAAGTATCCAAGTTGATGAACTCATTGAGTGTGAATGAGCGTGGCAAGTTCTCTTCTCAAGTTCAATCCTACCCCAAGGTCAACATATGGCTCAAAGAAATTTGAAGGAGGTCAATGCCATTGTGACAAGAAGTGGTAAGTCCTCACACATCCCAAAAACTGATAAGTTAGAGGATGTTGATGAGGAACAAAGCAAGGATAGTGCTGAGTTGCCCAAAGAAGCTGAGGTAATCAAGAGCCTAGTTAAGGTACCATTTCCTCAAGTTTTAAAATCTGGTATGCAAACTTTGGATTCTAGCAATGAAATCTTGGAGAACCTCATGCAGGTAAAAATCAATCTTCCTCTTTTGCTTGTTATTAAACAAGTTCATACATATGCAAAAGTTCTCAAAGATTTGTGTACAGTTAAGAGGAAACACCATGTTAAGAAGACATCATTTCTAACAGAGCAAGTTAGTGCTCTAATTGAGCAGCGAATTTATCCTAAGTACAAGGATCCTGGTTGTCCCACTATTGCATGTAATATTGGGAATCATGAGTTTGGGCAAGCCTTGCTGGATTTAGGAGCTAGTGTAAATTTGATGCCTTATTCCATTTATTTGCAGCTTGGTTTGGGTGAAATTAAGCCTACTTCTGTTGTGCTTCAATTGGCTGGCCGTTCAGTTAAGAAACCAAGAGGGATAGTTGAGGATGTTTAGATCCAAATTGACAAGTTTTACTACCCTGTTGATTTTTTAATTTTAGATACTCAGTTGGTTGTTGAGTCTGACTCTAAGATTCTTCTCATATTAGGTAGAACTTTCCTTGCAACTACTAATGCACTTATAAATTGCATGAATGAGCTGATGAAACTATCTTTTGGAAACATGACCATGGAGATCAACATATTCCATATCAGTAGGCAGCCCAAGGAGGATAATGAGTGCTAACAAACATATATGATTGACACACTCATAGACAAAAGAGTTCACACAACTCATGATTCTTATCCCCTTGAATATTTCCTTGTTAATTCTGAGTTTGATATTATTAGTAATTCATCTAATGTTGTTGATATTTATGTTATTTTTATTGAAACTCAGGATTATGGAACACAGGCTTGACAATTGAAATTTGAGGGGTTACCCAAGAAAATTGAAAAATAAATTCCTTCAAGCGTGGAGAGTCACAAATTGGAATTGAAACCACCGTCCTCGGGTTTAAAGCATGCATTTCTAGACCTAGATGACACTTCTCCAGTTAGTATTTCTTCGAAATTGAATGTGGGTAAGTTTAAGAAATTTCAGTTGAGCGAGTTAGAGGAGTTGGGATAAAAGAACTCTAGAATCTATAAGGTTAAAATGAAAGCGTTTCATGATAAAAATATTTTGAGAAAAATGTTTAAGCCTAATGATCGAGTGTTCTTATATGATTCTAGACTCTATAAGCACCCAAGAAAACTTATGTCTAGGTGGACCTGCCCTTTTGTAGTGAATAATGTTTTTGCAAATGGGGCGGTAGAAATAGAGGATTCTAAGGATGGTTAGATCTTTAAAGTAAATGGTCAACGCCTTAAAGTATTAATTGATAGGCAAGTTCCGGAAGTGGAAGACATTTCACTTATGGATCCGGTCTATCAACTTTGACAACACCACACATGTATGTTTTTCTTTATTTGTTTTGTTTTTTTTCTTTTTTCTTTTTTTCTGGTCCTTTTGGTTTGCTGTTGTTTTCTTTGTTTTCGTTTGAAGGTTAGTTTCATTTTGTCATTTCAGGTTACCATCTTTGGTGCTTAGTGAGCTACTCACATCACTCATCAGGTGTATTTTATCCTTTTTAGTTACTCCCCATTTAAATTTGATTTTTAAACATTGAGAACAATGTTTCATTTATGTTGGGGGGTGGTGGTGCAAATTCAGTATTGAAAATACTTGTTGGAACTCTGTGACATATTTTCATGTGTCAATTTTTTTTAATTTGCATCACATCTGCATCCTTTTCACATGTGTACTCATTCTCATTCATAGTCGTCTTCATGAATTTGCCAAACCCACCATAATCATTTTTTACTAAAGCATTCACAGAACCTCTAATGCACTCATCCAAGTTTTGTGGTAAGATGGTGATTTGACACATGTAGCTAGAGAACTCTTTTGCTTAAGTATTCATGTGAGTTTTGGAGAGGATTGAAAGCATACAAATGCATTAAATTGTGATAAGCATTCATTGATGTGTTGAATTGGGCACTTCTTGTGAGAATATCAATATATGGTTTGTGGTAAGATGGTGGATATACTTGGGATATAATGAAGGTCAACTTAGGATCAACGTTTGAGCCATTCAAGCTAACCCTTTTCATCATAGACCCTTAATAGCCAACTTTGAGCCAATAAACACATGTACTTTTTTCTTTTCATATGCCCACATTATCCATACCTTTCCACATTCGAGTATAACCTATACATTGATTTTTCCTACCCATGTTACTTCCAAGTGTGTACTAGATGTGAAATTCTTCTTTTTTGCACGGAAAAAAAAAATGGGAAAGAGAGAAAATGGAAGAACATGAGTTATAAGGTATTCGAGTGAGTGAGCTCCAAAGGTAAAAATACCAAGGCTGGGTGGAAATAGCAAAATATCAGGGTGACATAATTGTTCACCAAATTGTAAAAAAAAAAAAAATGAAAAAAAAAAACAAAAAAAAAAACAAAAGGAAAAGAGGCATTATTCAATTATTTGAAAGGTTGAAGAGTACATCAAGCGAGGAATATGATTTATTGAGAGGTTTAATAAGATTCCCTTTGTATGTACTTAGAAGTTTTTGAATTCTTTACATCCTTTTTTTTCATAAATCACCGAACCTAAGCCACGTTACAACCTTTTGTGTTGACTGTTTTGATCCTAAGTAAGTTTTTGGAAAGAGTGGTGGAAGTCTCATTTATTAGTGTTCCTATCATAAGATCAATGTTTGCTTGTTGCTTGTACATAATTGCCTAATTCTTCATGAGAGTGTTTGTACACCCATTGTCAACTACATATAGAGAATCCTCACATGAAACACTTTTATACCCATGAGTTATGGAGTTGAACCTTTCGCTTGAGATATTCTTGATGTTGCATGTGTCAGGGCTACTGGTTAGATGGATATAGATTGGAACACACATACTCAGTGGATTGCTATTGGTGGATTGCTATTGGTGGATTGCTTGTGGTATGGTTATTGAATTCCTAACATTACTTTGATACGTGAATCTAGAAAGTGTGACTTGGTGGCCTTTATGTGTGATTTACTTTAGTCTCTTTCTTTGTTTTGGCATTAAAATTGCTAGGGACTAGCAATGAGTAAGTTGGGGGGTGTGATGAGTGCGCGGAAGTGTACTCTAAATACCCTATTATTGGACTAAACTGCTAAAATGTGAATATAAATTATAGGAATTAATGTGTATTCTTGAATTGAGTTTCTATTTACTTTGGGATACTCCTGAGCAGATTTTTATATTTAATTTCAGAGTTTATAAAAGAATAAGTCAAAACAAGTCAAATTCAAAGGACTTTCAAGTGGACAAGATGTTGGAACAATTTAAGAACTTTCAACGAGTGTAGGACTCTTCAAATAAGGATAATGAGAGGGTTTGAGAGTAATTCAGATAAAGAGAAAAAGTCAATCCGAAATTCGCTAGAAGACATAGTCTGTATATACTTTAGTATTTTGATCATACATTTCCTTTCTAATATCGGATTGATATGATTCTTAATGCGTTGGAAATATATCTTAAAGGGCTACAAAGTTGTCTCTAATAAAGATTTCCAAATTCAAACTCCTAAAGCACATACGTGGCTGTCAAGTTGAGTTCTAAAATTTAGACGATTTTGTATGCGGGAATATGAAAGACATTAGGGTTTCTTGCCTACCCTATATAAGTATTTCATTAGCATGAAATTGAGGGTTCATGAGGGGGAGACGGCTCAGTTCTGAAGAGGGTGAGACGAGCATAATTTCTTCCATGGCCACTATTTGCTTCATTTTTCTCTTGAGAGTTTTGTTGCCCATTATATTTATGGGTAACTAAATTCTCAAATAGGATTAGGGATGAACTTGCACAGTAGATGGTATTTTTTTTATTTATTTTTAATTATGTATTTGAATTTCAATTTCTAAAACTTTTTTGTTTTATCATTCTTAATTCATTATTGATTTTTTTTCTCCAAATAGTCATAGAATTTATTCTGTTTATGAATTCAATCATGCTTTTTCTGTTGAATGGATTAGCTCTTTGATTATGTTTGGATCAATTATTTATCTATATTGATTTAATTTTTTGTTGCAATATCGTTTTCTAAGTATATTGTCATCGTTGGATTTTCTCAATAGTGATAATAGTTTACGTATTTTAAAAGTGGTGAATGATTTTTCAAAGGGTTATATTTGGTTTAATCTTGGTTTATAAATCTATATCTTCCGATTTAGAATTTTGGGAATTTTGGGAATTGATTTCCCAATTGAGTTATTCAATGAATTAATAATAATTAAAATTCTAGATTTGTGCAAGGGATTCTCAACGCTTTACTGTTTGTCAAATTTGAGTACTTTTTCCATTAGTCACTTTGCATCACTTTAATTTGAATTTAAAATTAATTTTTGTCCTCCATTAATCATTTAATATTTTTCTTTCATTTCTTTGTTCCTTCTACTATTCTTTTAATTTGTCTCTCTGTGAAATTGACACTCCAAAACTATGCTACAACCACCACGTTATTCTTTAGGCGTAATCAGGGTGCATGGATTTTACCATGTGTCGATCATCATGGACAGGTTGAGGAATCCCCACGCCATTCCTATGGCACGTTGCCACAAGTTTCGTATGGGCAGAGATAGTTCTTGTGATGATCGCAGTGGAACGTTTTCATATTGGTCTCACTTGATAAATAGGTAGAGAGATTTCCCGAATTGATCATGTGTAGTGTCTTCAAGTCGGTTGGTCGAGTAAAGCGATTCCTCGAGTTGATCATGTGTGTTTTCTTTAGGTGTGTTGACTGGGTTGAGTGATTTTTCGTGTCTGATGATTTGAAATGGGTGGGTCAGCTTGCTTGTCCAACGCATTGAAATATAGAGTGAGTCCCCGGTAGGACAGTTGAGTGATTCCCGAATGGTATTTATATGATGAGATATGATGGATATTACGTGTTTTAATAAGATGGTGATTACTTGTTGTGATAATAACTATGCATAAACGAGATATGCTTAGAAGGTGATTCCTTGCCATTCTGATATACTTGAGTTTTTCTTCAAAGGGTTCCTTGCCATAACTATGAATACATGTATTTCTGCCGAAGAGTGATTCCTCAACATGCATAAATATGTGTTCACAGATCATTTATATGAAATGGTACATGCATATTCATTTCCATTGTCTCTTATTAATAGTACTGTCATAGATGTTTAACCTACTTATGATTTCGTTTATCGGAACCGTAAACCTTGATTTTGACTTAGCCCAAGAAGAGTTTTCCGAGGATAAATGACCGATCCCGCCCAAGTCATAAAAATGGGGGCCTATCTCCGTTATTTGTAGTTTACATTTTATTAAGATGTACTACTTAGTGAGGTGACAAATCATATTCACATATTGTACTTGGACGTAAGTGATGAACATATGGTGTTGTATAAAATTATTTGGAAAATAACACTGAAATGTGGATATTATTTTTATTAATGGACCAACCTTTTATTGGTCTAGACCTCTAGTACAAATAACATTTAGTCTTTGTCTAAACCTTTACCTATCCCGTATTCGATCCATGATTACGCGCCTAAACCAGACAGGAACACTAGGGTGTTGTCGACTTGCTAGTATCCCAGGCACCTCTAATCCTTGCCAGGCTCTTTATTGTAGAATGGGGTAGCATAGATATGGTTGGAGTTTCAAATACACCCCCCCCCCCCCCCCAAGTATTGTCGGTCTTTATGACCTTTATCATAGCCCTACTTCATTTTGTCTCAAGCCTACCATAGCTACTTCCTTGCCTCTTTCTACACCTGGTCTCTATCCAAAATTAGTTGCTCTACCGATGCTACCCTAGTAGTCCCTTTAATGTATGATAATAAGGTGGGAGGGGGTTACCCATACACCAACTTGAATGGGGTCAAATTGTGAGCAAAGTGTGTCCTTATATTTTAGCAATATTCAACCCATGGCAAGCACTTTACCCACTCCTTTGGTTTTGAACTAGTAACACACCTTAGATACATTTTCACGGTTTTGTTCAACACTTCGGTTTGCCATTTAAATGGAATAACTAAATCCAAAACTTGCATTTCAACATTGGGTCTCTATTGCACACTATGGACTCCAACAACCCATGCAACTTGAAGATATTTTCAAAATAAAGTTGAACAACCTGTTGTGAAGCATATGGATGGTTCAAAGGAACAAAGTGCCCATACTTTGAGAGTCGATCCACTGCTACCATGATAATGGATTTACCATGAGATTTAGGCTAGGTTTGGATGTTGAGCTGAGCTCAGTTCTTTATGAATAGTAGTGAGTTGAGTAGTGGATGGAATTATGTGGGGCCATTTAAATTGAGTTTAAAGTGTGTTTGGATGTTAGATGAGTTTAGTACTTTTTATGGAAAGTTGAAAAAAGTTGTGAGTCCCACGTAAAAAGATGTGTTAAGTTAAAAAAGTTATGGGTCCCATGTGTAAGGAGGTTCTGAGTTGAGATGAGTTTAGTAATTTGAGAGTTAGGTGTTTGGATGTTAGACTCAGTTTAAAATTAGACTGAGCTCATTTGAGTCTTACAACCAAACGCAGGCTTAGGCAACTTGTAGATGAAGTCCATACACACATTCGCCCGCACTTGGGTGGGTATCAGTAAAGGTTGTAACAATCCTACTGGTTTGGTGGTTTCAGTCTTGTGATGTTGACAAACTACACATTTTTTTAATGAACTTCTTGGCTTTTTGCTTCATAGCATCCCAATAGAAATCTTGTCGAAAGCTTTTGATGGACTTGAAGAACCCCCTCATGGGTAAGGGTGTGCATCCGGACCGGTTTTTTTTCCGGTCCGGTCCGGAACCCGGAAACCCGGGTGCATCCGGGCGGTTATCCGCCCGGGTTACACCCAAGCAGTTAATTATATCCCGGATCCGGTTACGGATCTGGTTATGTGACCCGGTTATCCGTAACCGGGTCATTTAAAATGAAAATATCCGCCTTTGTTTATCCGTTATCGTCTTCTCGCATCGAATCCGAATTAGGGTTTGCACTCGAATCCGTCTTCTCGAAGCCGCTTTCTCATCTCAACATCTTCTGGAATCTGCCTTCTCGTCTTGAATTCTTCTCGAATCCACCTTCTCTCTCGGTCTCGAAGTCCCTTCTGGCCTTCTCTCTCAAGTCTTTCCAATCCCCGAATCTGTTCTGGTCTTCTCTCTCAAGACTTTGTTCTCTCTCAAGTCTTTCGACCTCACCGAAACACGGAAACAAAAACTTCGAAGTGCTTTGCGCATCTGGGTGAGACACGCGGAGGCTACCGTCCATATTCTCTCTCTCTCTAAGCTCTTAAGGTATTTTCCGTTGCTATGTAAGCTTATTAGTGGATTTTTTCCTTTGTTTTGTTTTTCACATGGAATTTAGTTTTAATCACTTTTTTATGTAATATTTTGTTTGTTTGATTTATATTATTTTTCGTTTGATCTGTTTTTCACATGGGATTTAATTTTCTTGCCATTATAGTGGGTCTATGGCATTATGCCTTCTTGCTTTGAATCTAGATCGAGCTAGCTAAGACTTTATGAGTACTACTTGTCCACAGTCTTGCTTTGAATCAGCTGGCACATGATTTTTATTTTTTAAAGTGAACATAACAGCACATATTATTGCATGCTTTCGATATTTTCCATAAGCTCAAACTTGTGTTCTGGGGTATGCTGCTGATTAAAACGCCCAGGAACTATAGGTCATTACAAAAAGGGTCCCATATTATCATTACATGTCATGCTCTATCTTTCAAAGAAAGGGGATCCAAAACCCACTCTCCATGGGATCTTCCAATTTCGTGGTGATATATTAAGCAAATCATGTCCAGCTGAGTGGTTGCAAAATAGTTTCTACCTCTCCTTAATTTTAAAGTTCAACACAAAATCCCAACAAAGGATTCGGTCTTGAAAAATCCCAACAAAGGATTCGGTCTTGAGAAATAACTCTTTTGTTTTTAGTAGAGAGTTTCTGCACCCTTGTAGGTTGGCAATGCATTCAAAACGGGTTTTGCATGAGTTCATAAATTTGGCCCTTAAGAACATAACAAATGTAGTAACTCCTACAAGCCATAAGTATTGCTGAGACTCTCTCTGCACTTCAAGCTACAAACTTTTACTAAGTTTGATCACTGGTATGAAGACCAATATAATTTTTTTTAATAATTTATAATTTTATAAATATGTTATCTTATTAAAAATAAATTTTAATTTTATAAAATTTATATCTTTTTACATAAATAAATTTCATAATTTTTTACATAATTATATTTTTTTGAAAGATATTTTTATAAAATAATTCATAAAAATAATAGTTTGAATTAAAGTAAGAATTGTATAAAGAATTATAATAAGGATTATTCCTGCATTATTATTCTATCTTAAAACATGGAATCTTTTTGGTGCTATGCTATTTTTTTGTTTTTATGTTGTTACATGTACCGAGATTTCAAGGGTACTTACAGGTGTTATATGGTTTTTTTTTTTTAAAATTATTTGTATTAGGACTAGTTTAATTATTTACAGCATTAAGTATGTATATTTTAATATTAATATTCAAAGTATTTTTATTTGTTTGATAAGAACTATTTACAGCATTAAAATATCCCACTATATGGAAAAGTCTATGAGAGGAGCACATATATAAGTGAGAATGACAAAATATTTATTTTGTTAGTGATTAATCCAGTTTTTGATGAGCATCTTAAGCTATTACAGAAAATTTTCAAACCATCTAGGGATTGCTTTGTTGCTTCAGAAGTTGACATACTCTATCTGCCTTTTTTTTTTTTTTTATTTTATTTCCAATCATGAAAGAAGTTATTAAGAAAATAAATGAAAATTGTTAATTATTCATGGAGAGGGTGGTAGGGAGATTTGCCCCTTTTCTTTTAAGAATGTGGAACCGAAGTATTGGAAATAATACCTAACATAGATATAGATAAAATTCTGCTTCCCATCACACTTGGTAGAATGCAACACATACACTCCCTAATAGTATGCTTGAAGAGATATAATTTCAAGGACTTGCACTCGCACAGAAATGATAATACCTATATGTAAATCTGGTTTGTCTGTTTTGTTACCTAAGAATGATCTAATTGCCCAAGCTTGTTTGATATTTGCTGTCATTGTTGGTTCTTATTATATTTGCTGAAGTATATACATTATTTTTTATGTTTAAAACAGATGGAAGGTAGTTTTAGTGGTAATGTTGGTGGATCAGCGCCTATTTCATTGGACATGGAGGAAAACACTAGTCCTTTAGTGCCTTCCTCTATGAATACCCAAAACCCCACACAATCTCTCCCCCCAAAGTCAAAAAGAGCCAAGAAGGCTACGAACCAATCTATTCTATGAGATCATTTTACAAGAGTTGAACCTATTGATCCCATTGCACCCAAAGCTCAATGCAATTATTGCTTTAAGATTTATGGATGCCATTATAAAAATGGTACTTCATCAATGTCACACCATCTAAGATATTCTTGTCCGAACTCTCCCATTAGAGAGAATAAAAATCTTGGGAAGGATAAATCACCATCACACACTGGAGTTAGGATGGATGGTAAAGGATCTAGTCCTCAAGTGTTAGGACAATATGATCGTGAAAAATTAAAGGCGATATTTCCAATTTGTTTATCCAGTGTGAATTGCCATTCAAGATTATAGAGCATCCGGCATTTGTTAAACTTTTGGGTTATTTAGAGCCTAGACACACTTTGCCATCCAGAACCACTTTCCAAAAAGAGTGCATTAGTTTATACAAGGAGGAGAAGCAAAAGTTGAAGGCATTATTGAGTAGTCAAAGAGTTTGTTTGACTACCGATATATGGATATCGGTGCAAAACAAGAATTACATTTGTGTTACATGTCATTATATTGATCAAAGTTGGGTATTACACAAGAAAATTATAATGTTTTTCAAGATTTCTAATCATAGGGGTGAGACCAATGTTTTGAATACCGTACCGGATGGCGTACCGGTCAAGACACTGGAACGAAATATTTCGGTACCGGTACCGTTTCGTGTACCGTTTCGGGATAGTCGATATATGAATAAATTATATATATAAATATATATAACAATTATATTCTAAAATAATAGTTTATATATGAATAAATTATATATAAATACATACATACATATAAATTATAAATAGTCTAATCTAAATTGGGGGTCAAAAAATAAACTTGTAGTTTGAAAAAACGAAAAAAAAAAAAAAAAAACACAGGCCGAAATATCGGCCGGTACCGGCCGAAATATAGGCCGGTACAGGCCGAAACGGCCGGTACGGCCGGTATTTTGGCCGGTACGGAATATATATAGTACCTGTACCGGCCGGACGGCCGAAACGAAAAATTTCGGCCGTACCGGCTGGTACGGTACGAAATTAAAAACATTGGGTGAGACAATTGCTTGGATGTTAGAGTCTTGTTTGGCGGATTGGGAGATTAACCGCATTTGTACGATCACCATGGATAATGCCTCCTCCAATGATGTTGCTATTGATCATGTGAGGAGGAACATAAGAGATAATGAGTTCACAATTTTGGGAGGCGAGTTCATACATGTGCGATGTGCTGCACATATTTTAAACCTCATTGTATGCGATGTGCTGCACATACATAGCTCGGACATGGATAGGTATTTGTCAGATGTGATTGAACCAAAAATACCCGAGTTTGATATTTTGGATTGGTGGAAGAAGAACTCATTTAGATATCCCATCCTTGCGGAGATCGCACGTGATGTATTGGGCATCCCTATTTCCACCGTCGCATCCGAGTCCGCATTCAGCACCGGTGGACGTGTAATAGATCCATACCGAAGCTCATTAGCTCCGGAGACTGTCCAAGCACTAATTTGCACGTAAAATTGGTTGACTTGTGAACCACTTAGTTCTTGGGAGGTCGATGAGCATGTAGAACGCATTGACATTGAAGGTAAACACTTTGATTTGTTAAGTTTGATTTTTTATTATTAATTTATCCATTTAACTTAACCTTTACATTTTTTTATGCTTAAGGTAACCCTCTTCCTTCAACTTCAGCAACTTAAGCATATTGACTCCCACCTTATGCATTGAAAACTCTCCTTATGCAGTAAGTTATCGGAACCATGCCATTTTTAATTTAAATAGATCATGAGTTTCTTAGTTCTTTGTATTAATATTTGTGTCTTTTCCAAAAGAAAGAAGTTAGGTATTAGCCATTTTGCTTTGCTGCTGCCTACTCTTGCTTTGCTGACTATCATCTCTGAGTTGAGTAAACTTAGATGGGAACCAGGCTTGCAGAGTTGGGTTGGTTTCAAGACTTAGGAGCATTGGTTGGCAGGCTTTTTAAAGGTTGTTTCCTGGCAGTGACAACTTGTTTCCTTATAAATTTCTAGGTGGTTTCTGTCATTTAAGGAAAGAACTTTCCTAATTTGTCATTTTATAAGAACTTGTTTCCTGGCATCATCCTGTTTTATTTTCTAAGTTTTATTTTGTGTAGAATTATCGGCGTTAGAAAACTTGGAGAGGTTGAATTTAAGTAGCAAATTAGCAATCGTCTCACTGAAGGTACGTATATATGTGCATTTAAACTCCAACTTAAGCAACTTAAGCAACTTTTAATGGTGCCCACTCTGGTGTGCGTTTGTGATGTTGGATTTGTTGAGCTTGAGTTGAATGTAATGAGTTGAAACAAATCTTTGTATAACTGAAGTTCATTTTTCTATTTACTTATTTGAATATACACTGCAGATTTTGGCAGCACACCGTTGTGGTGTCAAGAGAGTTATCCTGCCACAGAGAAATTTGAAAGACTTGGTTGAAGTACCAACTGAAGTTCTTGCCAATATGGAGGTAATCTTGTTTTCATTTTGGCCAGTTGTCATCTTCAAGTTTTACTGCATGTGTGAATCAAAACACACGTCATTGTGGGGATGCATTTTCCAGTCTTTTTTCTTTTCTTGATTTGTTTTACCAACAGATTTGCATAAGAATAGTCTTGAGTTTATTTGGGTAATTGCAATAGAAATAAATCCCCGATTGATTATATTGATACCTATCCCGAGCCAACCAACAAATCTTTTTTGGTGTGGATTTATGTTGGGGAAGAGAAGCTTTTGAATTGATGCATGCAATAAACACTTTTAACTATCCCCTCCAACTCTTCTATGTGGCTTTGAAATTCGGTATGCTAATAGCTCTTTTTATAACCAGCTCTTCTATGTGGCTGCTCTTAGAGCTGTGAAATCGTATGAACTTCCTGTTGGGTTGTCTTTGTGCTTTGGTAGCAAGCTCCTCTGCCGCAAGTATTCCAGCTGGTGGTTCAGAGGTATATTCATTGGCCAATGTCTCTTTTTGCTCTTATGATCAATTTGTTTGTTCATTTTTCCCTCCTTGTCCAGGTTTATGTTGACAACTTGGAGGAGGGAGAGACGATATTTGCGATGTAATTCTGGGTTACAATGCAAGCTAAATTGTGGCATATTTGCTTGGTATCAGAATTGATAACTTAGCTAAATTTTTGGGCCAAGTAGTAGAAAAACTTAGTATTGATGACTAAGGTCTGTAATATGTATTTAAGGTCTACATTAAGCATGGTATCAGAATTTGTTTTAAAAAAACCTGCTATAAATGCAAAAAAAAAAAAAAAAACCGGATTAAATCCGATTTCCGGATTTAACCCGGATATCTGGTTATAACCGGATATCCGGATTTAACCCGGTTATCCGCCCGGATTAAATCCGGATTAATCCGGGCGGTTATCCGCCCGGTTTTTAAAATCCGGATCCGGATGCACACCCCTACTCATGGGTGGTACCATGTGCCTCAGAGATGATGGTGAGGATGAGAGAGGATTGCTTAGGCAAGTATATACGTCCTTAAATAACATCAGACTTTCATGGTATAGCCATGGCCCTAATGCTTCACTCTCCTCAATCTCCTTAACAATTTCCAACAACGTAAGGCTGTATTTTATCTCTTCTTGAATTGGTTCTATCCAGTTTGGCATTGGGCAGGAAATAGTAGCTATCTCGATTGAAAATGGTATCATCTGGACAGTGTATCTACAGTGAAATTATCTCTCCCTCTTTTATATTCAGTTTCATAATCATGACCCAATAGTTTCACTAGGAACTGTTGCTGAGCCGCAGTTGTCACAACCTGATCGAGCAAGAATTCGAGACTTCTTTAATATTTGCTTATTATGAATTTAGATCCCAGCAAAAGTATTACCTCCATCTTTGTACTGTTACAACTAGTGCTAGCATTTATTTCTCATAGGTGGACAAAGCTAGCTAGTTGTTACCCTTGGTGGCTTTGTTGAAAAAAAAAGGTTTATGGATCTATTGTTTTGCATGAGCACAACGCCTATTCCATATTTGAAAACGTCACATTCCACCACAAAGGGTTTGGAAAAATCTGGTAGTGTAAGAACAGTGGCTTTAGCCATTCAAATGCTTTTCTTGCTTCTTCGGACCAATTAAATGAGTTTTTCTTTAGCAAATCTTTGAATGGTCTTGCAATAGTTCCATATCCCTTGATAAACTTCTAGTAATAGCCTGTGAGGCTGAGAAAGCCCCTTAATGCTTTAAGGGTGGTGGGTTGTGGCCATGCTAAAATGGAAGATATCTTCTCAGGGTCCACGGCCGACCCATTTTGAGAAATAATATGGCCAAGGTAGCAAACTTGAGAATGTCCAAACTGAAACTTCTCCCTTATAGGAATAGTTGCCTGTTCTTCACAAGCTTAAAAACCATTGTAACGTGTTGTATGTTCTCATCCCAACTCTGACTATATATAAGAATGTTATATATAGAAAAAGACTACCACAACCTTAGGTATTACCTCATTGAAGATGTGATTCATCAAGGCTTGAAAGGTTTAGAGGTGTTGGTTAGCCCAAATGACATTACTAAGAATTTGTAGTGGCCATGGTGCATTTGAAATGTATTTTTCTCAACACCAAATAAGTGCATTCGGATTCAGTGGTATCCTAATCTGAGATCTAATTTTGAATATATCATTGCTCCTTGCAATTCATCCTAAAACTTGTCGATCATCGGGATTGGAAATATGTAAAAGGCGATGTTGTTTAGAGCTCGGTAATCTACGAACATCTGCCAGGATCCATCATGTTATTTTACCAGTAAGACAAGAGATGAGTATGGACTAGTGCTGGTGCGAATGTCTCCTATTTCTAATAAGTTCACCACTTGTTTCTTAATTTCATTCTTTTAGTAATAAGGATACATGTATAGCTGAACACTCACTGGACCACACCACTATTTAATATGAATTTTATGATCACATGTACATGAGGTGAGTAATTCCCTGGGTTACTAAACAACTAGTGAAATTTGGCGAGCACTCGTCAGTCCTCATAATTCTAGAGGTATGGCCTCGGCTCCTTGGCCCTCTTTACATAGATCAGCCCCTTGAGTTGAAGAATCATGTCATCGCAGTTGAAACACAGTCCCATGTCATAATGTTCCTTCATCTCTTCCGGAGTCAACTTCTTAATAATGATAGTGATGAGAATGCAAAGTGTCATATTTTTCTCCCATAATGTTTAGTATTTTATACTTATTTGGTGCCTAAATGTACTCATTATTCTTATATTTTTATTTAGGAAGCAAACGGAGTCGTTTAATGCAAAACGAAGTTAATTGGGTGGTTTTGGACAGTTTTACACTGCTGCGTAATCTGGCCATAAATCTCTTATCCAAGCTCCGATTGAGATGATTCAAGATAATATGGAACATCAAGACAAATATCTACAACTTTCATGTTTTGACTTTTGAAAGATACTGGCTGTATAAAGGTCGAAATCGGGCTTGAAATTGACGCACCTGCACTGCTGACGTTTCAAAAAGTTCGGCCTTATCGTGCAATTCAAATATGCGATTTAATTGCAAATGTTTTGGAGATCTGGTGCTTGAAAGTTACAGCTGGAAAACACAACTTTCCTAGTTATATTAGGATTCTATTTTATTTTTAATATTTCCCTTAATTAAGTTAGATTTGGATATGATTATTTGAGGATAATGTTTAGAATATTTTAGGAGATTTGTTAGGATTCTAATAAGGGGTATGGACGTGTAAAAGAGAGGGAAAAATCATCATACTAGGGCATCTCTCTCCCCTCTTCTCTAACTCCTCATTCCAGTTTTCATGATGGTTTTGTATGGCTAAACTTTCGTAATTGGTCGAAGGAAATGGAAACCTCGGAATCAATAAAACTGTGAGATTTGATTTGTTTTTAGTGTTCAATTTATGCTTTGAGTGTCAAATGTTTTTCTATGCCTATTTTCATGATTGTCTCGTT